>NW_009647431.1:0-6927 GCF_000708025.1 Charadrius vociferus | reverse complement strand
GTGACCGCCCCTCCCCCAAGCTGCCGCTCCCGGCATGAGCACGAGGAGGAGCTAGTCGCTTTCTCCGGCTTTGAAAAGCCCCAGAAAGAGCCCCTCGTCGGCCCTTTTCACCTTGATCCCCTTCCCCAGTGCGGACGTACCTGCACTGGAGCTGGTCTCCTCGGCGAGTGGAGAATGGTAGAAAACTATGGAAAAATGTTCATCTCTGATTTTAAGTAAACACAATTTATATCACAGTCAACAAGCAGCCTGTCACAGTTTGAAACTACTAGGTATAATAAATTTATGACCTAGTAGATATGATGGATTAACACTGGCTGCCACAGCAACTTGAATGTTTTTTAACTGGCAGACAATGCCTCCTGGACATAGGCCTGACTGATAAAGCACATTTTGGTCATCTTAAAATTAGATCACAATCACCTATACGAGTTGAAAGTAAATTTATAAAGAGGTCCTACATCACTGAACATAGGCAATAACTTACATTCCAAGTAGTATAGGAAGCAAAATAGCCCCAGCCATTTCAACAGCATATTGACTTTTTAGTAACTAGATTAAGGGATGGCCATATGATCACAAGCAACTGCTATGGATCGGTTTAAGGAGCCCAAGGATACAGGATCTACCTGTCAGCCTACTGCAACAGAATGAAATGGACCACCTTATTTCTTTCCAGTCTCTAACAATTTAACAGTTTAACATCTAGCTGAGATGCAGCATACCTGACTTGATTTGTGTGATTTTGATCATAAGTGGTATTCCTGTTCAACACTAAGGTTCAGAGAAATTCTGAACTAGGAAGAGTGCCTTCAGCCTGGGGACTTCATAAACTTTATAAACTATCAGTCTTATAAAAGCTGCTTTGAAGTTTTCTCATTAACTTGGAAACAGAGTTTCACAATGAAAATAAAGAGTTGTTTAACTTTATGAGCACATTACAGTTACATTTTGCCTTGACTATATCAGCCCCTTTAAATCTTTCAAATGATGTTTTTAAGCTTAGTGCTCATACGAGTTGTTTGCATTTCAGCTATTCAGAGTATTTAATTTACCTTGAAGTGTGGCTTTTTCAGGGATTATCCCTTTAATTTTCACCTGAGGTTCCAGGGGAAGTGGAATAAGATCCATATATGCTAAATTCATCTTTTCATTATCTGCTAACAAAGCCTCTCATTCTAAAAGAAAAAAAAAAATCAAAAACTTGTTTGATAAAAAAACAAACCATAAAACACATACTAGGTATATATGAACAGTTAAAAAGTCTTTAACAAAGGATATATTAAAATACCCAATTTATTAAATTCTTTCCTCTTCCAAAGAATCAAGGTTTCACTCTTAAAATCCAGTGAAATAAAAATTCTGTATTTGCAGTAATCTCAATAAAGAAGCAGATATTCCATCTAGTTTGAGTATAGTCAAGCGATAAGTGTCAGATATAATAGTCTTAGAATTTATTTCTAAATTTCCTGAAGAAGTAGCAGGATGATTAGTTTTCTATACCAGTATCAAATGGTAGTTCTGTTTCAGAAACTTGATTCAAGTCCTTAGTTCTGATCCTTTAAATCCCTGAACTCAAGGAGATCCCTTATCATCAATGAACCAAATTGCCAATACCTTGCATAGATCTGATTTCGGCGCTCGCTCTACATTCTTACATCTGTAGTTACCAGAAATACAATACCAGTCAGTTTTCTACTACTTTACACTTGGTGTCCTACATAATAAAGGTTGAATACATAACAGTCTCTGGTCTTTTCCCCTGCTGAATATAACAGGCATAAACACAGAGACACAGCAAGGTAGCCCACTACTGTTAGGAATACTTCTAGTAGTTAATTGCTGCTAGCTAGATTTTAATCCGAAAATCAAAGCCATGTGTTCCTTAGTTTTACAGAAATATCGTGGCAATTATAAAAGATCTTTTGACAGAATGCTATCAATGTATTGCACAAGCAGAAAATACATTCTTATGAATTGAAAACCCCCTCCTCCTCTTTTAGTGATTACAGTTTTATTACTGATACATAGAACATTCACAACATTTCATAAAAATGATGCAACGCTTAAGTGTTTAATTTTTCTGCACAAATATACCCCACAGATTTAAAGAAAGAAGGTGACAAGTATTATTACACTGAAAAATCCATGTTTAAAATCACTGATATGTGTCAGAGGAAAAGAAAATACATGAGTAGAAATCTCTGGTGTTCCTGCTTCCTCCCCATACCCATCTGTCAAGTTCACTTAAAATATTTTAACTAAGAAGGAAAAAGCTTCTTAAAATGCACCTATGATAGAAATCCTTTTCCTCAAGATGCAACAGAAGGCAAAGTTCTGCTAAACACACACCTTATAAAAGTTTTGTTCCTCTTGGAACAAATGAAATCTTGCTGCTAATCAAATTTCAATATCTATCCTGGCATAATTCTCACACCACAGGAACCTCTGCTCCCTTCTCATGTCCCCCACAACTTGTTCACTGTTCTATCAGCAACTATTCAACTATTCTTATATCTCCCTTTTGCCGAAATATCCCAGGATTTTTCTCAAGTGCCTCTAACGTTTTTCATCTACAAACTTTCAGGACGCTTTGTAACTTTGACCCATCTAAACCTCTCCAAAGTTTGTTCAAAGTTAGTGTGACGAAACGGGAAAAAGGACTTCACTGAGAGGTTCAAATTAACAATTTATTTGGACTTCATTCACAGGTCCAATACGTCACTATTGCAAGTTCTAGGTGTACAATGGCGATTACACTAACGCAGTTTAAAAGAAATTAGCGGGATATACTATTGCAACCTACAAATGATCCCGACAAGTAACAACACAAACAACAAGCGCGCTAGATATTAATACCTTAAAAGAGCGCACCAATCACAAAACTTAATAGCATGCCATATACCATATGTATGTTTCTTAGTCACTTACCCTCTCTCTCAGATAAGGTCGCTTAATCCCTGGGAAGTTACCCTGTACAGCATCCTGGGGACACACACACACACACACATCTCCTACAAGCCAGCTGTATCGTGTGAAGATTCCCCATTTTTCTCCCCAAACCTTGCGGTTTATATTTCCTGATTCTGTGAGGGTGCAGGATTATTCCTGAGTGGATTACACTACCTGGGATATTTACCTCTGGTGGTGTGATAGCTAAGTCTCTGTTGCCAATTTGTGATGTCTAGCACTCAAAGTCACTGGAATAGTGGTGGGATGGGACTCAGGGCCCTTTTTTTGTTAAGGGCCATTTGGTTTCGGTTCTTATATGCAATCTTGAGACAACCCCGGGCTGAGCCGTTTTGCAGCTCCCCCCAAGTTATCTCTGCATAGACAAGGCAAGGCGGAGATGAAGCTGAGTCAGATGACAACTCCCTGCATCTCACCTATTGTGCTCTGAAACCGGTTTGACTGGGTGCTCCCATACAGTTAGCTAAAATTATTACAGGACAGATGGACATCTGTTCTAAATCTCAGTCCTAAGAATTTTTGGTGAAGATCTAACATTCCTATTGTCAAATTCTAGCCAGAGATAAGTTTTCCAATCCCTTCGTTACCTTTTTCTTAGGATTCCCACTTTCACGCTGCACTGCTTTCATTACATGAACCAGCTGATCTACAAACATCTGCTGGGCAGCCAAAAATGAACGCATAACTCTGACAGACTTATCACACTAAGTGAATTAAAAGAAACAGAATTAGTTCTTCGTTCTGTAATTATTTTATCTAAAAATTATTCTTTTATTCTTAGACCTTTGGGCTTTTAAGAGGTAAGTGAATAACGATCAATTTCCTGTCAATTCAAAAGGTAGTTTTTGTAAAACACAATCAGAATCACTGTAACTGGCAATCAATTATCTGACCTACCAGCGCACTTCAATTTGCATCAACAATTTCAGTGGTGAACAGCCACGCATGACAAACATATTCACACAGCCAAAGTTAGTAAGGATAAGCACATGGAATATTCTTACGAAGTGTAGGAGTCAGATTTGAGTAACATCCCTAAAATGGGAATTAATATGAAGTGTGAGATACACTAAAATCAGCAAGGATTGCACATCTGCTATATATTATAGATTTCAATTCACAAAAGGTGTTTTTTTTTCCCAATACTCCAGCACCCTCTGCTGCTGATACACAGAACACTGTTTGTAAATTCAAAGACAGATCTCTTGTCTCAATTTGCACTGTAAGGACAAGTCATTCCAATAAAGAAATAGTAAATAAAATAGACTGATTACACAAGGCAGAGGATTTTAGAACCAGAATGTTACTAACAGGAACAAGCAATAAAATAGAGGAAAAAGGTCTCAATAATTGTTCTTTTCTTTTTCAGTAGTTTCTTTGGTTTGCCACAAACTCAAAATTCAAGCAAAAGTGGAAGCTTTTTTAAAATTTCAATATATATGACATGAAAAACCATCCTCCTAGACACCTGTACCCATTTAAAGGATGACTATTCCAAAACACTAAGTATTTCCTTACACAGAGGCATTACCTGCAGCAAAGCCTGACTAAATCTTCTCATCACATGTAAGTACATTTCGTGAGTCTTTGGGTCCCTCTGCTGAGTGTCTTGGTCTCACATTCCACTATTACATATCTGCAGCATAAAAACAACACAAGTTATGCTGTATTCCGG
Organism: Charadrius vociferus; assembly: GCF_000708025.1. NCBI lineage: Eukaryota > Metazoa > Chordata > Aves > Charadriiformes > Charadriidae > Charadrius > Charadrius vociferus. The sequence goes on along the minus strand of NW_009647431.1, from coordinate 2,282 downwards.
TGCTATACAATTTGAGTGAAATACAGCAGCCCTGTATTGGAACTGGCCTGGAACTAAAAATAAAGTCGAACTTTGAATGAGATATCAACCAACAGGCTAACTCGTCAAAATTACATAGTAAAATTCCCACTTGGATCAGGAGAGTCTAAGTTTTTGAGGTCTTTCACTTACAGTGAAGTGGCATCACTCAAACAGGACAAGTCAGAAGTCCAAATCATATGAACACTGCAACCAAGCAGTACACCTGGGAGGAGTGGGCATTCCACTGTGCTATTACCCTCTACATAATGCAGTGGCTGCAAACTTGCTATTCAAGTATACCTGCAAAAACAAGAAGAATCTCACCCTACACATCCCCTGTTGTACCATTAGCAATGGTGGAAGAGACAGTATTGGTCTTGAAACAGCTCTGCAAAGTCTACATTCCAAAATAAGTTTTCATTTCTAAAATTATGAATCGAGTACAAGATTTAAACAGTACAATTTGGAACAGTTATACTGAAAATTTGTTATGTTAAGCAGTTATTTGGAAAGCTTTTCTGCTTATTTCTATTCACAGCACTGACAAGCACAAAGTAGCTATGGATGGAAGGTCTTCTGTTGACCAATATATCTCCTAGTATTACTCAGTAAAAACATATAACCTCACTATTAAAAAAAGGAAGAAATTAGCAAGTCAGTCAATTTTCAGACACTGCATTTGAATTCAAAACTGACTCCACACATTCAAACACACACACTTGGACTTTAAGCTGACAGCTAGAATTACCCCTTCCTTATGCAGAATCTCCTTGCAACTGAATGATTATGGGACAAGATTAGAGGACTGTCATTTGCAGCTGATCAGATTTGACTAGACTTATTTATAAATACACAACATATTATATACATTAAAATAAGGAAAATGTAACTTATTCCATGAATATTATCTCAATGAAATCTATAACTAAAGATTATTCTAGGACTTCACTAATATATTGTTCTACACTGTTCCCTCACTAAAATGACAAAATTAGATTGCAGTAATATGTGAATTTAAAAAAGCCCATCTTTACAAAGTGTGCAGCAAAACTTCAAGGAAAACAGGAAGTGATGAACTGAAACATGCCATTTTTATCTGCATTTGTTAAAAAGTCCTAGACAGTTTCTCAAAGGTTTCTTGAAACAAGGAGTAAGAATAATGCTTCATACTTGGGCACGTGTCTCATGCATCCGAAGAGGAGACAGAAAAAAGCAATAGCACTAACTTCTGTAGCCACTGTTAAAGTATAAGGATAGGATAGCTTTACAGTGACAAGTTACTGAGCAGGAATTTTGATTTTCAAGGGTTGTTGTACTTTTTCCATTGATTATTTTAGGTGCATGCTCTGTCTGGATAGTTGAAATGAGCGACTGATCAGCACCCAAGAGGATTTATGGCTACGTCAGCTCAAACAGTGGCTGCAATGTTTGTATTCTATCACTGAGAAATTGAGATGTCTGGAAAGAAAACAAAGAATAAATTGACAGTTTTTTTGTTTGGTGGGGGTTTTTTTTTGTTTGGTTTGGGGATTTTTGAGGGTTTGTTTTTGTTTGTTTTTTAAAGTCACAAGACAAAAGCTTCAGAGTTCTGGATGTTTGAACTTTCTGTAGACTGAATGTCTGAGATGTCAAAATGTAAGTGCACAGGTTCTATCAACATGATAAAAATAAGCTAACATGCTAACACTTGCCTTAAATGAAGAATATTTGATTATGTAAAGCATTTGGCTTCTACCCACATCAATCAGGCCTGCAATTGTTTTAATGATTTAAATTTAATAGCACTTTTTTCTGAAGCCAAACATTATATTTGACCACTGCAATAGAAGTATGCACAGTAAGGAACTGTAGTTAAGTCATGCACTTACATATTTTAAATTCAAGCTACTGAAAAAGCGATGAAATAATAAAACTTAAGAAGACATTTACAAATGGAATCACTCTAAGGGTAGGTAAGGATTCTTATAAGAATTTTATAAGAAAACTTTGGTAGGTTTACGTCACATATCACACTGTTCCTAATTCACGGCTTATCTGTAGTTAATATTCATAGAATATTAACATATGATAATATGTATTAGTATTTTTAATTATTATATACATCTAAAAAAGATACAAATAAGAATCATTTGATTTAGGTTTAGCCATGTAAAAAGCACCTATGCTCTTCATTTTAAAATATGTCTGTATATACAAGTAAATAGCTGTGTTTTGTTGCAGCACTGTTCGTAGCGCTTTATCTGTATTCTCGCGTGATTGAT
>NW_009647430.1:228610-254090 GCF_000708025.1 Charadrius vociferus | reverse complement strand
CGCCAAAACAAGGGAAGAGATTTGCAGCAACGCTTTATTTCCTACTGTAAGCGGTAAGGGCACAGAGAGCCCGTACATCTGATCTGCTGTGTGCTCACCCCAGACGTGCAGTCCTCGTTCTGAAAAAGTAAACGTAGCTTGGCCTTGACTGCCTCAACCAGAAGATGAAAAAACGTACGATACGCATTATCACATGTGATCTAAATGACTCCAGAGCAATAGGGAGGCCCGTAATCATTTCTGATGGATGAGGCACATTCGTTTTCCATACTGCCACTCCGGTGCTTTGAGATACAGCTTAAGAGTCTGTTAAACCAGACCAAAACAAAAAACCCAACCCAAACCCACCCCAAACACATGCTCATCTCTGTTTATGAAGATGACACACAACTTCCAGCTTTTTATGGAAAAATATGTTAACTGCCAAATACGAAATATAGCGGCCCGTTTCCTTCATGCCAGCAGCAGAGAAACAGAGACCTGTGGAGCACGCCGGGCTCTTCGAAGCAGCCCGCAGGTTGACGTGATAAGATATCATCTCAAGCACTTCTGCAGAAACAGTCTCTTTAATAAAAACGAGGCTTCTTCCAGACCAAGCCAGATGATCTCTCGATTGAGTGGACTGGCATATTGAATTCTAGCCCATTCCAGTTCCTCAGGAAGGTGCTGCTACTCCCCTTATGTCTCGTTACCAGACTCTCACTATTTAGGCATTTTTTTTTTCCTCAGTATGACATTACTTGTAAAAATAAATACAGAATGCAACTGAAATGCTATTTTCATATCGAAGTTCCTAATATAATTCTCTTGGATGAAGAAGAACCAAGTTCCTCCAAATTTTATTCTGTACACTAAGACCACAGACAAGCTGATCGGAAGTCGAAGTCTCCCCACGCCTACCATACTCATCTTTTAGTTACAGGGGAAAAAACACAGAACAAACCAAAACACTGACAGGAATACAGCTGCACTTTTGAAAAGGAAAAACAAAACAACAGTTATAGCTTATTTTTAAAACAGCCTGAGCTTTTTCAGTTTATTATACATGGTGGTCTTGTAGGTAAAAAAACCAAACAAGGTCTGCAGGGCAAAATAAAGTTAGCTAGTAAGTTTGCTCAGGTTAAAAAAAAAAGCTAATATTTAGACCAAGGTAATCGGCAAAACATGTGCTGAAGGTGTTCTGCCAGAGACAAGCACAATTGAAATTCCTTCCACAGTTGGCTGATATTGACTAAGAAGCAACAAGAATTAAACCACTACCCATTTAATGATTTAAAATCCGGATTGGGATGCCACTGGAAGAGCCTGCCTTGGAACAGCAGCAGTGTATCATCATGCGTCTATGTTAGGGCAACAGCAGACTTTCACTGCTTTCTTTGAACACTGTCTTCCCTGTACTTACTCTGCATTCAAAGTTCATTCAAGCATTTATCTTACTACAGCAGTAAAGGTTTTTACTTTTATTGATCTGACCCGAGAATGAATTATGGTGGAGGAGGCAGCTCGTCAGTGTGGTGTTACTTGGGAGAGAAATGAGGTGACCTAACATGGTCACGAGAAAAAGATGGGGGGGAAAAAAAGAAAAAGCCTTTCATGTATTACAAACACTTAGTCTAGTTCACAGATGACTGCCTAATATAATTGATCATGAAGGCTGGCATCACTAAAACAGAAGCAGTCAAGCTTTAAAAGTAGAATAGTAATGTAACAGAAATTTAACAGAAGAGCCATTCTTACTTTCAGGTACCAGCCAAAAAAGTGAGCAGGAACAAATCCATCCAGTTTGTCCTATAAAGCAAGGAGAGAGTGTAGGTCACTTTGCACTACAAACAATAACCCATTAAGGCTCCCCCTACCCCACCCCCCCAAGAAAAACGCAGCAATAAACTTCAGTTGTTTCCCATATAAATACTAGATGCATTTTATGAGCTTATCTTAAAAGCACAGTCACAATTTTAAGGGGCAGACACTGGAATTAGGATCATATTGATAAAGCAGAGACCACCTTCTTAATGCTAAATGTCGTGTCCCTTGCCTTCCAAGGGGACAGAAGCAGAACACGCTCGAGCCAGAGCAAGAACGTGTGTTTCTTCACCAGCCCCCTCCCTTGTATCTAGCAGAGCTTCTTAAATCTTACCCGCCTGCCACCATAAATCCCTGGGCAAGGAGCGCCTTTCCTCCTCCTAGTTCTGGTGCAACACTGGCAAAGGAGAGCTGTAACTGCCCTCAGTTATTCCGGTTCCTGACGCGCTGAGGGCTCACCCAGCAGACCCAAAGGATTCAGCGCTCCTCGCTACACAAGCACTAACAGCTCCATGCTGTCAGGGAGCTTTAAATAATCAGAACTCCTTCGCCCTTGAATTTCAAGTCGTCTGTTTGCCAGCGGGAAACAATAACCTGCCAGTTTCTGGGATTCAGAAAAGCGCAACTTCTGGGTTGCTGGGCAACATGCAACTTTTGAACTTTGTGCCTCAAGGTGACTGAAGGAGAAGATTCTTTAAGCACGCAAATAAACCCAAACTCCTCGGGGAAGAGGTTTACATCAATAAGCTGAGAAACAAGGATTGTTAAACAGTTTACTCTCTCTCCTGGGCGATGTAATTAGGACACAGAGAGAGACACATCTCCATCCGATCATCAGGAAAGGTCAAGAGAAGAGAAATAAGAAAGCCAGAGTCAGTCAAGACCTGTTCTCTCATTCAACACTCAAAGACTCATGACTGCACTTTGACAAGTTCAATTAAGTAACCTTTTACCAAAGAACAGTCAGACTCATTAGCAAGTAACTCTGTTTCTTACCCAGATGTTGTGAAATGGATCCGTTTCATTGCCAGGATCATAAATAAGGCAGTTGCCACCATAGTCTCTCTCCGGCAAAGGAACACCTAAATGCGGATCGATGTACTTCATAAACTGCCTGCCATCTTGTACAGTCTGCAAAAGGAACACAAACCCCATGTTTCCCTCTTAATAAGTACTAATGCACAGAAAAGTACAAAGATAATTAAGATCAATGTTATATCCTCAAATTTTTTTTTTTTTTTTTTAAATGTGTTGCAGAACAATTCTTGAAACCTACCCAGACCTCAAAGCATCACACAGCATATCGACCTGACTTTCTGGGCCTCTAACGTTAAATATTAAGGGAAAACATGACTACAGAATGAACTTAAGATTTCTTAAAGATGAAAAATCAGAGCTCTTCACCTCCGTGCCCTCAGCCACTCCTCGACGCCCCCTCCCAAACGCTGAGCGCTCCAACTGGCACACATCCCAGTGTGCCATCCCATCCTCCCCACTCACCCTCTGCCCCTACTCGAGCGTGGCAAGGGGAAAGCACAAGCCGCCAGTCACCCAGGGCTCGTTTAACGGCTGCAGCCGCCCCCTCGGGGACCTTCTGCTTTCCCGCAACGGGAAAGACCCAGCAGCACCTGAACCACACAGCTCAAAGGAAGCGCGGTGCGTGCAGAGGGCGGGAGGCTGAGCCCCGCGGCGAGCGCGCGGGTAGCGGGGTTACTCGTGCGCGTCTCGGCTCCCTTCAGCCACTGAACCTCGAGAACTGCACTGCATTTCACAGCGGAAAAAGTGTGGGGCAGCTCGTTGAATAAACGGTCATTTCAAATAAGGTCCCGCTAGCAGCACGGGCAATACACTTGAAGCAAACGGCAAGGAAGAAATGATCAAAATATTAGTTATAAGCAGTGACCAAATCTTGAACTAATTTACCAGTAACCCACAAACGCATTTGCTGAATAAGTATTTCCCGATGAAACTGCACCCTGGTGTGGTCAATGTTTTACAACAGAAGCAATGTAACATCTGTGACAGCCTAGCAGTAAAAGCAGGGCAAGGGCAAAATTAGTTCGTAGCGATAATAATAAAATTACAGAACAAAACCACTAACGTCACGTTAACTGTAAGACAAGTCTCAACTGTGAGCGAGCTTGTATTTGCTTGTAAGGAAGTTTAGTCACTTACAGACTCAGCAGAATTTTAACCTTATTTAAACCTGTGCAAAGTAATAACGTATTTTAGTAAAGAGCTGAGCAACAGCCAGTGTGAGTGTCCTTCACAACTGATCGGCTGGTAACACAACATACCGCCAGAGGAAAGCAAAGCAATTCCAGGCTTTCCTATTAGAATTCAGAACCGCAACAGCACTATCAAATAAAAGTGAAACATATTATTCAGTCTGACTGCAGCTAGTCAGGAGCACCGCTTACACGGATGCCTGGAAAAAAATCCACCAGGGTGACATGAAACAGTGAGAACATAAGAATAAATTGAAACGGAGTAAGTATCCCTCTGTGGTGAGGAATAATGACAAAAAAGGCAAGAGAGACCTGTTCATGCCTGTGAAAGGGCCAGAACTCCTCTCCCTCCAAGCAGGACAGGCAGCCTGAAAGAAACCCTAATGAGACGTCAGGGCCCTGCGTAAGGGTTTACACCGAACCCCGAGTTATGTCAACGGGACAGAAACTCATGTTGCTCTTTACTGATCTGCTGCGGACACATTCCAACCGCCCGCTGAAGTAAGCCAGGGAAAAAAGAAACAAAAACCAAAAAACAACCACCGCAGTTTTGTGTTCTTAAGAGAGCCTGGCACTGACTTCTGGGGAGGCTCCAGGAAAGGCATGCTGAACACGAAATGCTGGAGCCAAAGGAAATCTTTGATTAGCTGGAAAGGGTTCGATCAATGTTAAGAACTTGTTTGCAAAGCAAATGCCCTACTCCAACAGAAGAGAGATGACAGATCCCGACACCTCAGTTCCAGCCCCGCTTCTTGGAGCTCACTTGGCTTTTAGAGGCAAAGCATTTCTTTTTTTTTAAAACCATGTTCCTCATCCTTCTCTCATCTAAAATGATTTTTTAAAGCTACCTGATGAGTATGTGATGGTACTTGCACAACCCTTTTAAAACACAGAGCACCGAACACTACTAAGACGTCAGCGAGAAGGAGTGATCCCCAAATGAGAGAAGCGCAGAGCCACCTCTCAGCCTTTCGTATCTCTACAGTCGCTTTTAGTTTCCAATCATGCTGTTGCCCGAGGAGATGACTGCAATAATTGGATGGCACAACGCAGGAAAGGTGAGTCTCCTTCGGAATCCTGTGCTATTCCTCAGCACTCCAACTTGATTTGCAGTGGTGTAGGTACGTATGTGTATCGGAACACGACGACTTTGTTAATAGCGTCAGGCTTACCGCTCTTGCGCTCAGTATCTCAAAACAGTTTACCTCAACTGCTGCATTTCTGAGAAGTCACAGAATTGTAAGAGCCAGGGGAGAATTCTCAGTGTACTAAAGGACAAGAATATGGTAAAAATAACATGCTGTATTTGGAAATACCAATTAGCATGTCATTCTAGACAAAAACATCACCTCAGTTTGCTGCCGCTACACGAAGTTGTGTACAAAGTTTTCGTTTATTGCAAAAAAAAAAAAAAAAAAGTGTTCAAAGCACCCGTCATTCAAGGTAAAAAGTATTTCAAAAGGTTAAACAAGATGAAATCACCCCACGATCCGTAGGATCTAAGAAACTAACAGCTGGTACGTGACTTCAGCAGGTCACATCAAGTCCAGCAGAGCAGAGACTAAACATGAGAGGCACCAACTCCCGATCGTTCGATCTCAACAACTCTGACTTCTTATCAACTCATTTAAGAACTGCGGTGTCTAACCTAGGCTGATGCTAACTGCAGGTTAGACAACAAGGGAAAGTACTTTTATAGTATTATAATTTTTCCTCAACCTAGAAGGCTCATTAAATAGCACAATGATTTGATTTCACAAAAATGAAGAGCACCTCCTGTAGCCGGCGAGAATCCTCAAGAACACTACAAAGGATTATTAAACTGGTATTTAGTAACTAGAGGTCGAAGTTACTTACCTGGAAAAGTATAAAGATGAGGAAGAGCTCATACACAACGCTGACACACAGCCAAAACCTCCAGTAAGCTACAGAAACAGACAAACGGGATGTTAGCAAGCTTTCAAGCAAAACAGCGCTCAATTATTCATTTACTGTAATATAACTAAAGACTTCAAGAAGAGATGCTCCCACCAAGAAACTATACAAGCCCGCATTCAAGTGAGGTGTCCACCACCCTGCCCGAGGCTCTGTAACTGCCAGCCAGGCTGCTCTGCAGATCTGCCGGAATTGCTCAGGCAATGACCCGGACCTGTGGGAATGGGCCGGGATGCGTAAGAACGCTTCAACCCAAAGAACTAGAAGGAAAGACACGTGCCACTTGCAATGCTTTCTAACAGTTGTTGGCAGAGGACTATATCCTTCCTGAACTAGTCCAACTTCTTGCTCCACCATCCTGACCAACTTTGGGTTTCCGACTTTGGTACCCCGATCTGTCCAACTGTGGTTTTCCCATCCCTACCACCACGACCGCGCTTTGCCAGCTTCTGCCCACGTCCTGCTGCAACAGGCCAGCCCACGAGGCCAGCAGGGGGAACCGCCGCTTTTACTTCTACAAGCCCATCTTTCTCCCTGACAGCAAGGTTGTTTCCTCCTCAAGGGGCAAAAAGCATTTCAAAACACCAAAGAGATTTTCACTTTTACTAGGAATTGAATTTTAAAAAAATGTTCCAAAGGTTTAGAAGGCGCTAGCTGCAAGACCTACGAGATCACAGAACTCTTTGTAATACGAGAAACATCATGCAAAACTCAGCTGCTTCAGAGCCTGCAGTCATTATTCACCCTCCTAAGAAGTGTGATTACAGCTCTTCCCACACTGAAGCGACACCTCAATCCGAAGGGCACACAGATTAAAGTATGTGTACTCTGCCAGCTCCATCATTATCCCCTCAGCTCTTCTGAAGGACTCCGTCTCAGGGAACAGGCTCTCCAACTGTGCTGGGTACCAGCTTCGTGGTCCATGGGCGGCATTCGTGCCCCTAACCCATCCCACTCCACCCAGAGACGGGTTTGGCCTCTGTCCCCTAAAGTGATTCTGGGCTCCGAAATCTCACCCAGCCTTTCCGTGAACTCCTACAGGGGCGGAAGCAGGTGAGGGCAGAGCCAGGACGTGCACAGACACAGCGCCCCAGCATTTTTCCCTAACCACGGCCAAAAATTTACACAAGGTAATTCAGCAAAACTCGACTCACTCCGAGTGGATATTTAAATCTCTCAGTAACGCCACATACTAATCACTCTGGAATGATTTTAATCGACTTTCCTTCAGGTGCTTCCTGTTTACACTTATAAACCAGAGCTCTCCTTCCATGGTCACATCTAGGTGATAGACAGAATTGGGCCGGGGCAAGGAGGAGTCAAGCGCGTCGCCCCTACGGTTGAGCGGAGACGGCAGGCTGTGCCCCCTGCCTCAACGCCGTTTGCCATGAAGTGAAACGGCCAAGAACCTTCAGCCCTGGTTCGGGCATTTCTCTCTGTGAACTGCACGGCAACTGAGGTATGTTAATGCTTAAAAGCAGGACCGTGACGTAAATAATCCAAGAACTAAGCATAAACCCCCGGCTTGCAAACAGACTAACTCGTTCATCAGCTCAGAACCTGCAATCAAGTGGCCATGGTGTGGCAGAGCTTCAGAGAGGTTTGTTTGCCCCCTGAAACAAAGCCTTTACCCAACTCAGCATCAAGCAGGGGAAAAAAAAAATAATAAAAAGACCCACATTTTTAAAAGAAGTCTCTAACAGCCTGCTTCTGACACCATCATTAAAATAGACTGAAATGTGAGAAGGTGTGACATTTTTTCAGCAAAACTGCTAAATTAATTTCATCAAAACAGCCTACTTTACACTTCCATTAAAAAAAAAAAAAGGAAAAATGAAACAGGGCGGTGTGACCTGGATAACAGGAAGCTCAGAGCTCTAACAGCTTTCATGGGAAATATGGAACTTTTCAGATTTTTACTTAACGTCTACAAACATAATTGTCATTTCTTAATTATGCAATACAATGAAGTGTCTTCTTAGGGGTCAGTCATTAAAAACCCACGCGTTATGAGGTGGTTCTGCCCCTTGGTGTCATCGTGGGAAGGAAAAGCGGAGCTCAGCCCACCTTCTCCTCGGCGAGGCCATGACCGGTGCCCCCGGGCAGCCGTCCTTACACACAAGCGGCAGAAACCATCACTTGAGACTTCTGCCCTTCCATCAGATTTGATGGACTTTCAAATCCACTGGCAAATTCCCCTTGGAAGGGCCGACCGAGAGTGTGCGCACACCCTCCTGTCTTTCTAGAAGGCAGCTTAGGAAAACCAACAAGCAAAAAACCTTCCATTGGTCAAAGGGTCATTTGGAAGAGAGGAGCCTCTCCCCAGACCAGCAGCTCTGTGCTGCTAAAAAACACTTCAGCCTTTTGAATGCGAGCCTGCAGGACAGAAATACAGTGGTGACTTTTTTTTAAGTGATTAAAAAAAATTGGTTTGTGTTTGACAAGGTGTTTTCTATCCTTTCCTATAATGACTGTGTACCTTGAGGAGTAAGCATTATATTCAAGCCAGAAGAATTAACCTTTCATTAACACACTCCTCCCACAAGAACTGAGCATTGTTTCCTTCAAACATCACCTCCAGAACAGGAGCCCTGAAATTGCTGAGTTTTTTCTCACCTATAAAGCCTTGAATGACAGATTTTACCCTACTCGCAGACATAAACGTGGGGGACTGGTTCTGAAACTGATGTACATACAGTTCAGAAAGCAGAAAAATCCAAACCCTCATTTGAGCTTTTCTTCTCCTCTATCCATAGGGTTCTGGCAGCAGACGATCTGCAGCTGCTGAATATGCTCAGCAACACTTCATAATAAGAAAAATAAGATCTGGTTATAATTTAGTGTGCTTTCTTCTGGCTGACAGAAGTACCCACGAGGTTTTCAAGACTACTTTATATCTGTACGTGTACACCAGAAACAAGATGTTTTCAAAGCTGTACAAACATCGTGTTCTCTCTCTTCCTGGACTGGCCTCAGCTTCAGCTATCAAGTTATTTTTGGCATACCTAATATTTGTTTTCCTTAAATGCACTTGTCACCACGAACCTCCCTCAAATTACGACTATCCTCCTGATTAAGTAGGCTTCAACTACTCATTACCTACCTGATAGTTGAGCGATTACTGTGCTCCGACACTGAAGCGTTGCATTGTAGGGAGACTGGGGCACACAAGATGAACACTTAAGAGTGCGCTGCCCGGCTGAGCGCACCACCGGCCACCGCCCCGTGCATCACCGGGGCTTTGAGTCTGACCTACGCCACCCGAAAGGGTAAACGAGCAAAGAAACAAAATTCTAAGGAAAGCAAACTTATACTGAGGAGGGAGACTAAAAGCAAAACTTGTTGCTTTAACAAAGTTACTTTGCTTTGGCGAAACCAACGGTGAGTTGGCATAGGTGAGCTGTGCATAAATACATCGGGTGGATAACCACTGAGTAAGAAGAGCTATTGAAACAGAACACCACCATTAGGCACAAAACGCCGACAAAAATATAACACACCCCTGATCTGTCATAAATGGGTAGATATACTGATAACAGGGCTCCAAAGTCACCGGACAGAGGCCGGGCAGGAAACCCAGCTACCTCTAAGACACAGCTTGAAGAGTTCCCGTAACAGATCCCCTGTGGCTACATGTGACCGTAGTGTCCCGACGGACCCAAAGGCTTCCTTCGGCCCTATAAATGGAAGCGGCGCACACCGGCGGCCTGCGCTGCCAGTTCCTTTGAGATGAGATCTTTCTCCGGGAACAGCAGTGCGAAGCTAAGGTCAGAGACTCGGCTGCCTCGTGTGAACTTCCCAGTACACCCCTCCGCAACCAGAGGGCTGGCACTGAACCTGACGGGGCGGCAATGCCGTGCCCTCTGCTGCCGGCAAGAGCCTTCCCACAGCAGAGGTCCGGAGAACGACCGCCATTCTCCTTTAAACAGGCACCCAGATGGCCCGCTGTGACTGCCAGCATCCCCTCTCCTAGCGAACTGCTATAGCCCCCCAAACCTCTCTTTACAAGAGCATCCCATCAAACAAGCTAGAGGAAGGGTGACGTTAATACCAAAGACAACATGAATACACTCAGTATTTGAAGCGACTGAATACACAGGAGCGTCCTCAATCACCGCTCATGGCCGATGTGACTCTGCTGAGACACTCGGCTTTGGCCCAGTCACTGCTGTTTCCAAGACCGGAGCACACAGAGGTGGCGGACCTTGGCTCTGCCTATGCTCCAAGTTTGCTGCAGAGATCTCTGACCTCTGGACTTTCCCCCATCCAATTTGTACTACTTTGTTCTAGGGAATAAAAACGACTTCTGTCCCAGACAAAACCAATGGATGTTCCTAAACGGAAAGCACCCAAATATCACCGGTGTCCTCGAAAGAAGTAATTTGTCTTATGGGAGGAACTGTAACAGAAAGGAAGGGCTAAAACCTGCTATTTAATAAGACCTCAGAAAGGCAAATTTCTGAATAAAACCTTAAGTAAGTTTGCAGAGGTGTGCTGTGGGCATTGGTCTAGGACAACGTCTGCTTTGACCGAGGTTTTTCACGTAACTGCTGTTTCTCATATGGAACAGGATTGCTAAACTGGAAGATTAAATTTTTGGCATAAGAAATACTTATAGCTTTATTTGACCGCTTCCAGGAATATTATGTAAGCCTATATAAGTTGCCTTAATTCTTTCTCAACCATTCACATCTAAAAATAGGCAAAAAATCAAAGATATTAAAATCTTTTCATACTTCACCCGATATAACACTACATGGAAGATGTTTTGTGTTGTGCTTTCAAATGCTTTCAAGACTTACAGTCTTACTAGAAATCTTGAAAATCATCATCTGATCTACCTTCTGATCAACCAGTTATTGTGGCTCCTGGAGATACAGCAAAGGGAGCGCAGTGCTCCAGCAAGCGGATACACGCTCACAAGTGCGGTGCCGTTACAGGAAGGAGGGGAAAAAGAAAGGATAAACAAGGGAAGCGAAGGCTTCAAGAATCTGGCAGTTCACACAAAGCTTTTTACTAACAACAGGCAGCCAAAATAGGGAGATTAAAAAAAAAAATAATAATCCTACACTACATACAGGTTGAAAGCACAGAAGGATCACTGTGCTGTGTGGAGGCTGGGGTGGGAGCTATGCCGTAAGTGTGCAGTGTTGATGAACCCATATTATTATTATTTAAATTACAACTTACCTTCTCTACAGGTGACACAAATATTTACGTTTACCATAAACCATGCAATTTATCAGCAATATTTGAGTGACTTAAGCAACTTAAATTACCTGGATGAGGTCTTGAAAATGGTCCATCTTTAGCTTGTGTAACTCCAAAACATAAGAAAACCAAAATACTGGCAACAATACCTCTGAAAGTGAAAAACAGAACAAAATGTTTAAATTGCTTCACCTTCCTAATGAAATTGTAAATTATATTCTTTGATGTTAAAAATCTCTGGTCTTTGTTTCTTAACTACTAAACAGGTCAATCATAAATCAATGCCTTTTGGAGCCTGTATTTCAGGGAAGCGGTATAAGTTGTAATACAAGCGTGGTTTCATGATACTCTCTCCAAGTGCACGGTTCACCCGTCCATCCTTCTCCCTCCCTCCCCGCCAACGGCATGCTGCCATTCCCTCCATTTTGCTGCCATTTACTGGTATCCAGCTGGCCAGGCGAGGAGCCTCATTGGGCTGAGAGCTCATTAAGCAAACCCAAAACAAAAGGAGGGGTTCCTTGAGCCACAGGATGAGCCTCAGCCTGCAGATGATCATGAGATGCACGGTAAGTCAAAGGCTTCCCTACGTCTGAGAAGCTTTTATGCCCACTTTGTCAGAAAGACACTTAAAATTTCACAGTGAGAAAGCTCTCACCTTAGAAAGCTTCTCATTGCTCCAGTAAAATTTCAATTAAATTTAAAAGTGAACCGTTGAACTTGTCACCACTGCAAAACACGTTCTTAGTCAATTAAAGACGAGGAGGAGCTTATAAGACCCAACCAGCACTGGTGCTCTTTCAAAAGCTGGACCACTGGCACAGGCCTTGTAAGGGTAATTTTCCCAAAGCTGGAGGTGACCTGAACCTAATTCACCACGGGAACTTGCCGTTTTTCTAAAATCCACTCTCAGCGCTGAACTAAGCCGGAGTTTCAGCTATATTGTTTTCCTTCAAGTTCACCACGGGAAGTTTTGAAGAAAATCACGAATTTGCATAATAACCATGCCCACTCTGTTATCTTTTTTTCCCCGTGGTAACTAAATTTCTCCCCTTATCATGATCACGCTGCCTCCTTACGAGGCTTTCAAAGCCCACCCAGCAGCTGGGCCTGCTGCCTTCCACGGCTGCAGCTCAGAACTTCTCTAGGCTTTGAGAGGGGTTTCTTCAAACTACAGGGACACGGCTCAGAGATTTTCTTGAGCTGCACATCAGGAAGGCACTAAATGGCAAAGCGTGCCTACAAAAATAATTTTAGCACTTCACCAAATACGAAAGGGAGGACACGGCAACAGTTTCATCAGTACAAACAAGCTATCGTTTGTCTAATTTTAAGAGTCGATTCAGAGACAGAAGACAACGAAGCTTGTCTATAAGCATATCGTCCTTTGTTCCGGGCGTTTCAGGAGACAGCTCCCATGCCCCGTCCCTGCCCCGGCTGCACCTACAGCGGCGTGACTGGTACAAGTCCCTCAGCAGTACCACGAGCTGAGAACTGGTAAACTGGCAGATAGAGGTCTGGTGTCCTTCTCACCTTGTGTTCTCTGCGGGTGTTCAGCGACGGGAGCTGGAGACCACCAACTCACAAAGACACGCACCCCTAGACTTGTTGCCACAGCTGAGCAGTGATCAGTCACTGCCAAAAAACGGTGCAGAATGGCACCTTAGAAAAGAGACTGTTTTATGGCTTGAAATTCGGTGTACAACCCTGATGCATACAGGATTTTTTAAACCTGAATATGGTTTTTATATGGAAAATATATATTAACTTTTCTTCCCCCCCAAGAGCCCCTGCTCAGCGTTCAAAGTATTTGGGAGATGGGGATTTTTTCCTCAGACATGGTATGCAAAGGAGGTTGTTGAATATGTATTTATGTACCCTCGGAGCCGGAGCTCGGTCCTGTCAGCTCCTCCTGGGGGCTTAACGGCAGCGGAGAAGCGGACAGTTGTCAGGCAGGATGGACTATTTCAAGGCTGCTCTGAATGCTGTAGGAACTGTGTGAATAAAAGGTCTCATTGATCAGACATCAGCTTGGCAGCACAACATCTCTTTGGCTAACAAAGTAAATTTTCAACCAACAGAGGCGATCTGATCACATCTCTCACGTGATCACATCAACATCTGTGCGTCCGATCCTAATGAACTTTGACTAGATTTACATATAAAACATCTCTGTAAACCTTATCTTAAAAAAAAATTTCCTCCTTTTATTGCCCTAGCATGTTGCAGGAAGGAAAACGGCACTCAAACAGCAGCATGTAAACAGATGCAAATACAAATCTTAGCTGTGGATACCACACCCCATGATCTCATAGGTTCACGCTCCTGTTTTTTCGTCCATCGTTTCTCCTGGTGACTTACTGCACGAATGCCGCCGCTCGCCCTGCCCTGAGCTGCTTCTCTAGGAGGCCGGACCAAGGAAGCGCGTTTACAGGGGAGAAGATGGGCGCTGTGGATGAGTTCCTCTTGTTTAGCTACCCCAGGAAACACAGCAGCAGCAGCGAGCACAGCAATGTGTGTACTTTGCTTCAACTGAACGTTGGGCCCTCAGCACCTAATGGTAGGTCTGGCACCTACAGCGGGCAGCCTGGCCCCTCTCAGCAAGAGCTTGAAAACAAAGGAGGTTTAAGCGTTTGCAAGCATGAATTTAGACTTTGCACCTAAGCACCGAAACACTGCTCCACTGTCGTTGTGCAGTAGTTGGAAATAAAAAAGCATGACAGCTAGAGACGCTGCTCATCGGTAATAAAACTACTGCTGTTCATTAAGCGGGCGAGTGTTCCCGTGAAATATCTGCACGCAGCGACAGCCTCATGCAGGCCAAGATTTTAGACAACACACACAACAGCTCTACATTAAGACTGAAAAAGATCTTGGGATAGGAGAAGGTATTTTAAGTTATGGAAGCAACAACAACAACAAAGTCTGAAAATTTGAGCTATGGATATACTTATGCACGTTGTGACTATCTTGCTCCTGCTCCGAAATGCCTCTTTGTGTCCAATTATACATTTAAAGAGCCACATAAATTCGGTCAGGAACAATGAGATGTAAGAGAGTGGCAGGCACACGGATGCTAAAGGAGCTTAAGAACAACGGCTGGGACATGAATTGAGCTGGAATCCTTCACGCTTACTGGTGCTAAACTTGGCATAGCGCTTACCTCAAAGACCTCAGAAAAGAGATTTAACCGAGACCAGATAGGAGCTCAGGGAAAACTGACTCAGCATCGGGACTGCGCTGAGCACCGCAGACACTTCCACCTGTCCTGCACACGGGGCCAAGGCAGCAGAGGTAAGGCTTAGGAAAGGCCCACAGGACTCGTGCGTTTGTCTGCACTGGTCTTTAGCTTGGGAAAAGTAACGATTGGCCCGAGTTCACTACGAGCTCAGAATCTGGCATGCAGCTTGAACAATTCTGGCGATAGCATAAGGGTGCAGCATCAGTAGAAACAGAGATGTATTCTTCAGAACCAGTTACAAAAACCAATTTGGAAGACCATATACAATTCTCAGGATGCTGCTTTTCACGTATTTCTGCACCTAGATATTGCAGGCAGTATTCCATAAGCAGAGATGCAGAAGTGATCAAAGAACATTCGCTGCTCGTTGCCCGCCAAGATGCTGCTAAATTGCTTTTAGCAACTGGTCACATTATTCCCTGCACTGAATATGCAGAAAGCAACTTCTATTTCATGAAAGAAAGGTTAATCTGCTGATTAATCTTCTTTGGGTTTGTTTTTATTAAAGCAGTGAAGGCTCTAATCTCAATAATAAGATATTCCACTGAGTCACCTTAAATCTGTATTACTCCCTAACGATGCGTCAGCACTTCTCTTTCAGCTTCTCCCCATCTTTATTTTGAACTGCCATTCCAGAGGATGTCAGGCCTCCAGCCCTTCCCTGCACTCACTCGTTATAACCGGGAATAAAACGGCATTTGTTCACCTCAAAGCCTTGCACAAATTTTCCCCACTCCGGTCAGGCCACTGTGTTCCAACTTGTTCCATTTCACCCCCACGCGTAAAAATCCAACCGCTCGGCTCGGCACACGTGTGCTACAGCTATTGTGTAACTGACAGAACAACCACCGAGATTATCTCAGGAAATACCCCAATTCCTGCATCTCCATGACAATGAATACTATATCCTGAGTCACTTAAAAAAGAAAAAAAAAGTAAAAAAAAAAGGAAGAAACCCTTTAATAGCAAGGGGAAGAAAACAGCATTATATTTAAACCACCAGACTGGTAGAAAACAGAATGATTTTCATGCTTATAGCAAGGATGCTTTGCAGTCTGTAAGCACTCCCTTAGTTTTTAAAATACACTTAGATTCTTAAAAGACCACGTTTCTTTTCTCTTTTTGTTCCCTACTGCACTTCTTCAAAAAGAGGGGAAATTCAACTACATTTTATCAGTTTAAATTACAGTTGAAATGGACCACACATGGAAGACTCATCTCATTCTTATTTTCCAAGAGTTTCCCTTTCGGCTACAAGTTCTCATGGTAATTTTCAGCAACAAATAATGATCTGTATTGAAATGTTGAACACAATTTTACAAAAAGCACTTAAGTCAGAAAAGTTTACTCACAGCTCACGTAATTTAGAAAGTTATTTTAAGAAAAAGAGGCAGAATCATTGCCAAAGAGACACAGCTGGTACTTCGACGCTTTAGAAAGAGTTTTGCATTTTGTTTTAAATCACACACACGGCAGCCACCAGGTATGACAGTGAGTGACACTAAACCGATTAGAAATTAAATTCAACGACCAGCATCAAAGGAGCTCAAAGACTTATGCTTGGTTTTGTCACTTTCTAAGGGTTCAGGCATTTAAACAAGTTAATGCAAAGGTCGTTTGAGGTAGCTTATCCACGAGGTAAAAGCGCGTACGGTAACTTGTTCATACAGCTGTACACACCTTACAGAAACGCTTTCTTAAATATTTACCTCTTTGTATTGTAGGCTGTATCTTGTGGCGTTTCTTCAAGCAAGGTTACGTAGCCCAGCGCACACGTGAGGATGAACAAGACTGTCAAGGTATGAGCTCTCCTACAATTCAGGAGAGAGAAAATTGACATCAGAAAGCAGAAAAACTTGTCTCTTCACCTGTCACCGAAGCCTCAGTGAGTCTGATACATAGCAGTTAATAACACTACAGAAGTTTTACGTATTGCACAGCACAGAAAACAGCATTTACAACGGCACTAAATTTAGTTATCAGTCCACTGCGCACTAGTGTGCGACAGAAGCGTACACAAGAACGGGTCTTGCTCGTTTTCCCCCCAGAGCTTTGAGATAAGGAAGATTTGGACAAACACTTGCCAAGTGAACAGCAGCAGCTTGGAAAAAAAAAAAAAGCACCAACTGTGCTAATAGTTAGATGTAAAAGTCTCCAGATTTCCCTCCTGGTTTGTCGAGTCTATACTTGATAGTGCTGCCGCACGGCTCTGTTTCAAAGCCTGTTAACAAAAACTGCAGCAGACTGAAGTGCCTCTCAAGACTAAACAGAAGGGAATTCCCTCCAGACATGGGAATTACACATTGCCAGAAAAACTAGACATTTAAAAATAAATAAATAAATAAAAAATCTCTGAATGAGAACAGCTGCAATTGTCAGAATTATGATACTGCCTCTAGACGCCTTATTTCCAGTAATTCTTACAGTTTCATTTCATCTTAGATCTGAAGAGCAGGTACAGACCGACGGCTAGAGGTTTGCGCCCGCAGAACTCGGCGCAGCCATCTCCACAGGAGGGGTTCCTGCTGGAACAACCGTGTCAGCAAAGCTCCCCGGTAAGGCTTGGCGGTTGCTCCTCTCCGCTGTTAAAGCCTGCGATCTCGGTGGGGGGACACACTGGCACGGGCAGAACACCGCTGCGGCACACGGAGTCACAAGTTCTCGCTCCCCCATCCACGACAGTCCATTGGCTCACACTGATTTTGGTAAAGCACTTGCGTGTCAAAGACAAAAGAGCCCAGCACACACGGCCAGACCCGGGGCTAGAAGAGAACCTGCAGCAGCCGGCTGAGATGCACACACGTACACCTACTGATTACGGCGTATATAATACCCCTACATTGCACTGTCTGCATTTTTTAACTTCAAGTTGAAAATTCCTTTCCTAATGAGAAGCCATTTATTGGTTTCACTGGAAAACTGATCTGACCGCAGCTCAGAAGCGTGGAAAGTCTGGCCGTTTAAGACCAAATCAAAGACACGAGGTTTGTTGTAGAGGACTACACAACATCTCTGAATACAAACGATTAAAATAACACAGTCACATAGCATCAAGCTTAGAGAACAGAAAAGCTGAATGAAAATGACCGTATGCAACAAGTATTTGTACATACTGGCTGGTTTTACATTATGTTGTAATATAAGCTAGCATTACATTTCCCTTTTATGCCAAAAGACCAAAGTTGGTACATATTCAAGTTGCACAGTGCATGATAAACCAGAGGTCACCATGGATTTTTAACAAGTCCACGGACATACCTCTAGACATCAAACCCAGTAATCTACCTAAAATTGCTCTGAAAGTTAGAAGGTAAGCATTATTTTGAACTACAACTTCATCCTAATGCAAAACACAGCCACTTCTCACGGCATCCTTTTAATCCCACTGGAAAACGCATGCAATACCTCATAAGCAGATGCAATCCTCTTCTGCCACCGCTAAAAAGGTGTTCGGCATTTAACGCTATCCTTCCGTGCAGTCCCGAGCACAGGGACTAACCAGCTCCGGGGGGTGAGGGGAGGGGAGAAGGCCCCAGGAGTACTTTCAAAATCAGCAAGGAATCAACGTGTTAAAAAAGAAAAATACGGGAAGGCTTGCACAGCAAGCTGCCTGCTCAACCGACACATCTTCCTTTGACTCGCCTCCCCGGCTGGCAAACAGCAGGTGATTCAGACATCCCACACTCGACGTTCAGCCAACACTCACCTGACTCGGGGCCTGTTTTGTAACCTACAGTAGTTTAAAAACCTAAATACAGTCCTCTCACAGGAGGCAGCGCAGCAGGGGACTGAATTAAATACTCTAATTCACTTAAATCAGACCATGGTCTTGCTGCCTGCATTCATCTATGTATATAATTAATACAAACCCAACCTACATTTTGATCATAGAAAGAGGTGGTTAACTGCAAAGCTACGCATTGTATTTTCTGCCTTGGTTTATTGTTTACTTTTTTGAAACTACTATCTAAGAGGCTACTAAAATAAACCCAGAAGTGCCGTCTTCCATCTTACCATTTCACCATCTGAACATCTCCATGAAGTCAATTACTTTTTCAATGCGTTGATTTTTTTCGTGTAAATTGCCAAAGAGTCAGTTATTAGCATGTCCTCATTTAGATAAAACCACCTAGAAACTCCTCTGCTAGGACAAGGCCGGTCTAGTTTCATTCACCCAGGGAGTCTGTAGCAAACAGTCGGTGTTTGAGAGCTCCACAGGCAAACCTGCTTTCCGTCGATTTTGGGTGCTGCGACCATCAACGTGAAGTTCAACAGCCCCCTGTTTAACCACAGGAAGAGGCTGCGGATCTCATCCTTCCCCTTGGAGCTCGCTTTCCGCCTCCGACTGAAGCCAGATTCTCTTGTAGCAAGTCTGCAAGATGGTTAGTCGTGTAAACATGTTTTCAGTCTAGCATGAAAGCCAGGAACCAGGATGAAAGGCTTTCTGGATTGGTTTGTCTCCTGGGAAGAGCAGGTTGACAGCTTTAACCAGCAAATTGCAAGTAGTGCCAAAGGGATGGCAGCCGCCAGAGGCAGCAGAGTATCACCAAACCTACCTGTCAGCGCAAAGGGAAAACAAGCAAGAAAACACAGCTACACACCGTATCCTTCCATAGTTTGGGAGTTAAAAAAAATAAAATAGAAACCCACAGTCATATGGAACAAGACAAAATGTGAAGGATTTACAGTAGCCAGAAAAATGAACAGCATACAGAAGAAGCACTTGTATGAGCGAAGTCAGCCCGGATGAATTAAACTGCACAACGAGGGATTATTTTAGTCTCCACATACACTTGAAAATACTACAGCAAGAGGGAGAGGACGCAGCTAAGCAGGTGCCCAGCAAGGTAAGCGTCACAGGCGCTACGCAGAAAGGCTTATGTTCCCGCAGGCGGGAGTCTGGGAGAGCGCCGCCAGGCGAGCGAAGCAGCGCAGGCACCTTCCCCTCGAATGACACGCCGGCTTGGCCAGGCACCAGCAGCAAGCGGCTACGGGCTCCAGCCAGTTCCCGGAGGTTTTATGTCACAAACCCTGAGACAGCAGCGCCTAAGAGTATACGCACACAAAAATCCGTCAGGCCAGGAAGGTGAAAGACAATTCACAGCAAATCCCAAACCACTAAAAGCGGGAACATTAAGTAGCTCATCTGTCTGCACTAGCATTTTTCTGACTTTCTGTACCTTACGTCCTTTTTTTCTGTTTAAACACTGGGGCACTTAAGTGAAATAATTCAAGTTTTGCTTTTATAAAAATACTTGCCCTGCTAACCCAGTTAAACGCCCAGCGAGGGCAGTTTGGCACTCCAGCAGGCAGCGCAGTCCCTACACCGCCCCGCGCTGCGGCTCCCAGAGCGAGGGCTTTCCCAGTGACTGCGATTAACTTCGGGTCCAGCTTCTCTTTCTCTTCTGTCACATTTAGAAACGGCAGGTTTTTCAAGGAAATTACTATCAGAGCTTTTATTTTCCAAATAAAGCATACACAAAAACGACCTACAGAAGGGTGTATCTGTTTTGGGGGGAGCCCAGGAGGGGTCGGCTCACGGGAGGGACGGGGGCAGCGATACCCGGGAAGAACAGGAGGCGACGACCTCGTTCCATCTCCAGTACAACCGAAAATCAGCTCAATGGCTGCGACCGCACCCTTATTATCCACTGCCATGCACCGGTGTTCTTGTTTGTCATAAATGATGCAACAGCTACAGTAAAAACAATAACAATCATTGAGAACAACCTGCGAAGGATTGACTTACTAATCTTTGAGTATTTTTTTATTAATCTTTGTGTCAATTCTCTAAGCGAAACGAAACTCCAAAGAACAGCCAGTTTGGTTTGCTGTCTTGGTTTAAAAAGTTACATTAATAGCTACTGCTAGAGAAAGAATCTGTCAACAAAACCAACTCCTCCCATCTTAGCCTATCATCGACTCTTTCACAAAGAAATAATCCTTTTCTTGATTCCGAGTAACGCTAAAGTCATGAAAGCATTTCAAAAAGAGATTTTAAAAGAACGTCAAAGCTCTCTGCCCTCCGTACACCAACTGATCACCTGACACATGCCGGGAATTCTAAGAAAATATGACAAATAGGCAGTACAACAAATCTATTACTTCAGCAGTACAGTTGTGAAGAGTAAGGTACAGGATAGTTATCGTGATGAATAAGGTACAGGAAAATACAACAATTAATAGCCATTTAAAACTGACCGATATTCTTACATTCAAAATCAAAATCATAATGAACAGGGAAAGAATCCTGTTTGGACAGAGAGAGGTTTTTGAAACCTTCAGCAAAAATTCAACCTTGGTCACAATCTCAGTAATACATCCAAAATTAGAGACGTGAAACCGAGACGTTCCCGTTGCAGAGGGCCAACGCAAGCGGTCAGGCCTCAGCACTGCAGAAGTATGAGGTGAACCGCCAGTGTGTGACACGAGATCGCTCTCACCCACCCAGATCACACAAAAGTAATCCGTGGCAACCAACCCAAGGTACGTGACACTGCCTGGAAGCTGCAAGCACCCACACCTCTAACGCAACACAAACGTGGCTGTCGGTTTGAAGCGCAGGCTGCCGTTTAAAATCTGTTTAAACCCCAAGAGATAATAAAAAAAAGTGCCTATTCTTAGATCAGTAACAAGTCTTCAGCACATCTATAAAGGTACACAACGCTGATTAAATTTCTGTACATACTTGTGACACTCCAAAATAGCAACGTTCGTTTTCCTTGCCATAAGTTGGTGCCTCTCATAAAACGATCACTCAGTAAGAGAAGTACAAAGGCAAATACGCGGCAGAGAAAGCAGCCCAACGGATTAGAGAGCAACGCACGCTTCAGCAAATTAGTTGTTTTCCTTTGAATGAAAAGAGAGAAAAGACAAAGTCTCCGTTCATCAGTTCTACAGAGGTCACAAGTTAATCAAAGTTCCCAAAATGACCTATTTTAAATATTAAACATTTTTATATGTTTAAACCTATTGAAATCTTTGTTTCAAGTTTTAAACAGTTCCACTGAGACAGTGTGACTGCGATACAGATAGCACACCCCCTAAGCAGGTCTTTTTAAAAAGGCCAATAAAGGGGAACAGGGGAAGGTGCCCTTATGCCAGGTCTAACCATGTAAAAGCCCAGCGCTAATTTTTCGGGTTGTTGCTTTGTTTTGTGAACTGCTGTACGAGCCCTGTCACAGCGCTCTGACGAGCCCGAGCTCCGCCACCAATGGGGCCTACACCAGTAGCTCCACACCAGTAGCCTGACCCGAGATTTCTCTGCTCAAGTTAAGCGATACGCTTAAACTCGGCCAATTCCGACCAGGCAGAGATCGGAGGCACGGATCAGCAAATACAGAACCTCACCAGGGCCCGCTTTAAGGGGGCAAGCTTTCATAGGATGAAATACTCCAAATCCAGCACGCGTTAAGTTTCCAACAAGCTTGAGGAACGTTGACTCACAAGTGCTGCAGCCAGCCCTCACCAGAGGGCACACAAAAAAGTTCCTGCCAATTTGCAGATCTTCCATCTCCCTAATCTCTCTTTCAGATAAACCCCCACCTCTTCCTCCAGACAGCCTCTTAGAAAAGCCACGCTGCTGTGAGGTTACTTCTGTCGAGATAAGAACCACGTGCAAGGAGCGGCTAAGTCATACTTTGTTTTGAATACCAGCCCTGTGCTTCCAAAACTGGCTGGTGTGCGCACACGTATCCCCTTTCAGAAGAGCTGTCCCTGTGCCGGCTGTCGGGAAAGACTTAGAACAGAACAAAACGAGAGGAACATCCAGGCAGGCTGCCTTTCCCTCACCTGCAATTTCTATGCTTTTTGCACCAAACAGGTTGAATTCATCCCTACGAAATATGTATTAGCCCATAGAGTCTTCTACTCACCATTTCCCTCTTTTTTTTTTTTTCTTTCTTCTTTTCTTTTTAAACTTCTTGAGCTCCACAGATATCTGCTGCACACTATGACCTTAGTAACTAACATCCTAGCCACATGATGGCAATATACAACTATTTAGCTCGAGAGGGAAAAAAAAAAAATAAATCAATACCCAACAGAGGACATTAAAGCTAATTAAATTCAAATTAAAGTAAGGCTTAGTAGAAGCAATTAGCCCATGGAGTCACAATGTAACGTGGCAGCAAAGATGTATCTGGCACCTCACAACATCTTCAAATCAAGATTGGATGCCTTCCTGGGAGATAAGCTTTGGTTAAATACAAGCTATGGAACATATAGCATATTGGTGGTAACACTGAAATTTTAGAGGAAAATCATACACAATTTCTAACTACATGATCCCAAACAGGTGATCCAAGACCAAGCTGGGCTGGCATGAAAATACTCAACATCAGAGCACCTTCTGCTGCTTGTCACTGGCTGCTAGGACGGGGAGGAAGCTTCTCTCCTTCTGCCTTCAAAAAAGTTGCTGCACACCTCCATGCTTATTATTTATTTATTACTTATTTTAGTTAGTGAGATAAATCAATCTACTATTTCCCTGAGCTTTTTTGCTCCCCCACAGAAGGACACCCATCCATCTCCTCTCTTTCCTGCTTCAAGTATGTTCAGGCGTCTGTCGCGGTCACTGCTCACTGACAACAAACCCCAGCTTCTGCTGGGTCCACCTTTCCCCGTACAGAGCACGGTCCCAGCAGCACACACCTGTAACACATCAGCACTCACTCTGCTGCAGGTTACAGAAAGGACGCCACAGAGATGGAGAAAGCTCTATGTGGGTATATTAAAAAAAAAAAAAAAAACACAAAAAAACCCACAAACCCCAAACAAACCCGGTGGTTTGTCCATGCTAACTCGGGAAAAATATCAGGGCTACGGTGCTTCACACTGTACAAAAACTAAAAGTCAATATCTCAGTCACAAAGAGATCCTTTGTTTGTATTCAGAAAGCTCATTCTGTAAGCAGAGGGGCAAGAAACAATCACAGGTACTGGAAACAACAGTGCACACGCTTGCCTAGAGCAGCGGCTCGCCAGGCAGGGCTGACATTTCCAGCTCTCTGCGAGCACTAATAGATGTTTTGAAATTAGTTCAGGGATAAAAGGTACAGAGACCGTCAATCCGCTCCATAAAGCCGCTTCCCATCCCCGTTCCTTGACATTTCCCAATGACAACGAGAGCTGTCAAGGTACTGACTCAGCAGGTTCCCACAACGTAACTAAAATATAGTATTTTCCGGATTCAAGTTAAGACTGAATAAGAATAGAAGTATTATACAGTATATGACTTTTTTTCCCCCAAAGTTTTAAAAAGATTTTAACAGAGCAGGCAGACAGCTAGAAAGTACCACCTTTCCCAAGGATCGCATTTACAGCAGTAAAATTCCCTTTGCAAACTGAACTACTTTGATTCTAGAATAATTTCTGACTGTGTCTACGAGTCCCAAATTCTTGACTTTTTCCAAACCGAGCAGGCCATCTGGGTGACCACGTCCACTAGCTCCTGAACTTCAAGGAGAAAAGGTACTTCCCAAACTTTTCCACATTGGCAGAGAGAGAGGACACCTACTCTCTTAAATTTCCACTTTCTATGACCACCTCCATAACAGGCAGCGCAAGAAGAGTACCACCGGTCACAGGAAGAAAATCGTTCCTCTGTATAATCTTTATTCTCAGCCACTGTAAGAACGGAGTCACTCCCAAAGGGCACGCTGCTAACACACTCAACGCTGTCATGCACAGGTCAGAAGTAACAGTAGGAAAAACCTTGAAACTTTTACAAGCATTTAAACTGCTGGCTGCCAGCACAAGCAACACACACCACTACGGAAAATAAAATTAAATAAATATGTAAGTTAAGGAACAGTTTGACTGCCCTCTTGGACAGAACTAGCTGACAAAGGTGAAGCTCCTTAAAGAACGGTGGCACTTTCAGACTTTCCAAAGAACAATTCATGTGGACAAATTAATGGCGATTACAGCCTTTGTTTCAAGATGACAATCCTGTGCGGGGGCAGAGCGCGTGCTGGCCCCTCACCCCCACCCCAGGAAAAAGGTACAACAAGGTGAGATTGTACAATAAAAAAAGCAATAGGTGTTTATAAGGCATCACAAAACGCCTGGCGAGAGCTGCCATAAGCAGACAGTAAGAAAATGACGGCTTTACCCATTTTCCATTTATAAGACGGCACTACTCCGCAGACCTCGGCAGGATCCAGTTATTCAATCGCTCGCTCAGCCTACATGTGGCAACGCCAGCGTGCTCTCCAAGAAAGCGCCTCTTGCCCTCACGACGACGATGTCCTTCGGCTACACTTGCCTGTGTCAGGCTTCTGCAGCGATCCAGCAGCATCTAAGCCTTTCTTTGCTGTTTGTACTGGCAGAAATATCACCTAGAATCAGCGGCTTCATCAAGATCAACACCCTTCGCTCCACTGCTGCCCAGACTGGCAGGGTGAGAGCCGAGCGCCCTCCCCCTCCTACTCCTTAATGTCAAACTCGAGCCAAAGCATATCGCCCTCAGCTCGTATTCCCAACAAGGGACTTCAGGGTCAGCTTGGTTTCCTTAAGCAACAAGGACGTGCGTTCAACGCACGCAGAAAAACTACAGACGTACACACTCATGCTGAAGTGGAATTCTGGAACAACTCCAGCAGAGAGAGGATTTAGAAGCGCTTTTCTAGGTACAAACCCACCTCTTCCTGCGAGGATTGAGTTTAATAAAAACACCCCGACTACTTGCCCCACTGGCCTGACACACTCAGTCATGGTTCTCTGCACCAATTTTCCGGACTGAGCATGCCACAAACCACGTGAAATTATGGTTTAATGGTGAACTTGGCAGTTAACGGTTGGACTTGACGATCTTGAAGGTCTTTTCCAACCTAAAAGACTCTATGAATCCATTCTGTGGAACACCTGAGCGGCAGAACGCGGGCGTAACAGCTTTGGCTTTCCACCGGGGCTCCGGGAACGGGAACGGGCAGAAAGGCCTCTTCCCGGACTGCGGGAGGGGAAGAAGCGGGAGTTCGTGCGAGCGCTGCTGACAGGGCACCGGGAACCGGGCACCGGGCCGGAGCGTGTGCCGGGGCGGCGGGTCCCCAGGGCCGGGGCACACG
>NW_009647430.1:214627-227831 GCF_000708025.1 Charadrius vociferus | reverse complement strand
CGGGGGCTGAGCTGCCTTAACGCGCCTCCAGCCTTATTCTGCTCAGCGTCCCCCCGGCCGAAAGGTTCAGGGGGTGTTTCGGTAACGCGGAACGTCGCTGCAGGGCGGGAGAAGGGCAGCGCTGCTGACCCCACCGCTGAGGTGATGGATTCCCCGCAGCCCCAGAGGACGCGTCCCCCACACCGCCAGGAGCTAACGCGGCCTCTGGAACAACATTCTTTGCTTGCTGTTCCCCTCAGACAACGCCAACACCTCACGCTCCTGAAACCTGGAAATAGCGGTGGTGGAGGTGGCGGGCATTGGCGTTGTCCGAGGGGAAAAGCAAGCAGAGAAGAATGCTGTTTTCTCTTTCCAAGAAAATATGGGGGGGGGAATGGGTAAAGAAAAGAGTCCTTTCAGCTGTGACAGGATAATGTTATGCTCTGAATACGTAAACTTGTCATTGGCAGGCTGTTGTAGTATTGTAGCAGTATTCGATGCTAAAATTCTGTATCTTTTGGCAAGAGTAACCAAAGAATGCTAATTAAATAAAATGGTTCAATTCTGTACACGCTCACGTGAATTATTCAGGGACAAATGCCCTTTGCCAGACTGTCGTGTGGCTTTCAAGCACCCCAGAGCGTGCTTTCCAGTTAGTCCCATCCCTGATGCTGTGGCTGTCCCAGCTCCCGCTTCCTTGTGTGACGGAACACTGACCATCTGACCGCTTTCACGCTGGCAAAAATGTGAGTGTTTTGCTGTCAGAGGTGTTTGTTCCCACGCAGAGGGCCTGGCCAGGGCTGCGGCCGCCTGCCAGTGAGGTGCCCGCGGGGCAAATGCGGGGTGCTGGGGGCTCCTGTGCCCTCAAGCCTGCTATATTCTTACAATCCCTCAGCCCTCCTTGTGGGGTCTCTTACCTGCAGCAGAGCTTTCCAAATTATTCTTTGGCATTGACACAAGGTCAGGCTCTTCGACCAGAAGAAATCCAAACAAACACACCACGCTGCTCCCGGCCTGCAGGGAGACCTTTTTTTCTGGGGCGGTGCTGGCACCATCCTGGCGCTCTCTGCCTTGCCGGAGGATGCTGCACAGAGAAAGGAGAAAGCTCTGCAGGAGCAGAGAGACAAAACCGAGGAAGAAAAGAGAGGGAATTTACACGAGTGCAAGTGAATGAGCTGGGCACATGATGGCAGCAGCCAGCCGGGCTGGGGACAGGGAGCGTGCGGCACAGCAACCGCCCTGGCTCTGGCAGCAGAAGGTGCCCTAAACCACCAGCTCTGAGCTATTGGAGCCATTTGTGTATGAAAGGAGCTTTGCTGTGTTGGCAAAGCCACCCTTCTGCTCGTTTTCCTCTCTCAATTAGTAAAGACGGCTCAAGCCTGTGCAGTTGCCATGCCTGAGCAAAGATTCCCTGAGAAGGTGGAATACTCCTGCCCTTAGAGAGAAAAAAACACAACACTGTTCTGCAGATACATAAGGACACTTCTGGCTGCTGCATAGTCCCCTGCCAACCTGAAACACTCTCTCCCGGCCACCCCGCTATGCTCTATGAGACCTGGAGGCACTCAGCTCCTGCCAAGAGGTGCCACCTCCCACTGCAAAAGCAAAGGCTGAGGTCGCACAGCTTTCTGTCACAGCAGGGAACATCCACCACATCTCACAAGGGACATGTGAATAAACTCTTTTGGATGTCCCGGCAGTCAGGTGCAGGCCCCCTGGTCACTCGCGGCCTCTCGTCTCCCTGTGGCTGTTGACACGGGCCCATCGCCGTTGCTTTGGGCTTGCAGGACAAGTAGGGATCCCCCAAGGGAGAGAAACGCTGATCCTTTGTGAACGACGTGTCGAGGTGAGTTCGGCGGAGCTGCTTCCGCAGGCTGAACAGTGTCAGTGCTTGAAAGCAGTCCCCGAGGTCTCTGAGCCTCCCGCACGAGCAGGTAGCGGCACAAAAAGCATTTCCCCATGCCTGGAAAGGAGATTTATTCTCCTAAGCACCCAGTACGTTTTACTCACAAGCAGGGCTTCACCCCAAACCACGTCCTCTGCTGTAACGCATCAGCTGTGGCTCCGGGGATACCGATAGATCTGAACAGACTAGGTTTTGGGTGAAACTGCCCCGGTTTCACAAGAGAAGGCAGGCAATCGTACTGCCGCTCAACTCTACAGCAAAATGGCCTTTGGCACCACGGGACCCGGCGTTTCAGAGACGCTCTCCGGCTTGGTGCAGTCAGAAGTAGAGCACAAGAGGCCAAAAACATACAGCCAGAGCTGATTTTGCTGCAGAAGCCGTAAACCGCAGTTGGAAAGTGCAGTTTGGACTTTAGTTGGCCATTGGGATGCCACGGTGGATTAGGATGGGGACACGTGAGCGGCTCCAGCAGCAACAGACAGCGGAGGGTGATAATACCTTGAATAATTCTGGCTGCTTATAAAGGGTTTGTGTGGCTGCAATACCTCAGCGCACATATGAGTCAGAGCTCCACAACACTCCCTGTCTTAAGCAGATTTTTCGCCTATAAACTGGAAGGTACATCATCTCCCTCTCAGATTTTAGTTTTTCGTGCTGCCAACCTCAGCGCCCGTCCACCAAGAGCCATAAATGCTGAGGCAGCGCGTTGCAGGAGGCTTGCCTGGGAAAGAAAGTGCTGAAAGAGGAACACCATCAATTTGGCCGCCCGCCTTGCTGCAAAAGGAGCTAAATCTTGCCTAGGCAAAGCCAAATTCCTCCTAAAGAGGAGAAGGAAAAGCGAACTCTGAGTGCCACAGGAGATGCTGCGGGGGTGGGATACCTTGGCCAAAGCTCATCGGTGGGCACAGACTCACCTTCCCCACGGGCTAGTAAAGCCCCGAGGTCTCGGGACTGGGGCTGGGTGCCCGCAGTCAGTTAGCTGGCATATCTGGCGAGCAAAGTCCTCCCGGTCCTCCTCGGCAGTTTGCGGGAGCGAGAAACAGATGCGCAGGTGGAGCGACGTGGCTGTCCCACCTCCACGCAACCCCGCTTCCGTTTAACCCAGCGGTGCTCTGCTTGCAAAGATCTTCGGTCTCCTGTCAGGAGACGTGGAGAGCAGCGCCCATCCTATCTTAGGAGGCTTCACTCCCTCGCCAGGTAAACACACACACACGGTCTCCCACACCCACGGAGAGCTGCTGGTGATAAAGAGGGTTTTCCCCTCCTGGCCAGCCCTGCAGGTTGCTCTGGGAGGGTAAAGGTCTGCTCACCCCTTCCCCTGCTCTGCTCTTGATTTCACGCACAGCAGGAAATTTGGAAGGTGACTTTTTCTTTTATTCTGTTGTTTTGTGCTTGTTTTTTTTTTTGTTTTTTTTTTTTTTTTTTAAATTTGCAGGTGTGATTTGGAGTCTGTTCGAGGCACTTGGCAAAGCCGCAGAATGACGTTGGCTTGCCAGAGAACAGCACTCTGGAAATGCTGCCTGGCTGCCTTTCCTGCCAGGACGCAGACGGATTATCCCCTGGGACTGACTTTATTTGAGGGCGACGCACAGCGATGCCGTTGGAGAGCACAGGGGCACCCAGACCAGTTGCTGGCCCTTCCGCTGTACCCAGGAAAGGCAGCTCTGCTTACCGCGGAAACTAAAGCCACCGAGAAACCCAGAAAACAGATACAAGGAGAGCTGTCAGATCTGGCTTACACATAACACCCTTTTCACTCACTCTTTTTGTAAAAAGGGAGTTGTACCCTGCTCCAAGCCGTAGCCCCAGAGGGGTCAAGCCTTTGTGAACAAAAAGAAAAGCACTCAGTGATTTGGTTCCAACTTCCAGCGGGCCGTGGCTGAGCATCCCCACGCAAACACCATCAGGAGAGCAGAGGCTGAAGCAGTCGTACTCTGGGAAATCACCGCTGCTTAGAAGCGACAAGGTTTTAGGAGCAGGGAGGGGAAGGGCTCTGTGGTTTGGAGGAACATTCGGAGCACACTTCGATGCTTTCCTCTTCAGCCAGGAGGGAGGTGGTAGTTTTTATTAAGGACTCTTCAAATACTTACAGAGGTTCCTGTAACCGTTGATGCCAAACCCTGATGCCCCCCGTGCAGCAGCACTGTTACACACGAGGAACAAAAGCACGCGGCTTCCAGTGCGGTTTTGGCAGCCAGCGAGGGGCGAAGAAAGGGCTTCTCGGTCTCTGTCCAATCCTTCAGGAGTTTCTCCGAGCCAGAGTTCCTCTGAGGTTCACAGAAGGGTTTCTGAAGGCCACATAGGGAAACCAAAGCGGTGGAGAGCAAACCAGGCCACTGTCCAAGGCAGGGGGGAAGAGGGCTGTATTCAGGTGGAAGAACTGTGGAGCAGTCCCCTCACATACCTGGAAACTCGTGCTTCGCCTCTTTTCCTTCTCCTGGCTGGTAACAAACTCGCCCCTGGCCCCATCCCATCCTCTACCTCCCACAGCCACCTCTTCTGCGGAGCCCGGGCTTCACCCCAAGAATGAGGCAGGTTATGCACAGCACAGCTTTATTTTCTCTTTTTAGGTTTAATGTGTTTTTCCCTCCTTGTAAGAAATAGTTTAACGCTTTCTAGCGCGTCCGCCGATACCTCCTTCTTCCTCTTGCCTGTTGGTGACACCTCTTTGGGGACGGTCACATCCTTCCTCCTTTCGCTCCCTGTTTGTGACACCTCTTTGGGGACGGTCCCGGGATGCAGCAGGCGGCGTTGGCACCGAGGGGGGGGACGGGGGTGGCAGAGCGCTGGGGCTGGCGAGAGGAGCCCGGCCGGGCTACCTGCCCTCTCTGCTGGGCGGTCCTGGGCTCGCCACTCCTTCGAGCGAGGGTGAAGGGCAGCTTTCTCGCCTCCTCCTTGATATCTGCCCACGGCCAGGCAGAGGCAGCTCCCGCCCAAGGCGGGCGAGAGTCCCACACAGCCCCCCAGCTTGTCCCGCCCGCCGCCGCTTCCCCCTCTGCCCGACAGACCCCTCCGCAGAGATCCGCCCGCAGGAGCCCAAGGAGAGAGGGGGAAGGAGAAAGGCTCTCCGCTTCACCATGCAGGTAGGAAACAGAAACCGCTCAGCTGTTTCCAAGAGGTCGCTCTGCAGCACCCCGGGGCCACCCGCACCCGGGAAACACGGGATGCTCTCAGCTCTGATCTCTACCGCTCGCGCGCTTTCAGCCTCCAAAGCCCTCCAAACGTACCGCAAACCTCCCGTTCCTCCTCCCAGCCGGCAATCTCGCTCCTGCGGCCAGGAAAGCGGCGTGTGCCGCCGGCGGTGCGGGTCCCGCAGCCGGGGTGCCAGGCAGAGCCCACGCGTCACCCCGAGGGGCGGCGGGCTCCGGCTGGGGGGTGAGGGGGGTCACGCACGGCTCCAGATGTTGGCCCTGGAGTGCAGAGGTGCCGGAGCACGGGGCAGAGAAGGATGGGTTGGTTTAGAGTGAGACCACATCTTTCGGTGCGTATGAACCCAGGGAAAAGGCGCTGCCCCCGGCCGTGGAGGTGACAGCCCCGGAGGTTTCAGGAGCGCCTGAAATAAAGCAAAGGGAGAGGGGGAGCTGACAAGTTTCGCTTCTCTAGCTTGAAAGAAAAGACGCAGTTTTCTTTTATTCAAAAAGCCAGGCAAACTAAGATTGGGGCAGATAGCAGACGTGCAGGTGTACTACCGCCTGTTCAATTAAAGATTGTCACATTTCTTAGGAAGCGATGGGGCAAGGTTGAAGCGCTCGAAGGGAAGCGTTTGTAAGAAACATCCCCTGAGATAAGAGCAATTTGATCATCTCAGTGTGGGTGATGGGAACCACCCAAACCCTCACCAATGCACGATTAGAAAGGAAAACAAGGATGCCGGATCCTGCCCAGGTCCTTTGCCTGAGTTACTCACGCAGGTGACTATACCTCCAGCCCAGGGGTGCCTGTCACTGTCTCCCTAAAGGATCCGGTACCCTCCCACAAGGGGACAAGGACCCACTGACACAGCTGCAGAGGAACCAGGCACACTCCACAGCACACAACCCCTTTTTAACATGGAAATTCCTGATTCCCATCGGGCGGGTTACTTCTCCTACACCTTTGCCCAGCGGGCATCCAACCCTGCTACCAAACACGGGGCAGGAAAAAGCGAAACAGGCACACCGTCCTCCGTGATAGCAGGGATTAGAGTCCAGGGTTTACACAACCGCTCCAGAGCCCCTGCAGCCGTGCCTGCACACGGGGCTGATCGGAATGCCTCGTGCTGCCGGAGCAAAACAGCCATCGTCGCACAGTGTCGCTGGTCCCCCGGGGCTGAGGGAAATCAGTGTGGGAGCACTAGCGATGCCACGTCCCTGCCTCCTGCTTACGAGCCACGTCTGGCCCCCAAAGCAGGCTGGGCTCCCGCGCGGCAGTCCCAGCAGCCAAGGCTTAAAGTAGTCCTTGGCTCACCAGGATGCCCGCAGCCACCGCGATGAGTTAAACCTGCCGAAACGCCGCTCCTCCCTCATCACAGGGTTCCAAATCCCCCTCTGCAGCTGAATGCGACAATCTGTACCCGTTACCGCTCCGCAGGTGGGTACTGGGAATTGCCTGTGCTAATCTGCAAGTAATTCGCAAAGTCCTCCTCATTTTCCAGTCCTACGCAGAGTGGGTACCGGGCGGTAAATCACGTTGCTATGGGAACAGAGAGAAAAGCCAGACCCCGCTACCACGACATCCTTACTGCCCAGAGCGCCGTACGCGGGTGGCCCGGGATGCGTCCCCACTGATTCGTAGGGTTTAGGTGGAAAATTAAAAAGCAACAAGTGCCTGGTGGGATTAAAATCAGTGCTTGCTATTTTGGGAGCATGGAGAAGCAGGGGCAGGATCCGGCTGTGTCAGGTCTGACAGACCAGCAACATTCCGACTGGCAATGCCGACGGAGGAAGGATGCTCTGCTGGAGCTCCGCACGGCAGCCCCACTGCTCTCCCCAGCCTGGCTACACACACCGAGCCCCATGGCTGGGTACGTCCCATTTGGGAGCCTACCTGGGGAACCCCGTCAGCATCCTCCCCGGTTAACGGTCAGGGCTTTGACTCCTCAGTGCGGGACCGTGCCTGCAGGCAGCGGGGCTGGGAGCCTCCTGGAAACGGGCGCTGCGATGACTGAGGGATTGGAGCATCTCCCGTATGAGGAGAGGCTGAGAGCGCTGGGACTCTTCAGCCTGGAGAAGAGAAGGGTGAGGGGAGACCTTATTATGGCATACCAGTATCTGAAGGGTGGGCTGAAGGAGGATGGAGCCGGACTCTTCTTGGTGGTTCCCAGTGACAGGACGAGGGGCAATGGGCACAAGTTGGAACAGAGGAAGTTCCGTTCCAACACACGGAAACACTTCTTTACGGTTGGGGTGACAGAGCAGTGGCACAGGCTGCCCAGGGAGGGGGTGGAGTCCCTTCTCTGGAGATTTTCAAAACCCGCCTGGATGCAGTCCTGAGCGATGTGCTCTGGGCAATCCTGCTTTAGCAGGGGAGTGGGACTGGGTGAGCTCTAGGGGTCCCTTCCAACTCTGAAAATTCCGTGATTCTGTGATGCTAACCGGTCCTGTCACCTCATCCTGAGCCCTCTTGGGGTCACCACCAGCCAGACAGCTGTGTAGAGGGGCTGACCCCGCTGGCATCTAGGAACACCTCGAAACGCCCCTTCCCGCAAAGGGCGCCCTCCTCGGCGCCGCAGGGGTCGCGGGTCCAGCGGCGAGGCCGGCGGGGGCAGCGGGCAATCTCTGCGGGATGAGGCTGAGGGAAAGCGGCCAGGCGGGACCGAGCCGACATGACCTGCGGAGAGGTGGTGCCAGACCAGATCTGTGCCAGCAGCAGAGCATCAGGAGATGGGGCAGAGCCCCGACGGGACTCCTACTCCCTCCCCTGTGCCCCGACAGGGGCTCTCGGCCAGGGGCAGGGAGAGCTGCCCCCCCAGCTCGGTGCTTACCCATACGGGGAGAGCAACGTGAGACAAAACCCGTTTTTCCCACCCCAAAGCCTGCTTAGAGCTTTGGCGGAGCAGATCACAGCACCATAACCCCTCTTCTGTGTCTTGACCTAAACTGGGGTACCTTTTAGCAGTCAGAAGTTCTGGTTCTTATTGCAACAGCACCTCTGGGGGAGACTGTCCCTCTTCTCAAGCATTCTCACTTGGGCTTTCTGTCGGTCAGTCTTCTCGCGGCTCTCTTGCTTTGGGCGAAGCCGGAGCCCTAGTTCCGTGCGAGAGAGGATTTGGCAGAGCGTTTCAGCCCTTTCCTCATCCCAGTCTCTCCTGCTCCCACGGCCTCATTCTTCAGGGAAAGCTCAGGACCAGATCTTACATCAGGGCACGGTTGCACCACCACCACCGCTCTGCTCCCGAGATTACAGCTGGATGAACTGGTCTGGCTGGCCACTCTTTCAGGACACATCTCTGGTGGCAATACCGACCGACGGTCTCCCCATCCCCGGCAGCTCCTCCCCGCTTCTGTGCTGCCTCCCCGTGCCCTCGGGACAGGTGGCATAACTGTTTGTGGGGCCGCAGCCATGAGTCACAGCACAGAACTGCAGAAACCCCCCAAAATGCTGTTTTTAAGACGGGATCCATTCCCTGCCCCTGTCACAGCACAGCTGGCTGTATGACACTGCATTCACCGGGATTTGAAGCTGGCGCCTTCTTGCCAACCCACTGAAAGACTGGTTGGAGTAATCCCCTCTTACCCAAGAGAGAACTATGGCTGCAACAGCGGGCTGAGACCGCAGCAGGGATGTCAGGCGTAGGGGACAGGGACAAAGTGGTTTGAAGCAGATGAGCTCCAGTTCTGGGCGCCCACCAGGTCTGGGCCACCCTAGGGTGCCGGCTGCGGCATCCTTCAGGGCTGGGAAATCGCGCCGGGCAGAGGGCGGCTGCTGCCGCGGGGCCGCCTTATTTCCTTCACACACCCCCCAGAGCCACAGCGCTCGGGGGTCTGAGCATAATTAGGCTTAAATAGCAAAGGTGAGCCGCTGCCTTGGCCCCTGCGCAGCCTCTCCCGTCGGAGCCGGCGGCACACGGGAGGGAGCCGGGCAGAAGGCAAACATCAGCAGCTCACCTTGTCCTCTCTGTCCCTTGGCCACAGACCGAGGCATCCCAGCGGGTTTCCGAGGACTGGCGGTTTACCTGCTTTGCCGCAGCCCACGGGGTTGTGCAAGCCTCCCACGGTCTGCGCCCCGCTCTCCCTTCGCCAGTTTAAAACCGCCCTCCTCACCCTCCCCACACCGCTAAGAGTGCCCTGTCTGAGCAGAATAACCGAAGAGGGGAAAAGGTTGACTAAAGATTGTAAAAACCACCGTAGCACAGAGAGAGAGTTGAGTGTTGACACTCTCTTCCAGTACAAATGTCAGTGCGGCAGGTGAAACAAGGAGGAGCAAAGTCCGGAGCAGAGGGAGGGTTTGGGCTTTTTCCCGGCTCCCTCGCGACCCCAGGCTGCCGTCAGCGTTGGGCGTTACGAGCTCAAGAGGCGGCTGCGCACATCCACGGAGCCGCAGCCCCTCCAGGATCCCCGAACACGAAGCCCTTTTTGGCTCAGGAAGACCCCAAAGCGGAGAGCACGGGAGAGGAGCCGGCTCGTACCCTCCTCCCCGGGCATCCCCTCCTGCCTGCCGGGAGGAAAAGTGGGCACCTGCGTCTTGATCTCCTGTTGTGATGCAGTTTTCTCTCCTCTGGCTCTGTGTTTTTTGATGTACTGCAAGTACCGCCGCCGACGCACCCCAGAACCCCCAAACGCCGGGCGGGCTTTGCCAACGGACAGGTTTCTGCGTACCGCACCGCCAGCACAGCTCTGCCCGCACGCACTCACCTCCCGGCGCGGGGCAGCGCGGTCCCGACGCCGCCGGCGGGCTCCAACCCGGGGCATCGCGGTGCCATCCAAGTATTTGCAGGGAGAGGTTTGCTCCGTGCCCAGAGGCAGCACCTCCCCGGGTTCCCACCGAAGCCTTCACTTGTGGTCTCTCCTGCAGGATGAAATCCTCCTGACGCCCTGGAGGGATTTTCCCGTGGAAGACGCGGACCCATTTGCCCCCCCGGTAAGCGTTGCTCCCTCTGCACGCACAGAGCCTTCAGCGCAGCTCAAAGAGGGGAGCGGGGCAGTGTCAAGGCAGCGGCTGGCTCAGGTTCCCCATCCCCTCCGTGCTGCTCGCTCCCAGTTCCCGGGAGCCCTTCACAGAGCCACGGTGAAGGTCCAGAGCTCTGAGAGGCTGGAGCTGAGGGAGAGCGCCGCCCCCATGAGTTCCCCGGCGTTTTCTGTGGGCAGGATGAAGAGAAGTGGGATTTTGTCCTGGTGAGCGACATCCACCAAGTGGGCAGCGAGAAGGAGGCCAAGAGGAAGAAGTTCCTGGACGAGCTGAGCAAGAAGGGGTTCAGCATCAAGGTGAGGGGCTGCAGGAGGGAGAGGCAGCGGATATCTTGCGGTAGCCAGCATCCGAGCCTGGTTTGGGCTCCTGCAGCCCAAGAGACGGGAGAAGTCCAAACCATTGAGCCACATCAGTGCTGATAAATACACTGCACGCTCAACCAGGGGAGACCCCAGCCCCAGCACCCTCCCGGTCCCCAGAGCTCTGCCAGCGTTCTTCTCACAGCCCTCCTCTTCCACCCCCTAGAAAATTGAGGACAAGAAACTATTTTATGGGGTCCGTGCCCCAAAACAGATCTTCCGGAAATATGAGTGGCTGCTGAGGAACCCCGACAGCCGGCTGCACAACCCCGATGCCCATCATGAGACACCAGTGACCACCAGGTGGGTGCTACTGACTCCCAGCACCTTGCACTCCCCTGGCCCCGCACCAGCACCCGTTTTCCAGCTCAGCTCGCAGTTGTGCCGGGCTTTTCATTTTCCACAGAAGGCCACCACCACCTACCATGTGCGAAGTCGCCCGTTTCTCACTCTCCGCAGCCACCTCCCCATTTCTTGCCCCCTTCCACCCCTGGATTTTGGCGCACACCTTCTCCCTGCCCTCCCTTGTTTTCCAGGGCTGCACACAACACGAGTCTGTGTCCTCAGAGCAGCCTTTAACCACCGTTTCTCTTTGCTCAGGATACGGATCGTGAACTTCATCCTGCAGAACACAGTAACGTCCGACCTCGGTAAGGGGACAGGGCCAGCAGGGGCGATGCTCAGCCTGCACCTGCAGCATGGCTCCTGCCCCGTGGTGGGCACGGGCATCCCCCACACCCCCGGGGAGGGCGCCGAAGCGGGGAGAACGCCAGGGCACAGCTCAGACGAGCGAATTTGCCACTGCATCCAGGGGCTGGGAGACTGGCACTGCGGGAACCACCAGCCCTCTGCTCCCTCCGCCCAAAGCCCGGACCTCGGGTGCCCACCGCCGCTGCCCCGTGTCCCCAGAGCTCGTCCCGCTCCGACACCCCGGGGCGCGCAGGGCAGCGCCGATGGCTTTGGTTTCTCGCTGTCTCCCAGGAGCTCCCTGCCTGGCTCGCTCCTTTTTTTTTGCCCCCTCAAAGGCTCCAGGAAAGGTTTGGGAAGATCCTGCCTGGCAGGGAGCACGTGGGGAGAGAGCAAAGCTTCGCTAACCCTCTCCGTTCTGCTCCGCTACCAGAGAAGCTGCACCACCTGATGAAGAAGAAGGTCTTCGAGGCAGCGTTTCCCCTGCACGAGGTGAGGGCGAGCAGGCGGGTGCCCGGGAGGAGAGGCCACGAGAGGTGGAGGAGACCTTTGGGTAACTGGGGCTGCACCAGCGCCTCTCCGGATGAGGAGCACGACAGAGCTGCCGGCGGCAGCCTGGGAGCTGGGCTGGGGATGAAGGCTGCCCTGATATTCCTGCATCCGACCCACTTCTCTGCTCCGCAGAAAGAAGAGGTGAGGGAATTCCTGAAGGAGAGATGGGCTCGCTGGAGAGATATATTTTGCCAACAGCCAATTGAGAAGATCAGGTAACGCGGCAGATCCTTCTAACCAAGACATCCCACCTGACACCCAGAGAGCTGTATGCCCTTTGCCAGGCTCCCGCGTTCGCTTTTAAACCATTCCCTTGAACCCGGCTCTTCCAGCGAGCGTTGGGCGGCTTCTGGAGCCTGCAAAGTTCCTCGCCTGAGGGGCAACCCTGCGGCACCCAGCTCCAGCTGCTAGTTTTGCAGTGTGAAACAACCCCCGCAGCTGCGCGGGTTTTAATTAGCCCATCTCGTTTTCTACCGCACGCTCCCACCTCCAGCGGGAAGGTGAGGTGGGAACGGAGCATCAGCGCAGCGCATCCAACCTGAGGCTGAACCCGGGGCACTGCAGGCAACGAGGGGCTCCTGCAGCCCCGGGGAAACTCGGGGAAGAGCACTGCTCTGATTTTAGACGGGGAAGAAAGCTGTGAAGCTTGGGCTCCGTGAAAACCCTGGGAGACACTGCATGCTTGTGGTTCCTCCAGCGCCTCCGCTCAGCCGGGTTGACTCTCCCAACCCCAACAAAACCCCCGCAGAGGGCACTGACAGCCCTTTGGGGGGGGAGGAGCGTTTAGTGACCCCTACCAATGC
Organism: Charadrius vociferus; assembly: GCF_000708025.1. Lineage (NCBI taxonomy): Eukaryota > Metazoa > Chordata > Aves > Charadriiformes > Charadriidae > Charadrius > Charadrius vociferus. The sequence goes on along the minus strand of NW_009647430.1, from coordinate 215,439 downwards.
GGTCTCTTCCACCGGCCGCAAACCACACCTCACCTTTCCTTCCAGGTGCTATTTTGGTGAGAAGGTGGCCCTGTACTTCGCCTGGCTGGGCTGGTACACCTACCTGTTGGGAATCGCTGCGGTGGTTGGACTGGTGGTCTTCGTGGCTGGGATCACGGTTTTCAATTCCAGCCAGGTGAGGTAAGGCACTTGGGAACGCCCGATGCGCGGTCCCTTCACGAGCCTTTGCGGTGCGTGTGGCTTCGAGCCGCCGTTATTCCCCTCCGCTTCCCTCCACGCCTTCCTCTCCAGCAAGGAGATCTGTGAAGCCAGCGACACCATCATGTGCCCGCTCTGTGACCAGAAGTGCCCCTTCTGGCTCCTCTCTGACACCTGCACCTACGCCAAGGTAGGTAGTCCCCTTCCCAAGACAGGCTCGGGGCAAAGGATGGGGGAACGCTCCAGCTGGTGCCGTTCCCACACGGTGAGAGAGCAAAGCCACCCCCGCAAACTGGCTTTGACACGCAGGAACCCTCCGCTAACCCCGTCAGTAAGGAGGGGGTACAGCCAGGTCGTCATCTCCATCCCCACCAAGGGAGAGTTAGAATCATAGAACTGTTTAGGCTGGAAAAGACCTTTAATATTGTCGAGTCCAACCATTAAACGAGTTCACCCCTAACAAGTCCCAGTGTCCGTCCCCTTCCTGCGTTTTGCCCTCCTGCAGCACCTTTACCTGTCTGGGGGGGGACCAGGGTGGCAAGAGGACCGCTGAGCACAGAGGTCTCTCCCCGCACCCCGAGGTGCCGCGGTCCCTGCGCCCCACCACCCCCATC
>NW_009647430.1:208493-214608 GCF_000708025.1 Charadrius vociferus | reverse complement strand
GGTCACCCACATGATTGACAACGAGGGGACGGTTTTGTTTGCCATGTTCATGGCGATCTGGGGTAGGTGTCCATGTCTCGGTGCCAAACGCGCACAGCTTGGCAGAGGGAGCAGCGCGCTGCGGCTCAGGGGGAAAGCAGGTGGAGGAGAATGGGACACCAACACGGCTTCACCATTCAGCGGCGTTTTAGTCCTTCTCTCCTCCGCTTCCAGGGCCATCAGCTCCCCTTCCAGACAAAGCAAGAGACAAAATCACTCCAGCAATCCCCTTCAGCTCCCCAAACACTCCTTACCTGTCCCGCCTGAGAGCTCTCACCCCTTCACCCACCACCTCCTGCCAAGCTCCCAGCAGCATCTCTAGCTGGGCTTTTTTGGCAGCTGCCTCTAAGTGGTCTCAGCTGTGGGAAGGAGGGACCCCCAGGCCCCTCCTGGATGGGTGATCTCTTAGCTGCTGTGGAAGGAGCACAGCAGACCACTGGGCTCTGAGCTGGGGCGATCCCACCACCGTAGTAGCTCCACATCTCATCTGGCTTTGCTCCAGCCCTTGGTCACAAACAGCACGGCAGGTGCGGGTTGGGCATGTCACCCGCGAGCCCGCGGTCTGAGCAGGTCGCGGATGTGGTCGCGCGTGTCGCTGTGGGCTGGTGTACGCAGGGACAAGCTCAGGGAGGTCAGTCCAGACCAGCAGAAGGTCTGGTTGTACTGGGGTTTGCAGAGGTGCAGCCGTGCTGGGGTGCGGCGGAGGACACCACGTCCACTTGGAAGGTGTATTTCTCATTAATGCAGAATAAGGTGTCTGGCTGGCGCCGTGTGAACATGCCCACCCCAGCGGAGCAGCCCTGGGGCTCACTCTGGTTGATGCTGAATCCCCTGCAGACACTAGAGCTGGCCCGACTCCCAGTGACACCTCACTCAGCCGCCTCCATCCCCATCCCCATCCCCACGTGGGCCGAGCGCGCAGAGCTGCATGTCCAGGGTCCTCCCTGGTGGCTGAGGTGCAGAGGTGGCTGTCTGTCCTTCACGGGCCGAGGGCAGTCCGGGCTGATTTGCCATGAGGTTGGCTGGTAACACAACTGTCCATCCCTCTCGGTGGGACAGAGGGGTGACGTCGTCTCCAGAGCCACCCCCGAGTGTCACAGCACTCTCTCCTTCCCCCCACAGCCACGGTGTTCCTGGAGCTGTGGAAGAGGCAGAGAGCCACCGTGGTCACCAACTGGGACCTGTACAGGTGGGATGAGGAAGAGGTGAGGATGTCATCTTTCCTGCTTCGTGCTTCCCTTTTCAGCTGGACCTACAGAAAAGACACGTCACAGGGACCCCCTTGCCCGGCTTGATCCTCTGGAGATGTAAACATCTGATGGAAACACTCAAACAAACAGCAAATTCAACATCTGACAGTCCTGGGAGAGACAGAGCCCTCAGAGTTAAGCAGATGCTAGCCACCTCTCTGCATTGCTAGTCACCTCTCCACCCGCACAAGGGCTTGAACTGAGTCAGGACTGGCCACGCTGGTGTGGGCTGGGTGTTCATCCCCGTCCTTCTCTCGTGCTGCTCATCCCATATGTCCATTAACACAACGACCCCTGGACTTTCTGCACTTCCTGGGCACAGCTCTGCTGGTTCCTTCCTTTCCCATTTTTTGATTTTTTTTTTTTTTTTTTTTTTTTTTTTTTTTTTTTAAGGAGGAGCTGGCTATGGAGCTGATCAATAATTTGCAGCACGAACCCCGGCAGTACCAGCACTCCTACTTCCGCAGCACCATCATACTCCTCTTGGTTCTGGTGATGGTACGTGCCAGGGTGAACGTAGGAAGATCTGGTTCAAGGGCACATGGGCTTTCCTCCTTCCCTCCCTGCTCTGCTGCAAGAACAGCACCGCAGAGCAGTGTCCTATTCCCAGAGCAAAGGCAGAAACCAGGTTGTTAGAGCAGGTCCGTGCCCATCACAAGGATCCAGAGCCCTCCCTATGCTCACACCTCGCTGTGCTGATGGGAGAGGCCAACCACCCTTTGGGGGTCTGGGCTGGTGGCGCTGCTCTTGCGATGGAAGACAGTGAGGATCAAGGCAGTAGCACAGAGGGTAGGAAGAGGCAAACCCTTGATGTCCCCTTTTCTCCCTGTAGGCCAAGGGAGGGAGCCCAGATGAGTAGTTCAAGCAGAGACATCCACCTTATGAACCTCTCATCCTTAACTGAAGGGCATGGGCTTGCATTTGAGGCCACGTCCAGATGAGCTCTGGTGAAGGAAGCCAGGGTTTGAAGGGCTGGTGGTCCTCAGGTGGGATGGAGCACGTGCCCACCATGCACAGCTTCTCACCACCCCGCTGCCCTCCTTCTCCACAGATTGTCGTGCTGATTGGCATTGCCCACGCGCTCGTCATTTACCGGGTGATAGCGACGGCTCTCTTCACCCAGAGCGACTCTGAGTTCCTCCGCGAGCAGGCCAACACGATGGCGGTGATGACGGGGGCCGTGTTGCACTACATCACCATTGTCATCATGACCAAGGTGCGGAGCGAGACACAGGGCGGGCAGCGGGTCTTCTCCCTGCTTTTTCTCCACCAACCCTCCCCTGTCATTTTATTGTCCTGCAGGTCAACAGGCGTGTGGCCCTCTATCTCTGTGAACTGGGTAAGGGAAACTGGGGGCTGTCTCCCACCCGCACCCCGCAGCGCCGAGCTGCCCAGCAGTACCCCGGGACCGCAGCGCAGCACTCCCTTGGTCCCCGAATGCAGCCAGGCTCCCAGCCCCTTCCCTTCCTCCGCCATCACAAAGCACCTACTGGGCAGCTCTTGCCATGCAGGTCCCCATGGGAGGGCAGCAGCCCTCCAACACACAAGCTCACCTGTGGCCCACATGCATCCAGCTGCCTGTCCCACAGCCCCGCTACGCTTCAGAGGGACAGTCACCCTATGGGGCTGAGACCCGCCATGAGCAGGAAGCCCCCAGGGCTGCAGGAGAGCTCACAACGTGGTTTTCCTCCCAGCTGAAGGGCCCCTTCTCCCCCAGCTCACGTCTCTGGGGGACCTCCCTGCTTTAGCTGGGCTCAGCTCCACCAAAGGGCTCAGGCAAAGGGCAGGGTAGGCTCCACAAGAGGCAGAGGCACCCTTCCAACCTTCAGAGAGCTGCTTTGGCATCCGAGGGGGAGCAGGGCAAGGTCCCACTGCTCCGTGACCAAGCCCCTGGGCCTTGCTCCCTTCCCCAGAGAAACCACGGACCTTCTCCCAGCACGAGAACAACTTCACAGTGAAGATCTTCACCTTCCAGTTCTTCACAAACTTCTCTTCACTCATCTACATCGCCTTTTTCCTGGGACGGTGAGTGGTGGTTGGGGGCTGGGGGGAGCAGAGGGGAGCCCATGTTTGGGACACACATCCCCAACTCTCGCCGGGGTCTAGGGACAGCCCAGTCCCCCTGCCCTCCCCGCCAGGCACACGGGTCCCATTTGGGACCTCAGGAGGGCCATGACTTTTCCCTGTGGGCATGGTGGGTGGAAGAAGCCCCTTCCCTCTCCACCAGTGCCCAGAGGACCATGCCCTCCATCTTGCACCCGGAGTTCATCCAACGGGGGTCAGCAGTGGGGAACTCAACAAACATCGCTGTTGTTGCTTCCTCCCCCAGGATCAACGGCCACCCAGGGAACTACGTGCGCATTGCTGGCAAGTGGAGGCTGGAGGAGGTGAGGGAATTGCCGTGAAGCTCTCCGACCTCACGCCACAACTCCTACTCTTCCTTTCCCTGCCGCCCAGCATGGCTCTGGGAGGCTCAGCATTCTCCTACAGTGCCCGCCTTGGCCAAAGAGCCCCTCGGGGCAGGCGGCCCTGCTTACAGCGCACAACTCCTCTCGTCCCTTCGCAGTGCCACCCCAGCGGCTGCATCACCGACCTCTTCATCCAGATGGCCATCATCATGATACTCAAGCAGACCATCAGCAATGTGATGGAGTATCTCGTCCCGTAAGCTTTCCTCCAGCCCGCAGAGCGCTCGCCGGCGCTCCTGCGCATTCAGGACAGCTTCCCAGCTCTTACAGAGAGTAACCCAGCTCTTTGGGCCAAGATTTCCTCCTTTCCCCTGCCCCAGGTCCCCGGGGCTGTCACTGGCAGCGCTTCAGCCCTGCTGTCCTCTGCAGGCAGCGGTACAAATCGCTCCCTCCCCTTGCAGCTGGTTAGCCTACAAGATACGCAAGAGGCAGCGCCCCAAGAAGAGAAGCATGATGTTAGGAGAGGAGGAGGAGGCTGAAGACCCCTGCAAAAGGCAGTGGCTGAGCAACTATCAGCTCGGCGAGGTCAACTTCTTCAGCCTGTTTGACGAGTTCTTGGAGATGGGTATGTGGGACAGGGGGTCGGGGGATGAGGGGTGCTGGGTGCAGAGCCCCGTGCCCTCCCTGGCTGGAGAGAGCCTGATGCTGCAGAGCCCATAAGTAGGCAAGGGAGAGCTCTGAGACCCTACTCCATGCCCAGCCCCATTCCAAGAGTTCTGGCACACCGAGGAGATCATTCCCAAAACAAGGGAGAGCAGGCAACTGTGCTGGCCTCGGGCCCCTGCCTCGGACCTTGCTCTCCTCCCAGGAGCATCAAGGTGATGGCTGTAGCCCCACGGTGGTCCCTCTGCCTGGCTGGCTCAACCAGTGCGCAGTGGGACCCTCACAGATCCCCCTCTCCGACAGCCCTGTGGGAGGTGGTTGTCCCCTGGGGGTGGTGGGGTCCCCAAGACAGGTCTCTCTCCCCCTTTCACCCCTTCAAAGCCCCTCTGACACAAGCCACGAAGCAGGACAAACCCAGACAGCGGTCAGGGATGTCCCCTCTCTGGTGGCTTCACGCCAGCACCTGGCATTTTGCCCCTACGCAGTGATCCAGTACAGCTTCACCACCATTTTCGTTGCTGCCTTTCCCCTCGCCCCGCTGCTGGCGTTCTTCAACAACCTCTTTGAGATCCGCCTGGATGCCATCAAGATGATGCGGCTGCGCCGGCGCATCGTGCCCAGGAAGGCCAACGACATCGGTGAGATGGGGCCCGAGGAGCACCCTCCTTCCAGCACTGCTGCCTGTGCCGGCATTAAGCCCTTTCCCCAGTGCGAAGCCCTTGAGCATCCCTTTGCCAGGGACTGGTATCGCTTCACCGTGGAGGTGGGAGACCTGGGGGTTGGGGCAGGAGAAGCAGTTTCAGACCCTGCAGAGGCTGAGGGGCAGCTTGGAGGTCTTCTCCTTGACCTCTTCTGGCCATGCCAAACCCATCCCTGAGCTGGTGCTTGGTCCGCAACCCCTGAGGCTGCCAGAGGGGTCTCACTGGCCGCTCTTCTCCCGCAGGAATCTGGCTGCAGGTCCTGGAGGCCATCGGCATCCTGGCTGTCATCGGGAACGGACTGGTGATCGCCATCACGTCCGACTTCATTCCCATGCAGGTCTACAAGTACACGTACAGCCCCTGCATGACGGAAAACAGCACTGGCGTGGAGTGAGTGCCGTCCGTCGCCTGCTCGCAGCCCTGCCTGCAGCATCCCTGCCTGCGGCGTCCCTGCCTGCCTCGGTGACGCCGGTGCAGAAGCGCAAGGCAGCTGAGCGGTGCCCCACAGTGGGATGGAGGGAAAGGGGAGCAGGGGAGGGTTTTCCCATCTTCAGCATCCCAGCTGGCCTCTCCGTCACATCATCCCCGTGGCGGGTAAACTGGTACCCCTGAATGGGAAGAGCACGGTGTAATGCCGGAGAGCTGCAGGGCTGCTGGGCGCCTGCCCGTGCTCTCTCCCGCTCTCCCCCTTTTCCTCTGAGCCTCGGCTCACTGGCCAGGCCCAGTCAGACTGGACAGAAGTCTGAGAGACATTCGTTTCCCCCAGGCTTTGTGAAAATGCGTAGCTAGGGAGGGGAGGGAGAGCCCCAGGTGGGTGCAGGCTTCCCCAGAATGGGGGGCTACAGTCTGTGCTCAACCATACCACTAGTCACCTGAGAATCCACACACCAGGGAAACCTTCGAAAGGAAAGCTGCAGGCGGAGAGGCTTTGTAGCGATCAGAGGACTTCATGTCCCCTAGAAAGACACAGGAGCCGCAGCTTTTGTTTAGGGCATGCCTCAACTCCCCAGCGCGGCCGCGCGCCGGGAGCAGCCCCCTTCACCGCCGCGCCAAC
>NW_009647430.1:195911-208010 GCF_000708025.1 Charadrius vociferus | reverse complement strand
GGTGGCACGGGGCCACGTGAACCGGCCCGGGGAGGTCCTCACTGCCCGTGGCGGTTCCCTTCGCTTTCTGCAGCACGTGGCTCTGTGCGTCAAACTGATCGCAGCCTGGTACGTCCCTGATGTCCCCAAGTCAGTTAAGAATCAGTTTCGGGACAGAAAACACAGCAACCTTCGTAAAGAACTGAGGTGGGTGATGCCCCGGAGGTGCCAGGGGCTGCTGTGCTCACAGGCGGCACAGCCCCCAGCAGGAGACCTGCCCCGCTGCAGGACCCCTCCACTCCAGAGCCCCATGACCAGGTGACCACTGGCCACCACTGGCGTGGAGAAGGTGGCACTGCGAGCTCCTGCCCTCGGGGCAGCTCCTCCACCACCTTTGCAGGGTAGCTTCTCCCCCAGCTTTCAGCCCAGCCCCTGCTACCTGGCACCTACAGCAGAAAACGTTCTTTTTAAGATGAGCCGCATTCCCCACAAACGAGGATCCATCTCCCTCTGTGCCTGTGGCCTCGCTCAGTAGCCCGGGCACCCGGCTGGTAGGCACTCAGGGCCAGTGAAACGAGTCCCACCTGAGCCAATCCAGCATTAGTGCTCACCAGAGGAAGGGTCTGCTTGGCTTTGGCTTTTCCTTCAGAAAAAGGAAAGCTCCAAGTGAAAACAAAGACCAATGTTGCCCAAACTTTCCATTTAAACTTTGTTTAAAAAAAAATATTAAGTATTTCAGCTGGAAACAGAACCAACGTAGCTGAGAGCCGTAGGCTGGGCCACCCTGGTGCTGCCGTCCTTCACGGACTGAGCCCCGCTTCGGAGGAGGGCTCAGCCTGTCCCTCTGCACCGCCACCTTGTCCCAGCTGCCACCCCGAAACCCCGGCGAGAGCAGAGGCGAGCGGGGCTCAGGAAGCACCGCGCTGCCACCGTTCAGCTTTCAGGCTCCACCTTCCCCGTGACGGAGGGATTTCCCACAAACAGGGAATTTCCACAAACAGCGTGTCATTCTTTCTCCATTTATTTTCGGCAAAAGGCCCTGTTCCCACTCGGAATATTTTCCCACACCTCCCCGTTGCCTCCCAATTCGGACAGTTCCCTTCCACAACGCCCCTCTCCTTTCTCCCCCAGCATGATGGAGTACTCCACCGAGGTGTAGCCGCCGCTCACGGGGGAGAATGAGACACACGGACTCGAGCCCCCCCTCCCCAGCCTGGCAGTGCCGTGGGCGTGGGAGGAACCACCGCGGCACCACCCGCGGAGACGGGCAACGTGTCCCAGTTGTGACCCAGCTTGGACTTGAACTGGGAAGTGACAACGTGACGGTGGCTTCGCAGGAGCAGGATGCTTTCTGACTTGCACGGCCACGAGGAAGAAGGGAGCTGCGGCAGAGCCGGGGATGGCGCCTTCCTGGCACGCTGAGTAGCTGGGGAAGAGCTCTGGCAGCAGGGACAAACCGCGGTGCAGCACCCCGCGGCCGACGGGCGAGCGCGAGGCTGCTCTGCAGGAGACGACCCGGCTTCCTCGTCAATCGTGGCCTTAACGTGCAACTCGGCACCACAGGAAAAGCCACTTACCTCCTCCCAGCTTCCCTTTCCAGCTCTTTTTTTTGCACTTTGGCCCCCTTTTTCCTCTGCCTTCAGTGACCTCCTGGCTCTTGCACTGCTGAGAAACTTGAGTCCTTCCTCTTCCACCACAGCCAGCACAATCCTCCTCTCGGCACAACTACCGCGTGGCTGCAGCTCCAACCTGCTGTTTTCACGGACGCTGGGAAAATGCAGTTGTTAGCCTGACTGTGTTTTGCCCCGGGCTCTGCGTCTGCCCTAAGCACACCCGACAGTTGCGCCTGGCTCAACTACCATGACCAAAATGGTAAATAAACCCAACACCCGCGCAGACACAAGCAGCCAAATTTCAGCTGCCGTGAGTCACTGTACTCACGCTGGTGTCATTCCTGCCTCCGCCTCTGCCATCCACATCGCCCAAAGAAATCGTCCCCCCTAAACCCTTTTTTGTCTTAATGTGGATAATCAGAAAAGGCTGGAGCTGAAGCATCTGTGCGTAGCCCGGAGCCAGGGCTGAGCGCGGGGATGGCTGGTGATAAAAGAAGTTGGCACTTCGACCATGCACAGTGGGAAAACAACTTGTTAAATGTGCGGGGGTAACAGAAATACTGAGCTACACAGAAAATCCCAAGCGATAGGGCTAGCAAGGGTTATCTCTCACTCCAAAACACGACCTGCTCGCCTAAACTCCAACCCCACCAGCCCGATATTTCTCCACCTCTTCCCTTGGGGCCCTGCAGGGCTGGCTGGGGCCGCCCCCTTCTCCTACGGCCGCAGGCAGAAGGGGAGCAGGGCTCACATCCCATGGCACGACTGGTGTCACAGCCAGCGCTGCCACACTTCTAACATACGCGCGTTCCCGACCTCTTAGCTTTGCCCTCTGCTGGGTCTACCTTTAGTGATTTGTTCACTGACTCGAAGCGGAGTTATTCATGCTCAAGGAACAAAGTCTTTGTTCACCCATGCCCAGGAATGATAACGTGCCCTCAAACACGTGACTCTTCACTCAGCGTCGAGACTGCAGAAACAGCTCTTCAATGCCCCAAAATTCCCCACACACCTTACGTCAGGCCCATGCAGCCTCGCTGAGCTCAGTTTGCAAATGTATGGGGAAAAAGCTTTTCTCTTAATTTTTCCTCATTTCAGTTAATGAGGAAGGCAGTAGCATGGGACAGGTGACCACAGCTCGGTTTCCAGCTTTCTCATGGTCCCTGTAACTCCAAGGACAAATCCACTAAAGCGTTTCAAAGCTTTAGTCTTTTTTTTCTTTATAAGAACTAGAAACTTTTAACAGGTTTGTAAGTTTAACCTCAGGCTCCACTCTTTCACCCCCTCCTCTGTCAAAAGGCAGCAGGGCCCTCCCTGTGTTCGTGGCAAGTTGTGGCGAGAAACTGAATGAAACACGGGAGCTGCAAGGGTGCCACGGCGTGAACACGTGTGTGCTCGTGTAACAGGTGTGACAGCCACCCCGCAAACTCAGATAAGCAAACATGAGCACCACAAGTCATGAACAACTATTTCATCAGGGCTGATTTGTCTTGTTCTGTAATTAAAAGCCAGACCAGTCCGAGCCCCTGTCTTGGCCAGAACATACTGCTGTACAGCAGAAATCCATGCAGTGATGCTCCTTCCCATAGCTAAACCGGTTCTCGCTGTACAAAGCGCCGTGAGCGCTGCACGTGTCTCAAGAGGCCACACCGCTTTCAGGTCGCTCGAAGGGCCAGGGCAGCCCCGGTTTAAGAGCAAAAAGCCAGCACCCACTGTGCCTCCTCGAAGAGCAGCAGCAATTGCGATTAAAGGTCTCTTACTAGGTGGCACCTCATCCTGTAGCAATATTCTCATTTCCGGGACTTGGAAGTGAACTCTGGTTTCATATTGTATCGATGGCCTTGGAACAGTCACCTGCCAGCTCTAAGTAGCTTAAATTTAATCAGCTTCAAGCTGTTAAATGCATCAAGAATTGGCTATTAGCGAGCTCACACTGCACAGTAATTTTCATTCACCTGAGAGTTCGCAGGGAGCCATTCGTGCCTCAGGAGCGCACGCTCACCTTGGGCTGGGGTGTGGTGGCAGGACGGGGTCACAAGCCCCGCTGCGGCACAGGGTCTGAAGGTGACAGCCTCAGCTCAAAAGGATTCTGACAGGGGATTCAGATGCAGAGCCGGGGAGGGCCACCTCCTTGTCCTGCTATGACAAACCCAGTGCCTGCCCGCCTGGCGGGACACAGCTCCGTCAAAGCACAGGGCAGGCTCACAGCCATTCCACCGCTGAGCCCGTCACGCTGTCAGCGTCCCCCAAGGGTGCCACCACAGGCACTCCCCAGAGACAGCAGGTCTGGAGGCACTGTGCCCCGCGGCTGAGGCCAGCCCCGGATGGCAGGCAACTCTCCTGGTGGTGATGTCCCCGAGTCAGTATTGTGGAGAAAGGCACCGGGGTTAACTCAGCTTCAAAACGTCACTCCCAAGAGCGTGGAAAGCCACTATCTCGCAGGGAGCTGAAACGAGTCGTGCTCCAGCCCTCTGGCTTGTTTTGTCCTTTTGCCACTGTGGCCAAAACTTCTTCCGCGCCTTCTCGCTTTTAACTTACCTACCCACAGGAATAACTCTGAAGGACAAGAAAGCTTTTATCAGCTCCCAATTGGCCACCAAGCCTCCTCACGCCCTTGCCATCCCCAGGATCTGGGCTTGTTCCTGGGGATCCGTTATCATCCCACAAAGCCAACTGGTCTATGCTGGCGTTCACAGCCCACACGCAGTGACCGTGGTATCGGAGAGGACCGAGCAGCCCCCCCTGAACAGAGCTGCTTAAGTAGCCGCCATGCTGAACACGCACACAGCTGCTCGCCGGAGGGCAGAGGGCCCAGGGGCCATTCCCGAGCCCCAGCCCCCCAGCAGGCCTCCCTTCATCCCCCCCCCAACAGGACAACAGCACCAGTATTTTACATAATAACCAATATGGATTCCAAGTCGCAATGTTTCTCCATGTAAACAGGCCCACAGACCTACCTGTGACCTGTACCTGTGTGTGTATTTGTACATCTATATAAAAACCACATATATACACTTCACCCAGGGTCAGCAGGCCCTACCGAGCCCGGCTGTACCGTCACCTGTTTGGATTTCTGTAAGGCCTCTGACACATTTCTTCACAACATCCTTCTCTCTTAATTGGAGAGATACAGATTTGATGGATGGATTATTCAGTGGATAAGGCATTGGCTGGATGGTCACATCCAGAGAGTAGTGGTCAGTGACTTAATGTCCAGATGGAGATTGGTGACAAGTGAGGTCCCTCAGGGGATCTGTACTGGGGCCAGTACTGTTTAATATCTTCATCAATGACATAGACAGTGGGATCAAATGCACCCTCAGCAAGTTTGCAGGTGACACCAAGCTGAGTGGTGCAGCTGACACTCCTCGGGGATGGGATGCCATCCAGAGGGACCTGGACTAGCTTGAGAAGTTGTCCCATGTGAACCTCATGAGGTTCAACAAGGCCAAGTGCAGTGCCTTGCATCTGGGTCAGGGCAACCCCTGGTATCAATACAGGCTGGGGATGAAGGGATTGAGAGCAGCCCTGCCAAACAGAACTTGGGGATACTGGTGGATGAAAAGCTGGACACGAGCCGACAATGTGTATTCTATGATTCTATGATCTTTGTTCTTCACCTCCTCCTCTGTATCAAATCCACAAGTTCATTAATGCTCTATCTTCATCTTTCCAGTGCTGCTAAAACAACTCCTTCCCCTCTGCTAACTAGCCCAGTAGTGCACTGAATGTTCCTCACCTGCCTTATCACAGTATCCCACTATTCATAACTCTCTCATACACCCCTCTGCTGTATTGCCCGAACATAACTTCCAGAATCAGCTTCCTGAGGCATCAGCCCTCAGGTACATTCCTTCCTAACAAAAACTATTCTCAAAAAAAGTAAGTATAAGCCCAGTGGAGAAGGAAACTGACGGGAGACCCCAAGAAACCCGCGGGCACTGCTGCTGGCTGCCCGGCCTCCCCTCGCCTCCCCCCATCAGTAACTCACCCTAATGAAGCCTGAGAGTATTGAGTTTACCATTGCTCAGCAAACCGGGGCCCCAAAATGCTGGCTCTGCCCCAGCCTCTCCCCAGGGCGCTGCATTGAACAAACAGCCCCAAACCTCCAGTGCAAGCCCCTGGCTGCTGCCATATTTACCAGTATTACCAGTGGTGGTGGGTGCTGGATGCGGGTCTCATCTTGCCCCAACACCTCTGTGGGCTTTTCCAGCCATGGAGAGCCAGGGGATTTCCTCCTTGGCTCCGAGAGCCTCGTGCAATGTGTGTACCTGTCTCCCCGGGGCTGCTGCACCGGCAGGCTGGGTGGGTTGCCTTCTTTTTCCTCTTCTTTTTTTTTTTTTTTTTCCTTTTCCCCTCCCCTAAAGCCTGTTTTACTTTGGGTGCTTTCAGATACAGAAAAAATGAAGGGTCGTAAAGAGTATTATCTGAAACTCTTTAGTGTAGCACAGTCAGAACTTTATTTTGTGTAGCTATACATTTTCATTGCATAAAATACTTCATCCCTGCTGTCTGGGGAGGGGGGCGGCTGGCAGGAAGCCTGTGGCCGGGGCACCGGGGGAAGCTCCGAAGGTAAATGCAGCTCTCCTCCGCTTCCCTTTCCGCGTCGATGCTGTCTCGGCTGGGGTCAGCGGGGGTTTCCCCCTCTCCCCTCAAGCCCTGCTGCTCTCCCCCATCTCTCCGGCCCCGCTCTCTCCCTCGGTGTATGCAGACCTGCGGCTCCCCTGCCGCCGTTCCGCCCTGCCCGCCTCGCTTTCCCGGTGGCCGTGCTCTGGGGGGATGCCACAGCCCAACCATCGCCTACCACCGCATGGCATCCACAGGGTCCTCTGCTGCGCCTGGAGTGCTGCAAAACCGGGGTGTCCCCAACCCCGAGACGTAGGAAATTGGGAGCGTGCTGCTGCCCGTTAACCCGTGCTCCTCCCTCCCTCGCAGGCAGCAGCCCTGACACCCGCCTGCCCTTTGGGCATCCGTCGCCATTTCTCGCCCCAGAGCAGAGGGGTCCTGGCCGGCTGTTCCTCTCCACGGGGCTGTGAAGGCATTTAGGGCTTCCCCGAGCTCTCTGGCCAGTCTGAATCTTGTTGGGGCTTCCTAATCTCCGAGTGTCAGGGTGAAATGACAGTGAAATCTATGAGTGACCCACCCGGGCAGGACCAAGCAGAGCCGGAGCATCCCCACCGGGCAGAGTCCCACGCGACCCTGGTGTAGCGTCTTCTGTCCCTTTCCCCGTGCAAAATGTGGGTGGGCTGTCCCATCTCCATTCCCTGCTCTCCTTCCATCCCCTGCCATGGAGAAACCCAGTTAATGCTTTAGTATAAATCGCTTTGCAGCTGCTCACGCTGAATTCATCACAAGCATCCCCAGCGTACCTTGACCCACAGTTTCACCCCGCGCCTGGCGCCAGGGCTGCTGTGCCAAAGGGAAGCAACGTGCTTCCATCACTGTTCGCGGCAGAGCAGTGCTGCAGAGCTGCCCCCCTTCCCGTTTCACACCAGCAGCAGAGATGTGGTTTCTCCAGGGACAAGCCCAGCCTCAGCCCCACTGTTACCCAAAACCAGGCTGCAACCGAGAGCGATGAAGCTCTGGGGCAAAGAGGCAGTCAAGAGAGATTTTTATCCCTCCTGGCCCCGACAGTTACGCTGATATGTTTACAGTCACGCAGAATCACCGCAACGTGACATTCTTGTTATTCCCACATCGGCCCCAGAGGACACACCACCCGTGCCAGGAACTCTGCGGGTGTTTGGGGACGGAGGAGCCCGACCCCACTCCTGGGCTCTGCTTCGCCGTTTGCTCCCGGTTCCCGTTTGTACCGCCGCGATTTACCGGCAGGGTGCGGAGTGTCCTCCCTGGTGCCCCTCTTCCCGTGGGGCTGTTGCGGTGGCACTGCCGCAACCATCTCTGTACACCATCCCCACGCTCCCCACTTTGCCCCCGCGCACGGCACGTTGTGCAGCTATGCCTCTCCCCGGGCACAGGCGCGGGGCAGCGACACGCTGAGCCTCTTAACGCGAGGGGAGCGCTGCGCCCACTTGGCTTAGCTCAACGCTGCGGGAGCTCACGAGATAGGAAGCCCGTGTTGCTATAAATAAACCGCCCCACTGTTTAATTAGCAATTTCTATGAGCACGTCAGGCTGGAAGCAGCACTGCAGCCAAGACAGGGTGTTGATAGCACGTGGGGTTTCCTGCCGAGCCCCCTCAGATGCAGCCGCGGGGGCAGCTCACCGTGGTTTCATGCCCTGTGGTTGAGCTATGACCATGGCTCGTTTCCCCTCACTGGCCTCTGGTTTGAGCCGAAGCCACGTTTTTAACGTCCTGCAGCCCCCGGTTGGTCATTAATCACATCCCACCCGTAAATTCACGGTCGGGAAAGCCAGGCTGGGAATTGGCACCGCGCGGGGAGGGCAGGTGACACAGTAGGTACTAAGACATGGCTGGGACATGGCTTTGGCTTTACCCTGGAGCGGCACCTGCCACCCCCCAACCCCAATCGCTGCAGGGAGCAATGGGGACCACCGGGACGCTCCCTGTGCCAGCCCAGCCCGGAGCAGCCAGCGCTCACGGAGCCCTTTCTGATCTATTCCAGGCCCAGCCCGCCCTGCGGCAGTGGCAGGTGGACTTTGTCCCCCCGGAAGACGCCGCGCCACGGGGGCCCTCCTGCCGCGGGTGGCCCGCTGGTGATGCCGGCAGCTCTCCCGCACATCGCCTGAGCGCACCATGGCAGGTAGGCTGCAAAATCAAAACTTTCTCCTGTTTTCAGCTGGGCAGGACCCCTCGCTGACGGGCATGGCTGCAGGTCCTGCTCGCAGCTCCGGCGCTGCCTTGCAGGGTGGGCGAGGGTCTGTCCCAGCCCCAAAAACCAGCTCAGCCTGTTGCAAAACAGCCGCAAGCACTGCTTGGTGCCAGACCCCCACGGCGGAGCTTGTTTTTCCGGGGAAGTCGGGATAGCTACAGCGGCATCCTGCCCAGCCCGGGGCTGGAGTAGCTTTCCCAGTTGAAACCCCCCTTCCCGCTGTGCCCCCAGCCCTTTGCCTCGTGCCCCCCGAAATCCTCGTCCCAGCTGCCAACGAGACGCTGGAGCTGGCGCTGGGGAGCCAGATAGCGCTGAACTGCACCGTGCGCTGGGCGGCCACCGAGCGCTGCGAGCCCATCCCCGCCTGGACCAAAGACGGGCAATGGTTGGGCAGTGAGAGCAGCCAGGACACCGCCTGGTAAGGAGCCTTCCCTGGGACATATCCATCCGTCTGTCTGTCTGTCGTGGTGGGTGGCCACATGGCTCAACCCACAGTGGCCCTATCTCCCCCCCAGGTTTGGCCAAAATGCCTCGGAGCGGCTTCTCGCCAGCGTCCTGCAGCTCAACCTCACGCACGATGCAGACTTTGGGGTGTTTGCCTGCTGGGTCAGCAACGCCACTGCCACCTTCACCCTGCGGCGAGTGGGTAGGGACACGCCGGGGACGGAGAAGGGACACCTCCAGGGAGGACCTGCTTGCATGGGGCAGGAATGGCAGCCCCGTGGGGGCTATCGCTGCCTCCCCAGGGCAGCATATCACAGCACAAACCTACACCAAACCCAGAAAACCCGGGCCAGGGGTCACCGGCCATGCTCACCGTGCCCTTCCCTGTCCTTGCAGAGGCGGCAGGGCATGTGCCTGCGGTGCTGGCGGCCCTCCTGGTCCTGGTGCTCCTTGTTCTTCTGGCCGGGCTCTATGTCCGATGCCGCCTGAACATTCTCCTCTGGTACCGGAACCGCTATGGCGAGCTGGAGATCAACGGTGAGCCTCCGGGAAAGGGCATGGAGGTGATGCTCTCTTTGGGAAAAGCCTCCCCCAGGTTGGGAGCACAGCACACAGACCCCCCATGGCGTTCCAACCCCCCCTTTCCCCATGGCTCTCTCCAGATGGGAAGCTGTACGACGCCTACGTCTCCCACGCCAGCGCCCCGGATGACCGAAAGTTTGTTCACTTCATCATGAAGCCACAGCTGGAGAACCGCTACGGTTACAAGCTCTTCCTGGACGAGCAAACCATCCTGCCCAACTCAGGTAGGAGCCGTCCCCATGTGGGGTCGGGC
Organism: Charadrius vociferus; assembly: GCF_000708025.1. Classification (NCBI taxonomy): domain Eukaryota; kingdom Metazoa; phylum Chordata; class Aves; order Charadriiformes; family Charadriidae; genus Charadrius; species Charadrius vociferus. The sequence goes on along the minus strand of NW_009647430.1, from coordinate 198,345 downwards.
AGAGGCGCGACACCAGCGCCCGGGGGCTTGAAATCCCTTTGCCTGCAGAGCCCTCAGCCGACCTGATCATGAACGTGAGCCGGTGCCGGCGTCTCATCGTGGTCCTCTCCGTCGCGTACCTGGAGCAAGACTGGTGCAACAGCAGCTTCAGGTAGGAGCGGTCCTGCCTGCCTCCCGGGGGAGAGGAGCCAGCGGGTCCTTTGCCCTCCTGCCACACGCCTGTCTCGCAGGGAAGGGCTTTGGAGGCTGCTGGAGCTTTCCAAGAAACCCATCTTCATCGTCTTCCCGGGAATATCCCCCCCCCAGCCATCAGCCTGCTGAAGCAGCACCGGAGCGTGGTGACCTTGCTGGTGTGGCGAGCCGGATCCATGGTGAGAGCTGAGCTGGAGCCCCCCCCGCCTGCACCCCCATTTCCACCCCCAGCGCCCCGTTTTGTGTCAGCCTCCCTGTCATGCTCCAGGGCTGCTCCCTGTGCTTCAGCGCTCCTAAAAAGCAGGTTAGGGCACTCGTCTTTTAGCGGCAATTTTGAAAAAAAACAACTGAAGCAGCCCCAGGTCTGGGTGCTCGCTCCCCAGACTTGCACAGCCGGTTCGCGACAATTTTAAAAAAAAACACCTGAGGCAGCCCCAGGTCTGGGTGCTCGCTCCCCAGACTTGCACAGCCGGGAGCCCCGTGCGGCTCGGGGGTCTCCCCTGGCCGAGGCGCCGGGGTGAAGCCTCAGCTCTCAGAGCGAAGCTTTGGCCCGTGGGTGCTGTGGCCATTTCAGGGCCAGGCTGGGAGCCGGAGCCCTCGGCAGCGTTTCAGCAGGTTGGGCCGGTTTCTCCACCGGCGCGCGGGCACGCTGCCATGCCGAGAGCACAGCCCTTGCCTTGGCTGAGCTCCCAGTGCCGGGAGGAGTGAGCCGAGCCCTACAAAGCCTTCCCCAGCCCCATGCGGGGCCGGGCTTGGCTTTGTGGTGGTCCTGACGTGGCTCATCTCCTCCCTGACCCATGCAGACCCCATCATCGGACTTCTGGAAGGAGCTGTGCCTGGCCCTGCCCCGCAAAGTGTCCTTCCAGGGGACCATGGGTGACCCGCAGACCCAGCTGCAGGAGGACAAAGACCCCATGCTGATCCTGCACAGCAGCTACCTGGACAGCGGTGGAGACCTCCACCCGGATGGGGACCTCGGTACAGGTCCTTGTCCTCTGCTTCTTCTCCTGGGGGGAACAGATGTGCACTGGAGGTCACCTTTGGGCTTTGCTTCACCCTCCCGTGGCAAGCGGGCTGGGTTTAACCCCTTCCCCACTGCCAAAAACCCGTCTCCCCACTCCTTCCAGGCCTCCGAGGATGCATTTTTGGAAGCCCCAAGCCTCCCCGCATCGCTGGCCCTGGCACTCCCGTGGCTTTGGCTGCTGGCGCGATGGATGACACACAGCTGAGGGACGGCCAGAGAACTGAGCTCGACATCTCAGACCTGGGTTCGCGCAACTATGGCGCCCGCACAGACTTCTACTGCCTGGTGACAGAGGATGACATCTGAGTGGGCCCACAGGCCAGCAAAGGCAGCGTCCCCCTGCCCCGCGGGGCCGCATGGACGCAGATCACGGCCAGAGGAGCCTGGGCTTTATGACGGGACCAAAGCCCAGGTCTCGGTGGGAAAGACAGGAGCTGGCTCCTTTGGCAGCTCTCTCTGTGGTGGAAAACCATCACCAGGGGACACTCCTGCCTGTCATGCCTGGGCACCCTCGGGTGCTGGGACCCCCTCCCTCGCCATGGATGATGCCATTACTTTTCCTGCCTGGTGGACAAGTGTTGGGATGGATGATGCTCTCCAAGAAGCAACATGCCCCACTCCCAGTGGCCCAGGGGCTGGGAAATGCCCAACAGGAGCGACTGCAGCACTCTCTCACCCATGGAAACCCCCGTGGCAATAAAATGCTGCTGCTTCAAGTGGGTCTCAACCATCTGTGGGGATGAGGGTACCACCGGCGGGTCTCTCCCCACCATGGCCAAAGGGGCAGGCAGCGCAGTGCTGTGTCCCATCCCTGTGCCGCATCCTGTCCCCGTGCCGATGTACCCACCACGCTGGCTCGGCGCAACGCCCAGACATGGCGAGGAGGGTGGCACCACGGGGTGAGCTCACCCACACGCCGGCGTCCCACGGGGTGCTTTCCTCCTCTCCCGCATGCCGGCTGAGCTGGGGACAAGCGGGAATCGTTCAAGGCCTTTATTTCAGGGATACACAGGGCTCAGGGAGTTTGTACACGGAGAGCTGGGGAGACAAACGCACCATGACACGCTAGCCCAGACCGCGCTGGGTGCCGGCACACCGGGGGGGCTGCACCAGCCCTGGACGCATCCCCTCCTGGCAACGCCGCCCGGTCTCCCCCGCCCTGCCACCCCCCATACCTACTCTACCTCATTTCCCAAACGGGCTGTGCGATGCCCCCCA
>NW_009647430.1:192466-195584 GCF_000708025.1 Charadrius vociferus | reverse complement strand
CGGCCACGGTGCCCCCCCGTAAAACTTTGGGAAGCCACCTCAGATGTCCCACAACCCCCCCGAGCTATGCGAAGCCCCATCCCCACCCAGCCAGGGCAGAGCGTGTGTAACCCACCGCGTGCCCCGCACCGCCACCCTCCCGGCACCCCGTGTGCCGCACTGCGGGGAGCTGGGATGGGGTGCCCCCAGAAGCCCCCCTCCCCACCAGCATTGCTCTGCAGGAGCCTTCCCAAGCCCTGCATCTCCTGACCCTTCGCCGAGCCGCGAGACAAGCTGAGCTTTGGCAGGCGGCTCCCCAGGAGCGGGAAGGGTCCCCGGGGGCTGAGGACCCCTGGGTGCTATGGGGCAGTCCCCCAGTAACCGGGGTCCCAGCGGGGCCCCGCAGCAGAGCCAAAAGCAGTCGCTGCGTTTAAGGCTGCGGCAGGAGGGAGGACAAGCGTCCCCTCGCCCGGGGAAGGGGGACCCGGCGGAGGGGGGAGGCACGAGGGACGCAGCGGGGACTACGCTACGCAGCGGGGGTCCGGTGGCCAGCAGCTTGCCCAGGGCACGTCCGGCAGCAAGGAACATCCCGGCGGGGACAGTCGGGGCTGGGCAGTCCGGTTCCCAGGGGTTGTCCTCACAGGCTGAGGAAGTCCTCCTTCCGGTACCCCTTCTGCAAGGAGACAGGCCACTCATCACACGGCGGGGACGGAGGCTGTCACCGTCACCTCTCCTGCCCCGGGACACCCCTGCCTGCACCTCGCTGAGCGGTGGGAACGCAAACACAAACCCACTCTGCTCCAGCCCTGGCAGGGCCACGCTGTCCCCACATTGGGCATGTGGCTGTCCCCACCCTGCTGGTGCAGATGCCACCACAGGGACAGCGCTCTGGAGACATTGCCACCCCTCTAGGAGGGGCAGGCGTGGAGCTGGAGCCCCTCCTATGCCGGGAGGCATTTGGGCAGAGTGGCTTTCCAGGGTGAAGCTTGACTCCCTTGGGCTCCACCCTCGGGATCCATCCCAGCATCCCACCGGCCGGAGGAGGCACCAGGGGGTGGTACGTACCATCTTGAAGTCCCGGTGGAGCTTGGTATATTGCCACATGTTGCCCAGGAGGCTGGCTGCTGCTCTGGACGACTTCTCGTTGTCCGAGCTGGGACAGAGACAGGAGGCATTGAGCTTTGGGTACCGCTGGGCATGGGATGGTGCCCATCAGCCCAAGGATACCACCCCAGAAGGGCCCAGAGGGGCTGAGCACTTGGCACCGGTGGGAAGAGGCAGAAGAGCAAAGGCTGGAGCCACCGCAATGGGCAGGGTGGCAAGTGTTTCTGGCAGGAGAGGTGAGAAGCACCCGGATGGGAAGAAAGTGGCTGCAGCAATGGGCAACCCTGTGGTGGGGTGTCCTGGGGAGGTGGCAAAGGGCTGGAAGGTGGCCATGAGGCCACTCTGAGCTGGTTTGGTGGCTACCAACACCTGGGAGTTGGACCAGGGGAGGAAGGGGAGAGCAGGACTGGACCCCAGGTCCGAGCTGGGACAGCAGAGCAGACAGGGAGCTCCCACCTGTCCCTTCTCTTCTTGATGTAGAAGAGCTTCCTGAGGCCATCAAAGTAGACGATGTCACGCGCAGCCATAGGGCTCTCCACCACCAGGTTGTTGAGGACCGCGATGATGTTCACGATGACGTCAGCGGGCGGCGCCTTGTCCCCGATGCTCCCCGGCAGCTTCTCGATCAAGTGGCTGACCACCTTGGTCGCTGGTGGGCAAAGGCATCACATCAGGGCTGGTGGCTAGACCCAGGGGACACATGGCAGCCTGGGGATGAACCCCGCAACCTCCTGGGGGCAATGAGGGGGGGGCAAAGAGTCCGGCCAAGAACCTGCAGGACAGCACCAAGGACATCTTCAAGCCCTTTGCTCTCTGGAGTCCCTGCTGAGACTCCTTGGCACCTGGGAGAGGAATTGGGGGATGAGGACAAAGCCAAGTGAGGTGGTGGGGTTGGAGGCAGAGCACATGTGGGGGTGTTTGGTTACTGGGGAGGGGGGATGGACCAGCCACCGCGTGTTCAGCTGTGAGCAGGGATGCAGCGGGCAGGAAGGTGCTGAGACGTGGCTGGAGGTAACTAGAGGCCAGACCAAGGAGGAAAAGGGTGGAGAGCGTCCGTCGGGCTCCTCCCGGCAGCCCTGGCCCTGCCCGTCCCTCCCCGGCACTCACACATCTCGTCCTTGTTGCGGGCATGGCGCGACAGGTTGCGGATGAGCCCCGTCAGGGAGCGCAGCTGGTGGTGGTCGGCGGTGCGGACGCGGTCCAGCACGGGGTTCAGGATGCGCTCCTGCTCCAAGGCCAGCCGGCTCAGCACGCCCGCCCACTGCCGGGGCAAACACACGCTTGGAGACAGCCGCCGGGGACCCTCCGGCTGCCTCCTCCTCCCTCCCCGTCTTCCTCCTCCTCTTGCTCAACGGCGCCGGGTCGGGGTGACCCATGCCCAGGCGGCGAGGAGCGTGATGGCCACGTCCCCCACCCAGGAGAGGCCGGTACCAACCCGCAGGGAGGTGCGTCCCATCCCCGGGCACGGCTTTGACTGGCCAGGTGGTGGGGACAACCGGGCAAGATGGGCCCCCTGGGGACGTTCCCCTCCCGTGCCCTCACCCTGCGGTCCCCGGCGGTGATGTTCTGCAGGGCGCCCGACGCCGCCTCCGTCGTGTGCTTGTTGAGCTCGCAGCGCTGCAGCAGCCGGTTGTAGATGCCCACGATCTGCGGGTTCCAGAGCCACTCCATGCCCTTGGGGTCCTTGGAGACCTCCGTGAAGGTGACGATGTCCGCATTCAGGTAGTGCTGCGGGGATGGGGGCGGCACCGTTAGACTCACAGGGAATGTCCCCTCTGCAGCATCTGCTGGTGTCCCCTTCTCCCCTGCGTGCCTGGCCTCAACCGTGGGGCAGCTCCAGGCTGGCAGTGACCCAGCAGGTCACCCCGGCTGCGTCACGCCCCGTGGCATGGCAAAGCGGGGGTTCGGCACCCTGATTCACCCCACACACCTGATTCACCCTCTGCTGAGCTCACCCGCGTGTCCCACCCATCAGCCGAGGCCAGCGTCCACCTCCGCCCCAGCGTCACCCCCTCCGCCAGCTGCTTTCCCGTGC
>NW_009647430.1:189206-191600 GCF_000708025.1 Charadrius vociferus | reverse complement strand
CCACCCCTCCCCAGCCGCTGACCTCTCGCGCTTTCTTGCTCTGGGGGCTGAAGCAGCCCACCAGCTCCCCCGTCACCATGCCGCTGTTGTTCCTCCTGTGGCCCTCCAGGCGCTGGAGGGAGGACGGGGGCATCTCGTCGTACAGGCGGTAGGAGAGGTTGCGCAGGACGCAGACGGCGTTCTCCACGCTCTGGGGGGAGGGAGATGGGGCATGGGGGGGTCAGTCCTTGTGCTACCTGCCAGAGCATCTCCAGCTGACACGTCCCCTGGGGCGCGATCCCATGGGGCTCTGTGGCCAGAGTCCCACCAGTGACACCAGCGGTGCCCCACTGTGCCCAGTAAGGGCAGATGGAGCCAGGATGGTTTTCCAACCGTCACATCAAGATGTGCCTTTGCACCGTGATGGCCAGGCAGCCGCCAGGAGGGAGGGAGCAGCACCCAGTCTCAGGGCACCCAAAGCCTTCCAGCACCCAGCTCCTGGGGCTCACCTTGTCCTCTGACTTGCCCACTTCCAGGGAGCTGTTCACGTAGTGGATCATGGAGTCCACCAGCCCGTGGCACTCACGCATCTTCTGCCGGGTCTGCTGGCTGGCAGAGCTGAGATTCCTGCACGGGGAACATGGGTCCGTCACGGTGAAAAGGGGCTTCCCCACAGCCACCTCCCTCCTGCCGCTGGGCACCACCACGGGGACGGCAGCTAATACCTCCCCCATGGGGGTGTCCAGGATATGCCGTGATCTACGAGCCCTGCAAGGGATGGGGACCCAGGAACGAGCCCTGGGGACCTTGCTCCCTATGTATGCAGCACAGACAGCGTCTCTTCCTCCACCCAAACCTTCGTCCACAGTGAGAGGGCCAGAGCCGGCCCAGAGCAGGTACCTGAGGAAGCCCGTGGAGTTGTAGAAGATCTCCGCCTCTGAGGGGTTCTGCTGGATGACACCTGAGCCCCCCAGTCCAGAGAGGGGGACCAGGACCAGGTCTGTGAGCTGCTCCAGGGTGTCCCGGGCCAGGCGGTCCTTCAGGTTGTCACTGGAGGAGAGGTTCCACAGGATCCCTGCGTGGAGGGGGATCCTCAGTCCCGGGGATGGCTGGAGAGCACATCCACCCCCACCACCTCCCCGGGGGGCTCCCGCCGGCCGCCCGCAGCCAGGAGCAGCCGTGGGACAGCGTGGGTAACAATGATGCAAAAAGGTCATCCCCATGAAGCGGGGCTTTACTCATGGGGTGGGGGCACCATGTGCTGCCCCCAGGGGAGGAGGACCCCTGCCCACCCCTGCCGCCATCCCCAACCTGTGACATTCTTGCGGAGCTCGTCATCTGGCTCCCGCAGCGTCCGCATGAGCTCGTAGATGCCGTTCTCCTCCACCAGCGCCAGCTTGTTCTCAACGTTGTCGTAGATGAGGTTGCGCATGGCGCCCGTGGCATGGCGCTGCACCTCCTGGTTGGGGCTGTTGAACAGCTTCACCAGCTTGGGCATGGCCTGGAGGCTGCGGGCCTGGGAGGGGAGAGCCGGCCGGGTTGAGACGCTCAGCCGCCCTCCTGGGGACCGGGGCTCCCTCCATCTCCTCCACCCTCCCAGGGGTGTCCCACCATGGCAGAGGGAACAGCCCCTTCCCCTTTGGCTGCCGGGTGCTCACCTGCTTCTTGGCGTTGCTGTCGCTGTAGCATTTGTGCTGGAGGTAGGCAGCGCCCAGGACCTGCAGGTTGGGGTCGCTGGCTATCAGGTATTTCACTGCAGAGGGCAGGTCAATGTCATCAAACCTGGAAACCACAGGCAGGTGAGGAAGAGCCCAGACAGAGCATCCCACGGGGGTCCTCCACCTCTGCACCCCACCATGTCCCACATCTCGGAGGAGACCCGTCAGCTCACGTCCCTCCCCACCACACACGTGGGGCACGGGACCCCAGACCCGGCGGAATGAGCGTCTTCCTACCCTCGTGTCTCAGGACGTCCCTGAGAGGAGCTAAGGCCGCACGCAGAACACGCTTGGAGGTCAACCCGCGCCATGGTGCATCGCTATGGGACCAAACTGTGCCCACCACCTCACCCTTCCTCCTGCACCCCTCGCAGCAAGGTAACGCCAGACGAGAGGTGGAGGGGTTTGCCCTCAACCAGCCAAGTGACTAAGGTGGGCACTCACCCTCCCGACTGGTGGCTGAGCAGCGTGCTGTGCCCGTTGTACATCTCCAGGGCGCGCTGGTCCTGGAGGTGGTGGGTGGACTCGGCCAGGCTGCGCACGGAGGGCGCGCGGGAGCTGTGCTCCACCATCCCCATGTAGGAGGTCCCGATGCCCGCCTGCGAGGCCGCCTGGATGCTGCCGAAGGAGCCGGTGCTGAGCCGTGACCGGTTGGTGCTCTGGAAGCGCTGGAGCGTGCGCCTGGCGGGGCGCCCGG
>NW_009647430.1:188463-188904 GCF_000708025.1 Charadrius vociferus | reverse complement strand
GGGTGGCTGATGGAGCTGGGGGGGAAAGCGTGGGGTCAGGGGGTGCCCGCGCGCCTGTCCCACCGGCCCCACTGCGGGGAGAGGAAGGGACGGAGCCACGTGCCTCCTTCGGCACCACCACAGCTACGACCTGCGGCGGGGTCTCTGCTGGCATCCCAGCTGCCACGGAGATGGGCACCTGCGCAGGGAGGGGGCTGAACCCCCCCAGTACATACCGCGGCTTTGGAGTCCAAGCCATTGCTCTGGGAGCGGGAGCTGAAGGAGTGCAGGGTCGTGCCGTACTGACCGCCTGCGGGATGGAGACGGGGAGGTCAACGTGACGGGGAGGTCAACGTGAGCGCCGGGAGGCAAAGGGGTGGTCTTGGGGATCAAAGACGCCCCCAAATCATGCCGGGGGAACCTGCCTGGGTAGCCGTGGCGGTGCCCGTGGGCACCGGGGGG
>NW_009647430.1:185199-185685 GCF_000708025.1 Charadrius vociferus | reverse complement strand
CGGTGTCACCGCTCCGGACCAGCCTGGCAGAAGCGTTATGGGCTTTGCCGGCCGGGGCTTACGTCACCTGGTGATGACAAGGCCGAGACGTTGAGGACAACGCCGGGACGGCTTTTGTGCTTGGTTAGGAGGGTGAAAAGGGCGGCTGTCCCTGAGGAATGTGCCGCCGTCAGCAGGAGCAGCGGCTGATGCCGGGGCGGGGTGGCAAGAGCTGCAGGCGAGTGTTTTGGGGTGACGGTCCCTACTTTGATGGCCTCCCCAAACCCCAGTGGGCTGCAAACCCCGGTGCCACCATCGCATCATGCCCAGGGACCAACACTGGGGGGGGCACACCCGCACCTCCCCAAACCAGGGGGAGGTCCAGGGATTTTATGGGTTTCCTGGGAGCCCCCCTTTGCTTAGGGGGCACGCCTGACCCTTTCGGGGTACAGCACCCAGGGATAACCCCCAAGGGCCCCCCCCTCCTCTCCCACCTCGGCACCACCT
>NW_009647430.1:182285-182632 GCF_000708025.1 Charadrius vociferus | reverse complement strand
CCAGAGCCATCGCCCTCAACAAAGCGCTTCCAAAGCGCTGAAAAAAAACCCAAACAGGCAGCGGGGCAAGGAGAGGAGCTCAGCACCGAGAGAAAAACCCGCTGCCTGCCAAAACTCCCCACTCCCGGCAAATCCCGGGGCCAGAAGTACCAAATTTGGGATAAAAAGCCCCCAGAGAGCCAGACCGCAGCTGTTCCCTGATGGCAAGCCCACTGCTGAGCCCACCACCTCCATCCTCACCCCAAAACTCAGCGGATGCTCACAGCCCGGGGGATGTGGAGGGGGAAGAAAACACTTGGGGGTGGAGGGGGAAACTCCGGAGCTATTCCGGCTCTCCCGGGGCGCGC
>NW_009647430.1:174101-180728 GCF_000708025.1 Charadrius vociferus | reverse complement strand
CTCCAGCAGGCACGGGGAGGGGGTCAGCGGCTGCGAGCCGGGCTCGTGGCGCTAGTCCTTGGGTGGCTTCTTGCTGCGGGCGTTCCACATGCCGCGCTTGGAGTGGTAGTAATGGTAAAAGTTCCTGAGACGCAAGCGCTCCACCTCCAGCCCGCTCTGAAGGACCCTGCGGCCGGAGGGGGGACAGCGCTCAGGGAAGGGAGGGGAGGGATCGGGCCCTCCGAAAGGGGAGCTGTGCCCTGGGCCACCGCGTCGCCCCTGGGCCACCGCGTCGCCCCAGGCTTTAGCCAGCTCGGCGGAGGGGAGAGGGGGTTTCCCAGGGGATGCACCCAAAGCCGCGTGGCCAGCCCTGCCCGGGGGGTTTGGGGGGTGCCGGCACCCCCAGCCTCACCTGTCCAGCAGCTCCCAGTCCTCCCCGCCCCAGCGGTCTCTGAACTCCTCCGTGTTCATCCCTCCCACGCGGTCGAAGTCCGACTTGTAGATGCCGAAGAGGCCGAAGCCGTTCACCTCCCAATAGCCTGGAGGGGGGAGAGCGACGAGGTGAGACCCCAAATCCCCCCTCTGCGCTCTCCCCGCTACCACGGGAACGCCCCGTCCCAACCCCTCTTCCCACCAGAGGTCCGTCGCCGTCACTGCCACCTGCCGCGGGGGGTCACCAGCTGACAGCCCAGCTTTGGGGGGCATCACACCCCGTGCGCCTCAAGCGCCCTTGGGCTTGAACCTCATCTGGCCGGAGCAAGACAAATCCATCCTCCCTGCCCACCCGAGCCCGGCTGCCACCCAAACCCAGCGCCCCAGCTCTCCTCGGGCAGGTGGGGGACGTTTTCCAGCTGGAAAGGTGTCACGGCAGCGGGGACCCCGCTTACCGTTGGGCTCCCGCGGGGAGCTGCCGCAGCTCAGGCGCATGACGATGGGGGCGTAGGCCAACTTCCCCTCCACGCAGTGCTTCCGGATGCTGTCCAGGATATTGGCGGGGAAATGGATGTGCAGGTCGCAGAGGAACACGATGCTGTGCCCGTCCTACGGGAGGGGACAGACACAAGCGGGAGGATCAGGGCGAAGAGCTGCCCCAAGGTGAGAGGTGGTTCCTCTGCCCCGGCTCACCTCGACCGTGTCCACGCCAGCCTGCAGCCCGGCCGAGCGCTCGAAGTTCCCCGTGCGCCGCAGGTACTGGTAGCTGAGGAGAGAGGACAGGGCGGTTAGTGCTGGTGGTCGAAAGGGACACAGCCGAGAGGGGGACAATGACCAGCAGCGAGGAGAGGGGACCTTCTCAGGAAGCTGGTCAGGTGCCTACAACTCATGCCGAGGGTCCCCCCACGGAGGCAGAGGAGGTTTTTGCATCCCCAGCTCCTCCACGTGGGAAACAAGTTAAACGCCCCAAAAGGAGGAGGAGTGGAGGGGCAGTGAGGCAGAGACCCGTCCCGGGCTGGGGAAGGAAGAGCAGGTTGTGTGAGCACCACCAGCACGGCCTGTCCCACCATGAGAAGCCCCGCAGACGCCCCTCGGCAGCCTCGGGAGGAGCAGGGTGGGACGTGGAGCTCGTGTTGGGTGGGTTACCGGGGCAGTCGGGCGTCCTGCAGGGCTTTCTCGACGTCCATGTCGTCGCTGTCAAAGTCCACCAGGATGACATTGAAGTTGGCGTCCTTCGTGGTCCCGTACAAGTGGGCCATGTCCGAGATGAACTGCTGGACCCAGCGGGCTTGGTTCTTCACTGCCAGACACAGCCACAAACGTCCCTCAGGCTCACCGCGGGGGTCCCACGAGCACCCCCCTCCCCAACCAAACCAACACCCCTTCTGATGAGCAGCAATAACCTCAGCACCTCACGAGAAGCAATAACCTCATTCCCCTTGGACCAGCCTGGAGGATGCAACCAGGGAGCAAAGGGGTTGCCTTCCTCCCGCCGGAGGATGCTGAGGGCAGAGGGAGCAGCAGAGACCCCAGGGAGACGCGTCCTGCTGTCACCTACCGGGTACCACGAAGTGCACCATGACGTCCTGCTTCCAGCTGAGCCGCAGGGGCCGGCACAGGACAGGTTTTCCATAGAGGATGCTCCAGGTGCTCGGCGGGGGCTCGGTGGCCCCCAGGGCTGGCCCTTCGGGGTTGCCCTCGGCACTGTCGTCCTGCTTGCCCTGGTGCAGGAGGACGTAGACGTACTCGGAGAGCCGCACCGTCCGCTGGCCCCGCTCCGCCAGCTCCAGCTCCAGTAGGTAGCGGTTCCCCCGGGCCGTGTCCCGACGCTTCTCCACGTTGACGATCCTCAAGAGGGTGTAGATGCTACAGGGAAAGGAGCTGCACTTGAAAGCGCCATCGGGGTGAGCTCTGCTCCCCGCAGCTCCCTTGCGCCAGGGGTTGGCTTGAACCCACCATCCAGCTCACCCGGCCCCAGGCGGGGCGAAGGCACGTCCCCCCAACCTCCCGCCCGCGCCCCGCTCCCTCCCTACCCTCCATTCTTCTCGTTGAGCTTCTCCATGTACTGCGCCACCACGTCGACGACCTCGCTCTCGCTCAGCTGCAGGTTGCCCGACACATTGCAGCGCAGGTCGTTCCAGTCGGAGCGCAGGAGCTCAAAGTCCACCGAGCTGACGCTGAACGTCCTCTGCCAGTTGATGGAGTCCTCCAGCCAGCTCTGCTGCAGCTCCCCGGTCTCGTAGCTGTAGTCCGACACCTCTTCCTCCTCCTCCTCCTCTTCCTGCTGGCCCCTTCCCCCCTCCTGCTGGGACGCCGTCGTTTCTGACATCTTCAGAAAAGATGTCACCCGTGTCCCCTCCGAGCGGATCGCCTCGGAGGAGTTGTAATCGGTGGTGGCCACTGTCCTGCCCAGGGCAGGGGTCGTGTCCTCATGGGTCTCCCTACTGAAGAGCCCTTCGGTCCCCAGGGCGAGGAGGCTGGGCAGCGCCCGCCGCTCTGTCCCCAGCTTCGGTGGACGTTCCCACCTCCTGCCACCCGCCCGCATACTCTTCCGCCTGGCAGCGTCCCTCTCCTTGGAGATGTTGCTCAGGAGCCAGGGGGTCCGGCGCCCAGGGATGGCGCGGAGCTTGCTGGAGGGGATGGGATGCTTCTGAGGGGTCCTGGAGCGAAGATGGACTTTCTTCAGAGGTTTCGGGTAGAGGAAGATGCCAGGGAAGACCGGCTCCTGAGCTGGAGCTTTGCGCTTCCCCGGCTGCAGCCTGGTCACATAGACCTTCTCCTGGGCTTTCCGGGGCCTTCTCTCCTCCCTGGGTGCTGCAGCCTTGCTGGGACCCGGCGTTTTGGCTTTGCCACCAAAGATGGGAACAGAGAGGTGGGGTTGGAGGCTCAGAGCCCCGGCATGCTTCGAAGACGCCAGCAGCCCCAGTTCATCCTCCTCGCCCTCGCCGGGATCGGAGCATCCGCCCATGGCCCTGCTCCGGCGTGGGGCTCGCGTCCTCGCCGTGGAGGTCCTCAGGGACGGCTGCCGGGCTGGCGCTGGCCTGGCGGGACGTGCTCCATCTTCCCGGCTGCCCAGGCGTCCTCGCCTCCTCCCGGGCCCGACCCTGCTTGCGGCGAAAGCTGTAATAGTCCAGGTCGTCTCCGTAATCCCCGGTGACCGGTGCGGTGACTTTCCCTTTGGCTCCGGGTACCGGCCCAAAGCTCTTCTCCTTGGCTTCGGGGAGCGGGTCTGTGGGCTCGGGGCTGTCCACTCCTTCCTCCTCGTCATCCTCGTCCTCTAGGAAATCTAGGGAGTGAGGCCAGAGGTAAACACCCCGCGGGTCCTGGCCGCTCCTGCAGCCCGAGAGGAGGCAAAGCTGTCTCCAGCAGGAGATTAACCCGCGAGCGGCCGCTGGGCGAGGGAGACGGAGCGCTGGCAGGCACTGAGGGATGCTCACCAGGGCTGGCAGCTCCAGGCTCTGCCCGTTAACCCCTCCCAACCTTGGCCACGTCTTGGCACCACTCTTATTTTCATCCAGGGGCAAACCCAGCCCACCAGGGCTTGGCCAAGCCGCAGACCGACAGCAAGGCAGGCTGTCAACAACCCGTGAGCATCCCCCTCAGCCCACACTAGATCCGGTAGCATCCTGCCGCCCACCGACCCGGCCAGCCCAGGAGACGCGGGTACGTAGCTTCAAGCAGCAGGGAAGGCGAATCCCAACCCTAGCATCCCGCTTCCCACACCCCGCAGCGCTTTGTGGCTGAGCCGGGCGGGATGTGTGACCACGGAGCGTGCGGGACCGCTCGCAGCCAAGCCGCTCCGCGCAGCCCTGCCCTCCTCGAGCCCCCCGGCATCGCTGGAGGCACCGCGCCGAGCCGCATCCCCGGCGAGGATGCCGGGTGCTCAGCCCCGTGCCAAGCTGCCGAGAGACGCCCGAGAGCTGCCAGCGGGGAACGGTGACTCACTGTCTGGGTTGAGGAAGAGGAACGCTCGCTGGCGCGGATCCTCCTCCTCTTCATCCATCTTCATGTACTTATAAAACCCAAACCTGGGAGACAGAGAGGAAAGGTGAGGTCCCGGAGATAAGGGAAGGGTGTACGCGCGGAGGGACGTGCTCGCACACACGCGAACCCCTGCCGGGAGGAACATCCCCAGCTGCGGCGCAGGTGCCCGAGCACAGCCCGGCTCCAAAGGGAGCTGGGATTCCCAAAATCCAGGAGCAGTGCCAGGTCTCAAGCTGCTGCGTGCCCGAGAGATGGGGAAAGAGCCAGCCTGGAGGTGGCCCCTCCACAGGGGACAGAGCGTGGGGACACACGGCTGAGGATGCATCACCTCGGCACTGTTTCTCCAGCTCTTTGAGCACCCCGTTGACATCAGCCCTTTTCTCCCCACCACGTACCACCCCCGAATACCGGCCCCCAGCACTTACTTCTCCAGGTAGAGGGGGGACTCCCTGTAGAAGCACTTGTTCTCCGTCTCCATGTGAGTGAGGCGTGTGAAGTCGTTGGGGTACACGAATGAGAGGTAGACCTGGGGAGACGACCACGCCGCCGTCACCGCGGGTGCAGAGGGGGCTCGCTCCGAGGAAGCAGGGGCCAGCAGGGCTCGGAGCCGGGGACCCGAAGCCACCAGCATGGCCCCCCAACACCAAGGTGACCCCCAGCATCTCAAACACCCCACAGGGCTTTTAACCCAAACCCCTTTGGGTCAAGATGGGGAAGCTCAGCCTGATCCTCCAGCGAGGGACACGTTCTCCTGGATTTTAACCGGGTGGAAGTATCCCTGCCCTGGGGCGAGGGCACAGCGCTCTGCTTCGCCGTGTCTCCCATGGGAGCGTGACCCCATCCCCGTGGTGGGGAGACACTTACGAATTGCAGGCCCTGGTAGCGGGCGATGGGGAAGTCCTTCACCACGTAGGTGGGGCTGTAGGCACAGGGCACCAGCACGTTCTCCACTCGGGAGGCCTCGATCGCAGGGGCTGAGGAGAAACGGCCGCGGCTCAGCCCCAGGCCGTGCCCTGCCACCCCCACGGCCCGACCCACCTTACGGTCTGTAGCCCAAACCATCCCGCCTTGCCCTGCTATAGGCCCCAGCAGAGATGCCCTCCACCCAAGACCTGGGCAGAAGGTAGGGGGGATGCTCCGGGAGCCTGTGGCTGCCAGGTCCCGCCTTTTTCCTCCCCCACAACCCTACGGAGATCTGCGAGGGTCCGGTCCCAGCCACTTACTGAGGAAGAAGGTGTCCCTGGGGTCAGGCTTCAGCATGTCAGCCCCGTGCTCGTCCTGCTGTGCCTCCCAGAGGTAGCTCCCGCTGTGGCTGGCCAAGGTCTGCGGGATGTGCTCCACGTGGTTCATCTTCAGGGACGACTCATCTGAAGGAGAGGACAGGGCCTGAACCCCACGGGCGTACGCACACGGAGCATTGTCCCAGGAGCATCCTCCAAGGCGACACTTCCCAACCTCTCCATCCCTCCCACCAAGAGGGCTGGGAGGATTTGGATTCCTCCTGCTCCCAGGGGAAGGAACAAGGGGAGCCGATGTGTTTGCACGAGGGCAAACCCTCCAGCCCGCTCACACTCGCAGACCCCGTGACTAATCAGCCTAATGATTATTGCCATCAACTGATGAGCACCGCGCAGAGGAGGAGGGTACAGCTGATCCCAGGCAGGCAGCCCCGGCTCCGATTACGGCACCACTCATCACCCTGCTCAAAGCCAAGGGGTGGGAACGCTCCGGGGCTTTAACTCCCGATCCCGAGGGCACAGAAACCGAACCGGGAATGTTCTTCCCCGCCGAGGTGCAGGTGAACGCAACACGAGCTGGTTTTGCCTCCTCTTCAGGGATGAGGGTGGCGTGTCATCCTTGGCGATCAACCAGCCCCCAGACCTCCCCGCCGGAGGTCACCTCGCTCCGGTCACCTCGGCCACGCTCAGAGCCGCCTGCCCCGCGCACCCAAGGGTGCTCCCTTCCCAGGCAGCCCTGCGGAGAAGCAGGCAGGCCCCGAGGCCAACAGGACGCCCTTTCCCAAGCCCCAGGTCCTTCTGCTTGCGGCGGGGAGAGGCTCCCCACACGCCTCCCGCCGCTGGCTGAGGTGGGCTGCGACCCCCGGGAAAGCCCGGGCGAAGGGACGGAAGGAGGATGCTCTGCGCGCTGCTGGCGTCCCCCCACGCCACGGGGGTGGGCTCCCCACGAGTGGTGTGGCTTCACCCCGGGGCGCTGCTGGGGCCCGGGGGGGGC
>NW_009647430.1:169644-174078 GCF_000708025.1 Charadrius vociferus | reverse complement strand
CCTCATGGGCACCTGCAGCCATACCAGCAACGTCCCTCCATCCCTCTTCTCCCCATCGATCCCCGCCCGTTGCCTGTCCCCTCCTGCCTTATCGACACCTTCCAGGGCGTGTTTGATGACCAGTCCTCCAGCGGATTGAGCACCGGGGCAGGACCCATCTATCAAGTCCTTTCTCGCTGCCAGGGAAGGGGCAGGAAGCAGAAGATCTATAGATTTAATTAAACCTTGCGCCATCCATCCCTGCTTACACGACAGCTCCTCATAACTCAGGGCCAGGCCAGGGAGCCGTCCCTCCGTGCTCTCATTAGCAGGGACGGGGCTGGAGCACACGGAGAGCTGCGTTCCCGCCGCGCGTCACCTCCGCATCCTGTCTGCAGGCAGGTCACAGCACACTCCCAGCATCACCTCTGCCCACCGCAGCCCCTCGCCTCCTTCCTCACACCCAGCAGAAGCCGCTCGGGTGGGTTCGGGAGGCTGAGATCTTCCCCAGGACCCGATTTCCTTCCCGGGCTTGGTGCCGTCGTCTCTCCCCGGCAGCACCAACGCGCACAGCCCCCTCGAGAGCTTCCTCGCCGGCGCCGCAGGGGACAGGCGTGCAGGACCCCTACCTGTGTACAGGGAGATGTAGGAGGAGTCGATCACTTCGAACTTCAAGCTGGGGAGGAAAACTCGCCACTAGGGAGAAAGGAAAGGAGAGGGAGAACGAGTGGGAGGGCGGCAGGGGCTCGGGATGCGGCTGCCCAACCCCGGGCACCCTAAGACGGGTCCTCCTCCATCCTCAGCTCCCAGAAACCCGCCCTGACCCCAGCCCCGACCCCGCAGGAGGGGAACGCGGGAGAGGACCGATCCTGCCCCAGCACAGACCCGGCCCCATCTCCTGCCTGCACCCCGGGGATTTGGGGTTAGCAGGCACTGCCTGCCCGGTCAGAAAGGGGAAGGCTCCCGGAGGTGGGACACAGGCTCACGCCGCTTCGGGACCGCCACGAAGCCGCGGGGAACGGAGCAGGGAGGCCACGGCACCCATCAGGGGTCCGAGCCCTGCGACACCTCCTCTCCCTCCCGCTCCTCACTCCGGTGCCGCAGGAACACACAACGCACGTTAATGGCAGACACGGACTTAAGAGGGTCTTCACAGCTGCCTGCACCAATTTAACCCCCAGCATTTTAAAAGCACGGCTTGAGCCTTTGTCTGGACAAGCCCTTAAATACCCACAGGGAGAGATGCATTAGGGTCCTGCTTTTTTGTTGTTGTTGTTTCTTTCTGAACATCTGAAAGGCTTCCCTCCCTCCAGCAAAAAAAAAAAAAAAAGACTCCCCCATCTATTTGTTTTTCCCAGCAGAAATGCAGATCTTATCGGGATGGAGGGAAGGGGAGGCCTGGGAGGGTGAGGCTGAGCAGGGGAGGAGGGAGGCAGCGAGGAAGGGGTGTTGTTGTCAGCCTCTCCGATGCTCTGCTGGCACAAATTTAACTCCAGTGATTAATGACTGCTGGGGAGAAAGGAAGCCTTTGCTAACGAGCCAACATCTTCCCCTCCCAAAGACAGCCCGGGCTCCTGACACACACGCTCCGGGCTGTGCAGCCAAGGCAGGCAAGTTCAGATTTGAAACTCACGGTATCTCTAAGGGGGAAAAGAAAAAAAGGGACCCACTCCATCACCTCGGCCACCTCTCCCACCACCGACGGCGGGATGGAACCAGCGAGGCGCTGCCACCCGCAGCCGGTGTCCTGGGACCTGCCTGCTCCGACCTGGCGCCGTCCGGGCTCTCCTTGCCCGTGGACACGAGCTCCTGCAAGAAGCAGCCTACGGGGGACCTTCCCCCTTCTGCAGAAGGCCAAGGGGAAGGGATGGGACTGGCCACCTGGAGCCGGGTGTCCCATCGCCTCTGGAGCCTGGAGCAGAAGAGCTGCTGCGTTAGCATCCGTCAGGGGAGCGCACGGGCAAGGCAGGAGCACAAGGGGGGGACGGCAGGGGCCTTAGCTCCCAAAAGGATGGGAGGAGCACAGAGAGCAGCAGCCCGTGCCAGGCGTCCTGCGCAGGAACGGCCCGGGGAGACGAGCCCCAGCTCCATCGGAGCGACGCTGCCTCGTCCCCTCTGCGGACTGAGCCGCTGGCAGCCACTGCGGGGGGGGAAATCGTGGCTTTGCTCCAGGATAAAGCGTTCTAACACACATCGGGAAAAGCGCTGGCGCCGGCTCTTGACAGGACAGTCCTCGAAAGGAGCACGGGGTAGGGGCGTTTACTCACACCAACTTCCACGTGGTCTGAACCCCGGTCATCTTGTTTGTGGAGCAGCTCGAAGTAGTAGCGTCTGGAGGACATGAGGCTGCGCGAGAGGGGGAAGAAGGCGGTTAGAAATCATCGCTGAGCCAACTGCTACCACCACCGGCACCATGGGAGCTCCCCTGCTAGAGGAGCCCTCTCAGGAAACCCTCTCTGTCTTGCTCACGCGTGGCTAAACCTTCCTGGGGCAAGGAGAGAGGCAGCACGATGTGGGTATCTACTCCCCCATCCCACTGCCGAGAAGCTTCATGAGATCGGGGGGATCCCCCACCCCCACCTCATCATCTGCAGAGGTCACTGTGGCCCCCAACACCTTCGAGCCGTGGACCTGTAGGCATGGTTGGTTGAGCTCCTGTCCGGCCCAGACTCCAACACGCCTTTTGCAAAGAGACCATGGCCGAGGTCTCCTCCCAGGGAGGAGGAACTGGTGAGAGTCAGCGTGGAGCCCGCAGCTCCACCTCCCCAGCTCCATCCACCCGGGGTGGGCAGCAGGAGCAAGGACACACTTACCGTAGGGGCTTGGAGACTTGTGAGCTGAATTTGGTGAACTCTCCCGGTGCCGTCCACTCGGTGCCCAGCTGGGGGAAGGAAGGAGGAGTGCGTGAGAGCACTGGGGACACCACAGGCCAAGCAGACACGAGGGCCAAACCCCACCAGGCTGTGAGAACCTCTCCTCCCCCTCCATCGGACACCATGCCATGCTGCAGAAAGGCTCTCCAGGAGGACGATATGACAAGAGCTCTGCCCCAGGGCCTGCTTGTCCCCAGCTGGTGGCACTCCTGCCAGGAGAACTTGTCACTGGCCAACACCACCAAGATCCCAAAAATGCATGGGTGTGATGACAGACTGCGCCGTTTCCCATTATAGGACTTAACGCCAAGAAAACCCAGGAGGAAATATTAAATCTCCTGTTCTGGAACACAAGCTGGTCTTTGGTAGCTCCGACTAGGATGGGACCAAGGGGCAGACGGTCCTTCAGCCGAACCAGACCAGGCTGAAACAGCCCGGGATTGCCCAAGGGCACCAAGAAGCAGGAGAGCTGCCTCTGGCACCGTCACACACGGACCCTGCGCGCTGCCTTGAAGAGCTGCTGCAGCAGAGGGACTAGTAGAAGGGAGAATTTGCCATGGCTAAAGAGTGCCTCTGGATTTGAGACATCGTTAATCGAGCACCGGGGGTCCCAAGAAGGCACTCGGGGTGGTTACCGGCACGCTGGGAGCGAGGAGTGAGGCACCCCGAGGGAGGAGACGCGCTCGGTGGGAGCCCCAGCATCCCCAGTGTGGGAAAGGCAGAGGGTCGAGGACGACGGCGCATACCTTGCCCACGAACGCAGCCAGCCGGGAATTGGACGGACTGTCGTCGGAGCTGAGCCAGAACTCCGAATTGTCATCTGATGCCACAGAAAACTGGAAATCCCCTGCGGAGAGCAAAGGAGAAGGTCACCAGAGGGGTACAGCAGCCCGGTGGCGTGGGCTCAGCCCCAGGGCCTCCTTGCGAGGTGGGGAAACAGGGGTGGACGGACAGAGGTGATGGGACCACCCTGGACCCCGTATCGTGGCTCTGACCTTTCCCTCCCTTTGAAGCAACCAGGAAAAGGGGTCTTTGCTCCAGAAAGACCCCAAACCCCTGGCTCCCAGGCAGGAGGGACCGTCTCTAAGAGCCTTTCTGTCCTCGTGTGGCCCAAGAAGGGGGAAGGAGGCAGCTTCTCCACGTCGCTGCAGGGGGAGAAGAGGCCAAACTCCATCACTTACCATCCTTGAAGGGGTGGATGTAGCCAAAAATCCGCAGCCCGTAGTTCTTCCACTTGGGTGACACAGCCAGCTTCTTCACTGTGGTGCGGGTCTGCGGAGGAGAGACAGACATGAAAGCACAAATAGCTCAAGCCCAGGCTCACGCCTTGCACCAACATCGCCCAGCCCACCTCCTCCACGTTATTCCGGTGTGTCGTGCCCCCGGCACCAGAGGGGACACGGAGGTCCCATCACCACCCACCTCTCCCTCCGTCCCTGCTCTGCTGGGAATTACCTGCCCCAAACCAAACCTGAGCGCCCGCGAGGAAAGGTCTTGAGGACCAAGCCCACAGCCAGTGGGGATCCAGCAGCACCCACAGAGGGACGAGCGGACCCTCCCTCCGACCTGACGCCACCAGGTC
>NW_009647430.1:165704-168917 GCF_000708025.1 Charadrius vociferus | reverse complement strand
GGATGTTCTTCCTCAGGTGCCTCACGGCCCCTCCGCACCAGTCTTCGAAGACGTGCAAGTTTGCCTTCCCTTTGTACTGGGGAAAGAGAGAGGGAGATGAGCAGCGTGTCCTCCTCACGTCCCCCCTCACCTCCCAAGGACAGCGTTAGGGCAGGCTGAAACGTGGATGTCAAGCCCTTGGGACGTCACCTGCCCAGCCTCAGCTCTTCTGCAGTGCCGCTGCACGGCCCCTCCGCACCAGTCTTCGAAGACGTGCAAGTTTGCCTTCCCTTTGTACTGGGGAAAGAGAGAGGGAGATGAGCAGCGTGTCCTCCTCACGTCCCCCCTCACCTCCCAAGGACAGCGTTAGGGCAGGCTGAAACGTGGATGTCAAGCCCTTGGGACGTCACCTGCCCAGCCTCAGCTCTTCTGCAGTGCCGCTGAGGAAGGGCTGAGCCGCCATCCCTGTGCCAGCCCCAGGGTCACAACGCCAACCCCCAGGAGATGACCTCCTGCTGCTGCTCCTGTGGCTCCCAAGCACACTCGGACAAGGGATGCTGTCCGGATACGGCACCAAAAGCCCGACGCCATCCTTCACGCAGCCCCAGCGTCCATCCCCACCGCACACAGCCAGCGCCAGAGAGGGGCGCAGCATGGACCCACACAGAGAAGACACGCAGCGAGATGTCCCCTTGCACACCCGCAGGGACGGATGAGGGGGCTGACACACACCCACGGCGCGCACCCGAGGAGCTCGTCCTCGCGGGCACCACGTTGACCCCAGGAGCAGGCAGAGCCCCTGGGACGGGTGATGGAGAGCAGGGAGGAGGAGGATGGCTGGAGCCCGGCATGCTGGGGGGGCACGGGCTGCGGGCTCCCCAGCGAGGGGCTGGGTGGACCTCCTCCTCCACCACCCCCCTTCGCTCCTCCCTGCCCACCCACCTGCTCGTTCCAGGGCAAAGCCTGCTTGGTCAGGTTGAGGTTGGGGCGCGCGGTGGCTCGGTCGGACCGTCGGCCTCTGGAAAACCAGCCGTCCAAGTCCTGCCCGTCGCTCTGCCGAGGAAGCAGGAGGGAGAGGTTAGAGACGGGGGGATTGGGGCCAGCCCGGCCGTGCTCGCAGGAGGTCTCCCTAGACCTAAACGTCTCATTTCGGACGTGAAGCACTGCCAAACCAAGGTGAAAGCTTCCGAGGCTGATGGCAAAGGAAAGCAGGGGCAGGAGGAGGCAGAAAAATATTGGCGAGCTCTCCCGGGGAGCAGAGGTTCAAAATGTTCCAGCTAAACTCATTCCCCTTCGTCTGCCAAGGAGAGAGACTTCTCCCAAACAGTGACTTTTCTGTTCATCCAAAATATTTGCCCAGTCTGACGGGTGACTGGAAATGCAGTACTTTGGGCAAGGAGGGACTGTGCCACCCTCAAAGAGCAGAGCCGACCCTCCCCGAAAGCAGAGCCCGGCGAGAAGAGCCGCAGCATCGGCAAAGCGCAGCCCGTTAGGATGCACAGTGCCAAGGAAATAATTAGCAAACTTTGCCTAGATGAACTCATTAGCGTCCCGGAGGAGGGGAGCGGTGCCCTTGGAAGACGTTATTAGGGAGGCGGCGTAATTGTGCGGCGCTTGCTGGAAGGAGTCGCCTTCCTCCCGGGGAAAGCCGCGACGCCATTCCCGCTGTCCGTCTCCATCCTCACCCAGCGCCAGCCCAGGCTTTCCCTGGGCACCCCCTCCTCCATCCGCCTGTCCCTGATTCGCGAGGAGCTGGGCGAGAGGAGAGCAGGGGTGGTCCTTCCTCGCCCGTCCCCTGCCAGCCAGGCGCCATCAGCCTCTTCCCCATCCCTATTTCCCACTGCCTAATCGCTGCCTGGCCTGAAGCCGGCTCTCCTTACAGCACGCGGCTCTCCACCCCCAGCGCCTGGAAAAACCTCTCTGTCCCTCTACGGAGAGGGACCAGGACAGGTCTCCATCCCTTGGGTGAGACGGGTGGAGAGGACAAGCCACCAGCAGCCCTGCCCTGCCCCGAAGACTAAGGGCCGGCTGTGCCACCAGCGAGATCCGCCGTTCGGAGCACGCCGGGAGGAAAGTTTTCCATCTCCCTTTTTGAAAGAGTGGTTTTTCACTCCAGTTCGCAGAGTCCTTTTGAACGGGGCTGTTTGCTTTCAAACTGGAGTGAACACTTCCCCGCCTGCCCCCACAGAGGGGTCTATTCACGGCGCAGCTCCCCGCAGCGGGGCTGGCTCGGAAACAGGGGGGGTTATTTGCTGAGGGTGGGGACAAACCGGCTTCTTAATTGCAGGGCCGGCGATGGTGTAGATGTCCCGCGGCTGCAGAGGAGGCCGGGCAGGGCTAGGCATGGAGAGACGGGCACCGAGAGGGCTCCGGGCACGGGGACTCGGGGCTTTCCCCTCCCTCCAGACACAAACCACTCCGCCGTGCTCAGCGCAGCACGGTTTGGGAACCGCCTGAGCGACCTGCGGTCGGGACGGGGCAGGGGACACCACGTGCCTTCCCCCTGCCCGCATCCCACCCGCCCGCCCTGCTTGGGGACAACCAGGGGACAGCAGGGTGTTGAGCCGGGGCTCGGTGACGAGTCGAAGAGGGGACAGCAGGGTGTCCTCGTGGCTACAATGCCAAGGGCCTCCGCCAGGCTGTCCGCAAGGAGAGATCCTCTCTCCAGCTTCTGCTTGGAGACCCCACCTTGGGTACACCGGGTCCAGTTTGGGGCTCTCCAGTCCAGGACAGACAAGTGGAGGTTACCAAGATGGAGCAGAGGACACAGCAGGAGGTGGCTTTGCCCAGCAAAGAGGACCTTATCGCCATGGACTGCTACACGAGAGTGGGATGCAGAATGATGCCGGACTCTTCTCAGGGGAGCATGGCAAGAGGCACACGGCACAACACCAGAAGTTCCAATGGGATACGAGGGATTTTCCGTATCCACCACAAGGGCTGCCGAGCAGAACCAGAGAGGCTGTGCCCTCTCCATCCCCGGACCTGCTCAGCTGGACGAGGCTTGGGGCACCCTGCCCTAGTTGGCCACGTGTTGGGGAGGAGACTCGGACCAGTGACCTCCGTAGGTCCTTTCCCACCCGCCCACGCTCCGGCTCTCCCATTACCATCGGCTCCTCCTCGCGGCTCTCGCTGGAGTCCTCGGCTTTCCTCTGCCGTGCCGATGCCTGGGCCGCCGCCGGCCGCCTGCCGGGATCGGTCACCTCCCCCAGCCTCTCGCCATCTGCGGGGGGG
>NW_009647430.1:164831-165331 GCF_000708025.1 Charadrius vociferus | reverse complement strand
GCTCTCCCGGAGCGCCCCGGCTCCAACCCCCCCAGACGTATCCTCCCCAACCCCATCTTCCCACCACCACGCTCAAAGGCACCATCGCGAAGCCCTCGCTAACAGCCCCGTCACAGATGGCTTCGTTACCGTGTGCTGCATTAATTATTCCCAACCTACAGACCCCCCTCTGCAGCTCACCCCCATCGTCCCCGGGCTGCGAAGGGAGGGGTTATTTTAAACCGCCCTCGATCCCCAGCGTTAAAATGGCCGACTTCCCCCAAAATAAGGGCGCAGACTTAGAAAACGTATGAGTGGTTTGGGGGGGTCACATCCCCCTTCTCTTCCACAGCAGACGGGCGCCTCTGAACTTTTTAGACGGGCACCCCAGAACCCGGTGGGATGGAGGGAGCCCATGGCTCAGCCGTCACTTCTGGTCCCGGTGCACGGCTCAGCTCCGCGGTTCCAACCGGGAAGCTCAGGGCGATGCTGGGAGAGGTGGGCACCTACGAGCTGCTGCC
>NW_009647430.1:162188-164599 GCF_000708025.1 Charadrius vociferus | reverse complement strand
CCGCGGTGGCAGATGCTGGGGCGGCTTTGGACCCTGCAGCCTGGCCCAGGAGGGGCTGGGGCTGCCCCCGGAGCCCCCCGCCGCACGCCTCCCACTGCCATTAGTATTCCAGCAGCCGAGCAGCCGGCGTCTCCTTGGAGATGGCAGACAAATCCCATCCCCACCGCGGGGACAGGAAATTAAGCTCTAAAGCCCCTTCTTCTGCTCTCAGCCATTCTTCAGCCCCTGGCAGCTCCCGCTCCCTCCTGGCAGCTCCCTGCCCCCCTCCTCCCATCGCCCGTCCCCGTCCCCGCACCCTTCCTCCGTCCCCATCCCCGCACCCTTCCTCCCGCAGCCCCTCGGGGGGCGATGGCAGCGTGGCAGGCAGCAGCGGGGCTGCATCCAGCACTCTCCTTTCATCTCCTCCGCTATGGAGATCCCCCCGCCATCACTCCTCGGGATGCCCCTGCCAGCACCGGCGGTGGGAATAAAGCCGATCCTCGCTGTGCCGAGGCTGCTCCGGCACACAGCACTGGGGAAGGGGTTTTTTCCCCCCCACGCTGATCTGTGGATTAATCACAGCGGTGAGGAAGAGCTCAGCGCTCCCGAGGGACCTGCCCGGGGATGGGATGCAGCGGCCGGTGCTGTGGTACCCACGTGGGGTATCTCTCCCGGCCTCGGAGGAGATGAACCTGTCTCCTGAGGGATGTGCCGGAGAACTGGAGCAAAAGGGGGGCGGGGGGAAGCACACGTTCCCCCCAGCGAGGCTGCACAGGCTCCATCCTTGGAGGTGTTCCCGACCCAAAGCCGTGAGCCCCCCGCTCACTCTCCATCCCCATCACCCAGCTCCGTCCTCACCAGGGACCCTCTCTGGCTCACGCAACCCCTCCTCTCAGCCACCGTGAAGCAGCGGGTCGGGCTCGCGCTCCCTCCTCTCCTTTGCATCTAAATTAAATGCCACCACTGCTCTGACGGCGTTTAAGCAACACCGAGGCCCAAAACCTGCGTGCCTTCAGCGACACCCCCTCTCTCCTCGGCGGGGAGGCGAGCACCCGCTCCGAGAGGCGCCCGCCTCCCGGGAGGAGCAAAAGTGCCATCAGAGCCCTGAAAAAAGGCTTCCAGGTTCCCGCGCCGATGTTTATTCCCCTGCAATTTAAATATTGGAGAGGGAAGTCAAGGGCAGCCTCAGCCACACAGCCGAACGCTAACCAGCCTGTGTGGGGACTGGAAATAAATGCCGCCTTTGACAAGGGGAGGGAAAGGCCAGCACCTCGGACCAACGAGCATCACTTTGCTCCCTCCAAAAAAACGCGAGCCCCTTCGGGCCGAACATCACCCCGGCGGGAGAGGAGCGGGTCAGGGGGTGCGAGATGAGGAGGGAGAAAGCAGCGCCGGGAGGGAGGAGTGTTGCGGTTTCCTCCTGCGCATCCTTCCCGTGCCCCCCAGGAGCCGTGCCCAGCCCGGCTGCCCCCCCAGCGCCCCCGGGACGCGCTGATTTTTTTTCCCTTTTCCCCGGGCCAGAAAGAGCCAGGTGAAGGCGGGCAGCAGCGGTGAGAGGATGGGGGAAGGTCTGGAGGACAAGCGAGGGACCTCGCTCAGGGCCGGCGTGACCCGGGGGATGCTCGGCGGGGATGCATTAAGAGCTCTTCCCCCAGCGAGCGCGGGAGCGACGCTAATGCTCTCAGAGCCGTGCGAGGAGGGGGCAGGAGATGCGCACACCACCGCACGAACCAGCTCTGAGTCACAGCAGCCTGCAGACAAGGCGCCTGGGCCAGGAGCGGTCCCCAGGGCGAGACCAGGGCTGCACGGGACCACGCACGGACCCCACCGCGTGGCGCAGAGACCGGGGCGAGATTCCCTGTTGTCACGGCCGTATAAACCCCCTTCGTGCCTCCGCCGGGAAGCACAGAGGGCCTTTCACAGGCAGAGTCCTGCCTCCCCACCTCCCTCCTCTTCCCCTCCCGCTCGGCTGACGGCACGCAGCTCGCTCGCCCCGAACACAGCCCCTTTCTTCCATCGGGTTTCAGGGCCGGGATTTCTCCTGCAGCTTTCTGGACCCTTTCCAAAGCCTCCAGCGTGGTTAGAGAATGTCCCTCGCTCGTCTCCTAATTGCTTCTAACGAGTCTCCCCTCCACGCTCGCTCGCTGCACGCTCGCCCCGCTCTCACCGTGCCACACGCCCACCCCAGGGGACACCCAGACACGGCCCATCACCCCAGCTCCCTCGGCACGGCTCGAGGGAAGCTCACGGCGGCGTCTGCAAAAGGATCAGGGCTGGGATTACCGAAATCCCCGGCTCCTGCCCTCCGGCTGGATGCTCAGCCCCAACAAGCTCCGGCTGCTCAGCGGGAAGGGTCCCACAGGGGGACGTGGGGCGGGACGCCGGTCCCAGCCACCAGGCAGCCACGTACGGAACGGATGGAGCCACCGGAG
>NW_009647430.1:153417-161930 GCF_000708025.1 Charadrius vociferus | reverse complement strand
GGGGGAGGAGGCAGCACCGCCAGGACCTCACAGCATCCTCCCATCCACACGGGGCCGACCCCGCTTTGCCCCAGGCTGGGGGTCCTGCTGAGCGATGGGGCTTCAGGGCTGAGACTTCTTCCTTTGGGAGAAGCCTCCGGCAGCAGCTGGGGACCCTTGGGACCTTTCTTCTCTCTCTTTTCCCCACAAAACAGACCCCCAAGGGCACCAAGTGCCTGGTTCAGCCAGCGAGAGGAGGAACAACGCACCCAGCCCGCCTTCCCAAGCGCATCGGCCAGGTGGGATTCAGGGCACGCTCCCTGTATTATTTCCAACCCCTTTCCCACCAAGATGATGCTCCAGAGCAGACGTGGAGAGTGATCTACCCATCCCCAGCAGCCACGTCCCACCAAAATACAGCCCTCTGTGGGGCTGCCCACCCCCTTCAGCCCCCCGTGCCGTGCGTGCCCCTGCCTGCAGAGCTCCCAGCCCCTGCGAAGCCCTGCGAAACACACGGGCGAGCTGGTCGGGACCAGAGAGGACTGGAAAAAGTATGCTATTCAAGCAAAAAAAAAAAAAAAAATCACGTTTGAGCTCAAACCCACAAGCATCCCACCCAAGGAGTACCATTACAAATATGGACTATGCCAACTTTGACAGTACTCTCAGATGTAAGACAATGAGTCAAATTTTACATTCAATAGCTGAACTATTTTTCCACTTCCAGGCTTCCATTCAGGGCAAAGACAAACTGGGAGAAAGCTGAAGTGGTACGACTCGGCTCCACCGAACACGGGAGCCTCCTGCTCCCCACCAGCTGCCCCCAGGAGCAAACCCTGACCGACGCGATGGAAAAGCAGACGGATGGATTGAGCTCGGTGCTCCGAGAAATGCCCCCGCTGGGGTGACCATCTGCTCTCCTGCCTTCCCATTCCTGCAGCAACCTCGGCGCTGGGTGGGAGATGCCGAAGCGCACCGGAGCTGCCTCCAGCCCAGCTGCGACCAGCCTTGCAGCCGGCCCGCCCTGAAACGCCAACCGGGCTGCGGCGGGTTGCCAAAAGCATCTAGAAACCTTCAGAGCTGCATCTTCCCCTGGACCCCTACCTCCCGCTAAAAAGGCGAGCTGGGAGGCAGCACCACCCCCACGCACGGGAGATGGGGAAAGGAAAGGAGAAACCCAACCAGGGCCAGAGCATCGCCACCGACACCGAGCCCCGCGGGCTAAACCAGCGCTGGAGGTGACCTTTGCTCCTCACCCAAACACGAGCCTGGGATTTGCTGCTCTCCTCAGCACCCCAGAGCTGCTCCCCAGCGCACACCGGAGCAGAGGGATGGGTGATGGGGGTGAGACGCGGGATGAGCGCCGGCCCCGGGCTGCCCACCCCAAGGGATAACTTCATCCCACGTTGCACTTCGCAGCCACATGGGGCTGTCCCCCCTTTTTGGCTGGGGGGAAGGAGCCGGCTCCAGTGCTCACAAATCAGGCAAAGCCTTTGGAGGCTGGAAAACAGGAGGGCCTGGCTAATTCCCTTAATTCCCACTGCCAGCTGCTGCAGGAGACCTTGGGAGCAATACAGGTGATTGCCGAGGGACCTCCACGGGCACGTGCCACTACCTCACCTTCTCGGAGGATACAAAGACAAGAGGAAGGGCCAGGGAGGCGCTGGGATGGGATGGATGCCCTGCACCTCCGTGCCACGAGGCAGCGCTGCTCAGGAATGTGCTGGAAACACCGGGACACCACCGAGAAGGTCAGGATGCTGAGGCCCAGGTTCGGGCATGCTGAGTGCCCCAAGTCTGAGCTTTTGAGGTCCACCACCCAGGCGAGGTCCGCGCATGTCCTGGCTGCTCCTGACCTCTGAGCTTCTGCCAGATGCTTTTGAGCTCCCCAAATCCAAAGGGATGGGAGAAGACAAAGCTTCTCCAGCATCCAGTCCAGCTACGCTGAGCCCGTCTGCACGGCTGGGGAACACTGCAAGGCTTCCATAAAGAAACCTTTCCCCATCCAGACCACCGCGGCCATCTCATCTCTCCCCACAGAAAAAGAGAACTCAACAAATCAATGAATAGGGGGAAAAACCAGCCCTGCTCTTGGGAAAAGCGTGGTGGTGGAGAGAGAGGGGACACGGCCCCACTCACAGCGGCACGTGAAGCTACAACAGTGCCGAAGAGGAACGCCGAGCCCCCGGCGAGGTGCGCTACCCGCGTGGGGAGGATGCCAGCAGAAGAGGGATGCAGGCAGCGACTCGCGCCAGAAGATGTGCCAGGGATGCAGCGAGCGGGCAAGCAGCCCAGGGAGGACCATCCCCAGCTTCAGCTGTGGGCTCAGGGAATGGCAAAGGCGGGCAGCCCAACTCCCCCTCCGCCTTCCCGGGGAGAGGAACGGGGCAGCGGGGCTCTGCCCAACAAGTCCTTACCAGCGAGGAGAGACACCAGACCCACAGCTGCAAAAGCGACGGGTGAAACTGGGCTTACACCCCCGGGGAATTGAGGCCGATCTCTCCCTGCCTTCACGCGAGCACAGGAGCTCGGTGGCCAGTAACAAATTAGTCCCAAACCACGTCAGGAGCATCGGCAAAGCGATGCCTGGGGGGTGCCCACCTCTGCAGGAGCCATGAAGATGGAGAAGTGCCCTCCCCGGGGCTCCGGTGCCCATCCTCACAGCCCGGAGAGCTGCTAACGCAACGGCGGCATCGCTCTGTCCACGCAGCACCGTTCCAAGCCCCGGCACATCCTCCCACGATGCTGCCACGGGGCAGAAAAGCGAGCGCATCCCTCAAGGCTCAGCCCCAAGGGCGGAACGGGGGCACCCTGCCACGACAGGGCTCGGAGAGCGGGGAGAAGGAGCAGCGACATGAAGCGAGGTGACATTTAAACCCAGACACAGCTGTGACGAAGGCGGCAGCTTCGGCGTTTTTATTAAACCCAACGGTTTAATTTCCAAGAGCCCGGTGCTCTCCGGCGCAGACACAGCCTCCGAGTCAGCCGCCAGAGAAGAGAAGCACGAGCATCCCTCTGCTGATCCTCCTAACGAGCTGTTAAGCTATTATAATTAGCCAGCAAGGAGTCAATATCACAAACCCCCTTCCACCGCTGCAAAAACACAGCACTGCCCACCGGGAAAACATGCCACACTGCCCTCTCCATGGGGCAACGGGTTGTTTTTTTCTCCTGCCCCCCCCTAACCCAATTCGTTGGATGCTGTTTACCCACGGCGTGACAGCCCACTCGGCTGGAGCGATGGAAATCGATGCTGCATGGCTCAGGGCTGGCGATGGAGCTGCCGTGAAGCCGCTCGAGCTGACGGACACCCACCGGGAGAGGCAGCCCCGACACTTCCACACTCAGCTCCGAATCCCTCCTGCCCACCAGCAGTGCCCAGATCTTCCCTGTCCCACACCTCACCACGCACCCGTCGCCCTCCACCCCCCCATCTCCTCCAGCATCGTTTCATTCCGCACCAGCTCCAAGGAGTGCCGGAGCGGCTCGGCCGGACCACGCACCCCTCTCAACAGGGACAATGCTCCCTCACCGCCCGCGGCACGAAGGCGTCATTTCCCGGGACACAGCCTCCCGAGAAGGTTCCCCATTGCCCGTGCCATGCGGGGAATCGGCCAGAATTCATTTCAGCCTAAAAGGGGAGAGGCACGGCGGTGCTGGCATGGATAAAGCTCCCCAAACACCAACACAAAGAGCTCCCAGTGCTTGGGAAGAGCCCATACTGGGGGAAGTGTTTCACCCTCCCCGAGCATCTCCAGCCGTACCGCGGCTTTGCCTTCGGAGCGGCGTGTTTGCCTAATAAGAAGCCAACATCCCCACCACAGCTCCGATGAGCGGAGCTGAGACTCCTCCGGCGACGCTCTCTCCGGGATGCTCCCAAAGCTGCTCAACCCCACCACGGCGCTGGGCCAACCGGGCTCTCCGGAGGCCCCTTCCGTAGCGATCCGCCTTGCTCCCAAATACAGAGGCGGCCACTGGCGACCCCGGCTCGCTGCACAGCATCCACGGCTTGGCGGTTAAAGCAGACTTCAAAAGAAGCCCCGAGAGGAGGAAAACAGCACAGGAAATTAATTGACAGCAAATGCCCACATTAAAGGGGATGGAGAATATATATATTTTTTTTTAATCGTGGTGTTTTATGTCTTTTTTTTAATGTTTTTAAAAAGGATTTAAGCTGCCAGGTCTTGAAAGCTGAGGAGCGATGAAGGGACAGAGCGCTTTGTGCTCTTCTCCTGCCGTCACCGAGGTCCGGCAGCACCCGCTGACATATCCCACATGCGCCAAAACCACCACCCCTGCCCGGGCTCGGGGGTCTCTGCACAGCCGGCAGCGAGATGCGCCCCCAACACCCCTCCCCGGGGAGGGACCGCACAGCTCCCAGGAGGGCAAAGCGAAGGGCGAAGCATCCCTCGAAGCAGGGCTGCATCCCTGCCCCCGCCACCGCGCCCCCAGTACGGGAAATCCTGGGGCGCGCGGGGTGCCCCGTCCCACCGCTGGGGCGCATCCCAGCCAGCCCTGACCCCCCCGAACCCGCAGCCGGAGGGCAGAGTTAAGGATGAATCACCCCAGTGTAACCCATTTGTTTTCGCTTCACTATCGAGCCCTGCAAGGCCCCACATCCCCCGGCTTCAGGGGGCTTTTTTGGGGGCCCCCCCAGCCGCCGAGGGGACCAGGTTACAGCCGGGCTGGGGAGAGGTGCCGCCGTGGGGCGAGTAACCCAAAATATTTAATATTTTGAATAACCCTTTGAACAACCCAAAATAGGCGCGTACCAAATTTTTCCCATACTTCTCCCCCATCACCTGCCCAAAAGCCCCGAGACGCCCCCAGTCCCTCCCCAGCCAAAGGACAGGGCTCGCTTGTCCGTCTGTCCATCCACCCGGCTCGCTCTTGGCAGGTCCGGCGCGGTGACAAAGAGCGGATTGAGGGCAGCGGGGCACCCGAGAGGAGCAGGGCACGGAGCCCAGGGCAAGCCAGGCCACGGCCCGGCGAGGAAGACGAGGGCTGTGGGGTGTCCCGCCTGCAGGACCGGCCCCGATGACACCAAACCCATCCCGCTCCCCCCCTCCCTTTTCGGCAGCAGGGATGGGGCCAGCTTTCCCCGGCACCGGGACGCCGTGCCGAGGGGGTGTCCGTCCGGGGAAAGCAGGGATAGGGGAGCAGAGTGATGCCAAGAGAAAGAAAATCGGCAGCCATCCTCCTCGCAAACCCTGCTACCCTTCCTCCTCAAAGGGCTCCTTCTCATCCCGCTCCCGGCGTCCCCGACACAAAAGGGATGAAACCCACCGCGCTTTGCCGCGTTCCAACCTCCCAATTAAAATCAAAGCGCCCATCACAACCGCTCTGTCCAAAAGAGATGCGTTACCCCCCGCAGCCCGAGGGGCGAGACGCTGCCGCGCATCATCCCAAACCTTCTCCCTCCGGCTGTCCCCCCGGCCCAGACCCCGCGGGAGAGGTGCCCGGGGAGGGACGGGCCAGGACGAGGGCTGAGCCCAACACAGAGCATCCAACCCGCCACCGCCTGCAGCTCCGAGCATTTCAGGGAGCCCTCTGGAGCAGGGCAGCGGGGTGTCCCCCCTCCCGCGCCCCGGCAGCTCTTCTTCCGAAGCGCACCAGCCCCGGCAGTGCCGCCTCCTGCGGGTACCAAGCAGCCCGGCTGGGTTCCCCCGCTCCTCGGCTTTAGCCATGAATTGCCTTTAGCATCCTCCTCCCGCACGCATCCTGCGCTCCCCCAGCCGCAAAACCCTCCCGAAACCGGGCTCCCGGCACCGCCACAGGACCCCCATGTGCCAAATCACTGCCCCGGGGAGACGGTGGCGGGGGGCAGGACTGGCCCCGCACCCCTGCTATGAGCCCTTTCAGATTTTTACTGTAATTTTTTCCCTTTCTTCCTTTCTCTTTTTCCCCCCTCCTTTCCACCTGGCACGCCAGCGTTTCCACCCCATTGACTCGGAGCGGTTTCCAGCCGGGAGAACACCGTAATGGCCTCATTATTTCAGATGAGGAATCTGTGTGTTCAATTAGGCAGAGAAAGGTAATTATCTACTTGTAGAAGATAAGAAAAGGGGGGTTACTTTATCAGGGACACAGCACCAGCACGGTTCCCAGCCAAGTCCCCGGACGCTCCAGCTCCACGTGTGAGCGCCGGCTGGGCCGAGGGGATGCGGGTACCCCCAAATGACCCCCCCACGCCTCCGCTGTGCCCCCCGACACGCACAGACCCCACTGCCGCCGCTTGGCCTGGTCCTCCCCACCACACACCCCCCTCAAGCTACCAAAAAGCCTTGTGCCCGGCACCTTCAGCCTCCAGAAAGTACATCTGCTGGGTGACACTTCATTTAATGAGTAATTAACCTTTTTTTTTTATTTTTTCATACATCCTGTGCCAGCTGACGCAAGCCGGGCAGCATCCCCAGTGGCAGGCAGACAGGTTCTGGCTCACGGTGGCCAAAAAAAAAAAAAGAATTAATCTCTGAATCTCAGACACATTTTGGCGCACAGACCCTTTTTGCGGTGATGCTGAAGAGCCCTACATCCTCCCCAGCCGCCTCTCCCCCTCTGGGGACAAGTGTCCCCCCCATCCCTAAGGGATCTGGGACCAGGACGCAGCACAGCTCCCCATGGCTCGGGGAGGAGGAGGGAGACACGCGGGCCGGGAGGGCACGGTGACCCCCCTCTCCCACGGCTGAGCCCTGGGGAATATCGGCCACCGGCTGCTTTCCATCGGGAACACAACGCACAGGGACAGCTCTGCTCCAGCCCGGCCTGGGGGACATCTCCCGCGAAAGCTGGGAGATGGAGAAGAGCAAACCCCATCCCTGCCACAGCGGGACCCCACGGCCACGGGAAGCCTTGCAGCTCTCCCCACGGCTCAGCCCTGAACCCTTCCCTCTGCCCCCAGACCAACTTTTTCCTTCTTATATATTTGCACACACACCCCCCAAATATACTTTTTTATTCCTCCTTTTTTCCTCCACTTCTTTCAATATTTTTCCAACAAAACCATCTCCCTGCCTCTCTGCTGGGTCGCAGCAGCAGGACAGGGCCCATCTACGTGTGGCCGAGTCCCTTCCCCAGCCTCCACCCAACCCCGCTCCATCACCACCCTTCCAAAAAGGCTCAGGGGGACCTGAACTCCAGCTCTGCCACGCGTTCACGGATTGGAAAATCCATATGCAAGCAGCAGCACCTCATCAGTCTGGTCCCAGACTGCAGACAGGGGCATAATCCAGCCCCGGTGAGGTCCGGCTTCCCCCGGGGAAGCCCCCACCTCACCGCACCCCAGCCAGAGCAGACACCCGTGCCTGAAAACCCCTCGTGCCCTCCCCCCCCCCCGCAGACCCCCTTCTCCCCCAAAGGCGCCCATCGCCCCCAAACCCGCAGCCGTTCAGCTGCGTTGCAGCCGCAGGGCGTCCCCGCTGCGAGCCGGAGCGGGGCTGCGCATCTCCTCGCTGCTCCAGCAAAACCCTCGCCCCCCCCTCGCAGCATCCCGGGATGCAGGGCACGCAGGGAGGAGGAGGGGGAGAGCAGGAATAGGACCGGGCTCAGCACCTGAGAACACAGCCAGGGAAGGCGCCGGCACGCAGGCATCGCCCTGTGCATCCTCCTCCCTGGAGGAAAACCTTGTCTCCCCCTCACGCCGCTGCATCCCAACACCCGGCGGGGCCCCGATCCACGGCTTTCACAGCCAGCCATCCGCAGGGCCGGCGACCCCGCACCACCTTCCCCCTGCCCGAGGCTGCAGGTCCCGAAAGAGGAAGGATTGGGCCCTCCTCAACGCCAGGATGATCGCAGAGACACGGGGCAGCCGCTGGCAGTTCGACTTCTGTAACTTGTGGCTTTTCCATTAAAGGCGACCCTGCAGCGGAGAAAGGGAACCGGGCGGCGCGGCGACCCCATCACCCCCCTCCCCTCCCTCCAGGCCAGGCACGGGCAGCCTCCTTTCCTGCTTCTCTTATGAGCATTATCCCCGTTTTCCCGTCAGGCCCAAAAATTTGCAGGATCATGCTGCTGCTACAGTTGGAAACTTTGGGTTTGCCAGCAGAGAGGCTTCCCCGCTTCCAGCACCGCTCTGACCCGCTCAGGAAAGCCGTTTCTTGCCTAAATAAGCACTAACTCTCATTTCTTCCTAATTTTTTTAGGACAAAAACCACTCAGTGAGTTCAGCCCCACCAGAAACGTTACAGCTCAAGTTTCACCCGACAAATATTTCGTGTAGTTTTATGCCACGGCCCGAGCAGCCCAACGAGGTTCACATGGGTAAAGCCGGGAGCAATTAACCCCGAAGCCCAACCGTAGGGTGAGCACCAGCCCCGGTCCCTCCGGAGCATCCCGGGAGCATCCCTGGGTGTCAGCCGGAGCATCCCAGACTGCGGCTGTGGGCACCAGCCCAGGCCTGGAGGAGGAAGGATTTTTATTTTTTTTTCCGATGGAGAATGGCGGGGTGGGAAAGCGCCGGGGAAGGACGGGCGGTTGGGTTGGGTTTGCCTCTTCCAGGCAGCGGCGAGTGGCTATAAATGGCCTTCTTTGTCACC
>NW_009647430.1:147385-152033 GCF_000708025.1 Charadrius vociferus | reverse complement strand
CTCACTGGGTGCAGGGATCCCACGGGGAAGGATGCAGGGATCCCCAGGATCCTCCCTTGCTGCGTGCCAGGATCCCCCAGTTTCCCCCTGGCTGGGTACAGGGATCCCATGGTGGATGGGCCCCCCGGGATCCCCCTCACTGGGTGCAGGGATCCCACGGGGAAGGATGCAGGGATTCCCTGGATACCCTCTTGCTGGGTGCAGGGACCCCACGGGGGCTGGGATCCCGGGGATCCCCCTCACTGGGTGCAGGGATCCCACGGGGAAGGATGCGGGGATTCCCCGGATACCCCCTCCCTGGGTGCAGGGACCCCATGGGGGCTGGGATCCCCCAAATCCCCTCACTGTGTACTGGGATCCCCCAGATCCCCCCTCGCTGGACGCAGGGATCCCCGGGGCCGAGGCCGCTTCTGCCGCTGGGGCCGCCTGGAAGCGCCAGGGCTGCAGCTCACCCTGCGCAAAGCCTAACAGCAATTAGCAATAAGACTTAACGATGCGGGCAGCGAGCAAGGCCTCGCTGCCGGAGGGTTACAGACCCTGCGCCCCCAGCCACCTCTGTGAGGCAGGCTGAGACCGGCCACAACTCACTTCACCGCTGCAGGGGCTGGTTTCTCCCTCCATAGCAAGGTGGTGAAAACATCGGGGTTTTTTTGTTTTTTTTTTCCTTCTTTCCCGCTCCACAAGTTGAGGCAGCAGCTCCTCCTCGCTGCAGCTCCGGGCTGGGCTGAAAACACGCGAGAAATCAGTTATTAGAGAAAAAAGAAAATACATTCACAGCTGGGAAAACTAGAGGGCACCAGTGCTCTGGTTTGTGTCTCCCTGCGCTCAGCTCCCTTACAGATGTGGAAGGTTAATTAGCTCATAATTAAGCCCAATTTAGACAAACAGGCAGGGAAAGCGGCAGAGCTGGGTCCTCGTTAGGAAGCGAACCCGCACTGAGCCCCGCAGCGGCTGGGGGGGCCGGGGGCTGCAGGGAGGAGGAGGAGGAGGAGGAGGCCGGGATGAGGGGGGTCTCTGCACGAGGTTCTCCCAACAGACGTGGAAGATACGCATCCGGGGAAATGAAGCCATTTTTTCCCCCATTTTTCGCCCCTCTCCAGCAAAGGGAGCGGGATGCCGTGGGTCAGGGCACAGCTGTTTGCACAGCTTTCGGCCAGGGGACCGAAGTTTGGCCTCTTCCCACCTGCCAGCGGCCCTGTGCAGGCCGGGAGATTTGGGAATGCCGGTGGGATGTCCTGAAAAATCCGTGTCTGGCCCGTGCCAACAGAGGAGAGAGGCTGGGGCACAACATATGGGACTACAAGAGCAAATATTCCCACATGTGCCATGTCCCGGCGCAATTGGGGCACCCGAATGTGCCTTTACACGGGCTTCTCACACCCTCCAACCCTTCAGACAGAGGAGGACGTGACTAATGGCCAGTACCCCCCCCCACCGCCCATTACCAACCAGAGCGAACCTCCGCAGAGCAGCTCCAGCTTCGCAGCATCCTCGCAGCCCGTCTCCTGACGCAGGTGTCCCCGGAGCCCGTCCTGCCGGAGCCACCCGTCCGTGACCCCAGACCATGCTGGGAGGGTCCCAAAGACGTGTCAGAGGGGTTTCGGGTGCTGGCATTACCTGGGCTGTCCTGGGCATTACCTGGGGTGTCTTTATCCTTCACGGACAGCTCGAAGCTTCTGAGGAGCAAAGTCGATATTCCCAGGGCCGGGCTGTCCTTTCTTTTATTTAAGCATGAACCATCCCAGAGCTGCCAGTAAAATTTTATGACCTCCTTGTATGACAGTGTATAATGTGAATTAAGAGGTATTAACGAAGTGAACACAGTGTCATACTCTAAGGACTGGTTGGCATAATAGTTTGGGAGGGGAATTTTCGTAGGGGTGTCACTTGACCCCTCGCCGTACCCGGGTCCGGGTGAAGGAGCAGCCGGTCCTGCCCTGCGGCTCCGGGCTCAGAGCGAAGGTGCTTCCGAGAAATATCCCAGAAGGTGCTTTCGAAGCCCAAAAATGCGAGATAACCAAAGTACAGAACAAGATAACTCCATCAACCATAAACCGTTGCCTGAGCCAGGGCGAGACCGGCCCCGGCCCCACCTCGGCTCCACCAGCGGTTTGGAAAGCGCAGGGGTCCGCTCAGCACCAGGGTCTTCCTTACCCTTTGCGCCTCCGCTCTCTGTGCGACCCATTCTGACTCCACCCAAACTCCATTTTCCTTTCTGTGTTTCTTCCATGCAGTAATTAATAAGGTGCACTCTGCCACCGACCGTACTGCGCCGTGGCAAACCACCGTTACACTTTGTTAAATTCCATCGAATTTATCGAACTGTCAAATTATTATTTTTACCTTAATAAAACATATTGCGGCTGCTCTCTTCTGAGTGAGGTGCACTCCACTCATCCCTGACAAAGGAGGACGGTGCTCTGGGGCCCCGCAGGGAGCCGGCACCGGGCTTTTCACGGGTCCCAAACGATGTCCCCAACAAGTGGCACCTCCCAGCCTCACCCCCTATGTGTGGGGGACGGAGTGGGACCCGGGCTCGGGTCCTGCCGCGAGAACGGTGACGGAGCCGGAGGGGATGAGCTGGCAGCCCGTGCCGGTGCTGCCCAACCTGCTCGCTCCCCACCAGTGGGATTTGGGGGATTTCACAAGCCCAAGCCCTTTTCACGACATCCTGTTTCCACGTGCCAGCGAAGCGCTCGGCCCTGACTTGATGAGGTTTCCGGGAAGAAATCCCCTCCAAAAAATGAAGGGAGCGGCGATCTGCGCCGTGCCAAAGGGACGATAATCCCAGCCAGGGCTCCTCCTGCCAAAAGCCGTTCCCCTCCACGGAGCGAGAGACTCCAGGGGCCGCGGAGTTGCGCCCCATCAGCCTCGGCCGCCTGCACGCACCGAAAATCAGAAGTGCCGGCAGCGGGGAGCTGGGGTTTGGGGCTGAGAGCGGGGAGGGAAGGGGGCCCCAGGGCCGTGGGCAGGGGAACCGATTTAGGGTTTTGTCACCAAGCACCCCAAAACACTCGCAGTTGATCCCAGACGGCCACCCCGGGAAGGGACAAAGAAGGGGACAGAGAAGGGGGCAAGGAAAGAAGGGGACAAAGGGGTCAAAGAAGGGGACGAGGAAAGAAGGGGACAATGAAGGGGGCAGAGAAAGAAGGGGGAAAGACCGGGTTAAAGAAAGAAGGGGACAAAAAGGGGGCAAAGAAGGGGACGAGGAAAGAAGGGCATAAGGAAAGAAGGGGAGAAAAAGGGGTGAAGAAAGAAGGGGGCAAAGAAGCAGACAAGGCAAGAAGGGGATGAAGAAGGGGCAAATAAAGAGGGGACAAAGAAGGGGACAAGAAAAAGTGGCAAAGAAAGAAGGGGACAAGCAAAGAAGGGGTCAAGGAAAGAAGTGGGCAATGAAGGGTGCAAGGAAAGCAGGGGGAAAAGGGGACAAAGAAGGGAACAAAGAAAAGGGGGGCAAAGAAGGGGGCAAAGAAGGGGACAAGGAAAGAAGTGGACAAAGAAGGGGGCAAATAAAAAGGGGGTAAAGAAGGGGACAAGGAAAGAAGGTGACAAGGAAGGAAGGGGACAAGGAAGGAAGAGGGCAATGAGGGGTACAAAGAAAGAAGAGGGGAAAAGGAGAGGGGCAAAGACGGGGGTAAAGAAGGGGTGAAGGAAAGAAGGAGATGAAGAAGGGGGCAGATAAAAAGGGGGCGAGGAAGGGGACAAGGAAAGAAGGGGAGAAGGAAAGATGGAGACGGTTTGCTTCTTCACTGACCAGTGTTTTGGCAAGTTAGACATGTTTGAACAGAAGTTAATGGGAGTCTTCACTGCCTAAGCTACAACTGAACAGAAACTGAGCACACAGCAACTAGTTTTAGCCCTGACAGCACATAGTCCAGCCAACAGTAATGCAAGCAGAAACATTAAAAGCAAACAGGTTAGCTGAATTGTAGTGGTTCCCATGTTCACAGCTCAAACCCCTGAATTTTAGGATCCTCACCTGAACAGCAGAAGTGAGGGATTTGGCTTTGTTTTCAATTCTTCATAACGCTCAGGAGTTTGGGAGGAGGGTAGATGAGTAAAGGTGAGTCAGACTAGCCAGCCTGCCCGCCCCCCTGTGACACCTGCAAGGCCTGGGGTGGATGAGATGCTTCAATGCAGAATGCTGAGACAAAATCAAAGGATAAGCAAACTCTGTCCTCCAGCCTTTACTTGTAATCAACCTATCCAATAGCACTGACATAATATCTTAGAGAGTTCAATATAGCTTTGTTGGATGGGGTCTTCTGCTCCTTCATGGAGACTAAGATCAAGCTTTTTTCTGTACATAGTATTTTCAGAAAAAGACCAACAAAAAAATCAGTGAAAGTTACATTTAGAGAGACACTATTAGTTTTGGAAATGGGAGCACTGGCTTTTTCAAACTAATGTGCTTAGCTCCCTTTTAGGCCTTACACAGACTTTCTCTCCTCTTTTCCCCTTTCTCTGGCAAGGAGACAACAAGAATAATTGAGAGGAGCTCAGTCTCTGGCAGTGAGTGTTATGTTGTCTCCCAAGAAGGTTGGCTGAGGGAACACTGGGGAATGCTGGTATGACTGGGAGATGCTGTGAAATGCAAGGAGAATGCTTGCAGAACATAGATATGGAAGTACTGCAGCAGTATGTGTGT
>NW_009647430.1:146379-147362 GCF_000708025.1 Charadrius vociferus | reverse complement strand
GGGGCGGCCCCGGGGACCCCGCTCGGCCCCCGACCCCACGGAGACCCCACGGAGAGCCCACGGAGAGCCCACGGAGAGCCCGGAGTCCGGGAGGCCTCTGGACCCCCGCCCGGGGTGCCCCGTGGAGCCCCCAGAGTCGGGGAGACCCGTGGACCTCACAGAGCCCCCGTGGAGCACCCGGAGTCAGGGAGGCTCATGGACCCCCTGAGCTCCCACCCCGGGGAGCCCCACGGACCCACTGAGCTCCCAGCCTGAAGAGCTCCATGGACCCCACAGAGCTCCCACCCCAGGGAGCCCCATGGACCCCCCCAGAGCTCCCATGGAGCCCCCAACCCCAGGGAGACCCATGGACCCCACAAAACCCCCAAAGTCAGGGATTCCTGTGGACCCCACCCCGGTGTGCCTCATGGACCCCACAGAGCCCCCAAAATCAGAGAGACCCATGGACCCCACAGAGCTCCCATGCAGCCCAAAGAGCCCCCAAGTCCAGGGAGACCTGTAGACCTTATAGAGCCCCCAGCCCAGGGAGACCCATGGACCCCACAAAGCCCCCAAAGTCAGGGAGTCCTGTGGACCCCACCCTGAGGTGCCTCACGGATCTCACGGAGCCCCCATGGACCCCATGGAGCCCCGGCCCTGGGGTACCCAAAGCACCCCACAGAGCCCCTAAAGTCGGGAGACCCGTGGAGCCCACAGAGCCCCCAAGCCCAGTAGCACCGTGGGGCCCCACAGAGCCCCAAACGCCAGGGTGCCCAATGGACCCCACAGAGCCCCCACTCCATGGACCCCTGGCCCCACAGAGCCCTGGCGTGACGCTCGGGGGAAGGCAGGGCTTTGGGGCAGTCGGCACCCCGGGGTGCTGCTGGCGTTACGGGGGGAGCTCAGCCCAGCGTGGCAGCTCAGGCTTTGCGGTCCCCCCAGCACCTCTCCCACCCGGCTGCAGCCTGGAGCCCCCCGGGGTGTCCCCCTCCCCTGGCTCCCCC
>NW_009647430.1:145782-146112 GCF_000708025.1 Charadrius vociferus | reverse complement strand
CCCCGCTGCCCCCCCCCCCCGCCTCCCCCAGTCCAGGGACCGCAAAGTCCTCGGCGACTACAGCGGGGCGCTCAGCTACGGCTCCACCGCCAAGTACCTGAACATTACCGCCCTGGTGATCAACATCTTCCTCATCTTCCTCTTCATCGCCCTCCTCGCTACCGGCACCATCGCCATGGCGAACATCTTCCACCAGCAGAAAGAGCATTACCCCTTCCCCGGCCCCACTTAGCCCTTCTCTCGCTGCACGGGCAGAGCATCCCCCCCGCTACGTCTGCTAGGAGCCCCCGTCACCCCTCAGAGCCGGGGGGGGGATGTCCTCCATCAGCC
>NW_009647430.1:144127-145305 GCF_000708025.1 Charadrius vociferus | reverse complement strand
TGAGAAACGGCG
This sequence comes from Charadrius vociferus, assembly GCF_000708025.1. Taxonomy (NCBI): domain Eukaryota; kingdom Metazoa; phylum Chordata; class Aves; order Charadriiformes; family Charadriidae; genus Charadrius; species Charadrius vociferus. Next base: position 145,293 of record NW_009647430.1, on the reverse strand, counting down.
GCCGCCCTGGGGACGCGCCTGGCGCGGGGGATGGTCCCCCGGCACGGGGCACGGCGGGTGCTCCAGAGTGCGCTGGGCTCCCTGACCCCGTGCGCGGGTGGGGAAGAGCATCCGTGCGGGATGCGAAGCGCCTGTAAGGCTCACCCCAAGGGTGCGGGTACCACCTCGTCTCTGCCGGCGTCTCACCAGGAGCACCCCCATCCTCACCGACCCTTGGGGTGGGGGGGCAAGCGGAGCTGAGAGCAGGCTTCACTGGGGGGGCTGTGCAAAGGGCTTGAGCACGATGAGCCCCAACACGGCTCTGCAGCCGTGCGTGGGGCAGCGGGGCCGGGCAACGCTTCTGGGGGGCCGGGGAAGCGGTGGGTGGTGTGGCTCCATCCCAAATCGCCTCGCTGCGGGAGCGCGCGGTACGACTCAGCCCTGAGAGCTGCCGGTCGCCGGGGACGCCGGACAGGCAGGGTGGCTTTTGGGGGACACCGGACAGGCAGGGCGGCTTTTGGGGGACGCCGGACAGGCAGGGCGGCTTTTGGGGAAGTGAGACAGCGACACCTCCTTTCTCCTCCTGTCCAAAGTTTTTTCAGCATCGAGCCTTCCCGCCAGCCATCCCCACCTTCCCACCAGCCACCCCAGCGAGGGATGGTGGGGAAACGGGCAGAAATCCTCGTGCCTTCGGGGCTGGCGGCATGTGGCACTCGGTGTCCCAATTTCGGCACTGTCCGAAGTGACCCGGGCAGGACCCCGCAGAGAACCCTGGCTGAAGCCCATCTGGCAGAGCTTCAAGCATGCGGTTGGCCTGGCTCCCCCTTTCCCCCGCTTGCTGGAAGCCTTCGCGGTCCTCGCCCTCGGCAAGCTCAGGTCCTCGGGGCTGGGGCCCCGCGAGGATGGGAAAAAAAAAAAAAGCGCCTTTTTCTTTGTGTTTTTTTTTTTTTTCTTTTCTTCCTCTCCCCAAGAACATGAGGCTCCTGCCAAGAAGCCGCGCTTATGAGTAAGATGTCAGAAATCCCACCCGCAAAACAGCGGTTATTTGTTGCAGGATCGCTGGCACCAACCTCCTGGTGAATCATTTATTCCTCCGCTTCTTCCCGTAAGAGCAAACAAGCACGTGCTGCTCCCGGCGGCAAACGGGGCCACTCGCTGCCCGCCCGGTCGCAGGCCACCGACGTGCC
>NW_009647430.1:142287-142772 GCF_000708025.1 Charadrius vociferus | reverse complement strand
TGGCTGCCGGTTGCCCCCGGCCAGCATCCCAATGCCACGGGTCCCTTTGCCACCGCAGAAGCAGGTTGCGTCCCATGGAGGGACCCCGGCACCCCAAAATGGGGGCCCCCCTGCTGGGCTCCTGCGAGCAGCTTTCTCAGCAGCGCCGTACACCAGGAATAGGGGCCAGAGTGCAAACACCCCCCTGAAATCCCCACCGAGCCCTCACCTTCCTCCTCCTCCTCCTCCTCCACCCATCCCCATCCCACTGCCCACTGCCCACAGCAATTCCTTAATTAGCACCACGACCTAAGGAACCTCGTTAACCTCAAGGAGTGGCCCCACCAAGGAAGTAGCTGAGGAAAAGAAGAAAAAAAAAAATCTTTAATTTCCTGTGGGTGCAAGACAAGTGACATCCAGCGCCAGGACTTTCACACCCACACCCGCGTTACCGAGACGGCCAAAAAGGGGGTGAATGCCTTTGCCTTCCTCCTGGCACAAACCCT
>NW_009647430.1:141809-142241 GCF_000708025.1 Charadrius vociferus | reverse complement strand
TCAGAGCGGGGTTTCCCTTTGCCAGCCCCTCACTCGCCTTCCCGGAGCCGACCACTGAGCAGGACAGATGCAGATGTTTCCAAATCCCACGTAGTTTGCAGCTCTGTGCCTTGGTGGGTTTTTTTGGTTGGTTTTTTGGTTGTTTTTTTTTCCATTCAGATGGTTTTTACCTCCCTGCCACTTTCTGGAAGCTTTCTTCTTCCTTTTTCCGCCCCTCGACTGTTTTTGGGCAGCCACAAGACCTCATTACAGCTGCAGGACCAAGTCATGGGTGCCGAAACCAACAGCAGGAGAAAACCCTCAAAACCCAACGTGTCAACCCAACAGTTGGGTGACCCCCACCGCTACCGCTGCCTTTAGCCTCCGCGGATGGGGATTGAGCCCTGGGTGCTGGTTTGCAGATGGGGAGGGGGGTTTGGGGAGTGGGGGGCT
>NW_009647430.1:139975-140608 GCF_000708025.1 Charadrius vociferus | reverse complement strand
GCCCCTGCACTGCTGCCCCGGCCCCCGCAAAGGGGACTGGGCAGCGCGTTGCCGAGCGTAATGGCTTTTAATAAGCCATTAAGAAAGCACTCTCAGGCTGCCGTGAGCTCCATTTCCGCCGCGTTGGGTTGGGTTTCTCGGGGTTGCGGCAGAGCCCGGTGGACCCCGGTCCCAGGCTCCGGCAAGGCCAGCTGCTCAATGGCCAGGGAGAATGGGATGTCCCCTTGGGCCACCGCCACCGCTGCCACCGCTTCCGGCTCGTGCCATTTCACCGCTCATCTCCTTCTCCCGCAGTCCAGAGACAGGAAAGTCGCCCAGGACCCAGCAGCTGCCGACAGCTACGGGCGGACGGCCAAGCACCTGAACATCGCGGCGCTCTGCCTGGGCATCGTGTGTACCATCATCTGTATCGCGGTGCTGGTTACGTGCTTCAACAGCTTGTGGGTGGACAGGCACCTCTAACCCCATCCCACTGAGGAGCAGCGGCACCGGGGCCTCATTTTTCCTTCCCCTCCACTCATCCAAACCCCACCTCGTCTCGCTCGCGGGGGAGACATGCGGCTCCCACGGGACCTTTCTCCCCACTCTCACGGGAGAAGGGGGTGACCTCGGGCAGCCTCATGGTGCACCCTG
>NW_009647430.1:139548-139953 GCF_000708025.1 Charadrius vociferus | reverse complement strand
AACACATGGGACCAACTCACAGCCAATAAAGCTCCTGCCCCACTCTTCTCCTTGGAAGTGTCGTACTTTGGGGTTTGGGGAGACGTTATCCGCCCCAAGTTTGGGGTTTGGGGAGATGTTATTCCCCCCAAGCATCCCCACCTCTGGGGGCCGGGGCCACCCCGTAAGTCAGAGGAGTGGGAGGCAGGGCTGAGGGAGGGAGAGCAGTGGGGAAGGGGCTTGGGAAGGGGGTGCCGTGCTGGTGCTGTTCGTTAAATATAAAGGCAACCCCCTCCCCGGGCTTCTGGGGTCTTTAGAGACACCCCCCACCCCTCCCGGGCCAATTTCTGTGCTTCCTCCTGCCCGCGTTGGCCACCATCCCTGGTGGCGACGGCCACCGCAGGGAGAGGGGGGGGAGGCTCTGCA
>NW_009647430.1:137013-138048 GCF_000708025.1 Charadrius vociferus | reverse complement strand
CCGCCCCCCTCCTCCTCCTCCCAAAATGTCCCCACTTCGGGCGCGTGGAAGCGGATGGGTGGGCCAGGTTGGGACGCGGGGGACAGGTCCCCTCTTTTCGCTGCCTGTGTGCCTCGGCGGGGAGCTGCTGGGCTTCCTGGGCACTGTGACACATGTATAGGTCACCGTCGCCACAAATAAAGCTTGTCCTGCCAACCCCCCCTCGCCTGTCGCCTTATTCACAGTGGGGAAGGAGAAGAGGGTCCTTGCACATCTTTGGGGCAGCTTCCTCCTCCTCCTGCTTCTCCTCCTCCTCCTCCTTCTCCTCCTCCTCCCACTGCTGCCTCCGCAGCGCTCTGCCATGGTGCAGAGCGCATCCAGCCCAGATCCCAGATAAGTTTCTTCCCAGAAGCTTAGGCACGGCAGAAAAATGAAAGAACAAAAAAAATCTCTGTGTTTTTCTGGCGCTTCGCAGTCCATCCCGCCACACTGCCCCATCTCCTCCCGCTTCCAGGGAACCCTGCAGAAGTCGCTCTTCCACATTTCGGTATTAAGTTCCCAACTAATGCATCCGGCGGCCCAAAGGCGCTGCAAACGAGGGGTCTTCCCAGCCAAGCCCACCCGGAGGGATTGGGCTGAAGCAATGGGTGCGAGCCAGCGCAGCGAGAGATGCTGGCACCGCGGGTCCGTCTCGGGTGGGCCCCTCGGGGTGAGGGTCACTGGGTTTCAGAGTCACCCCACGGCTCCATCCCGACGGTCCTCCCGAGTGCTCGGCCTCTCCCTCGGTTGCTCTGGAGCCGTCTGTGCTCCTCATGGCGGGAGGAAGGCTGGATATAAAAAGCCCATAACCTCGCAAAACCGAGATTGTTTCTCCTAGCTCCCGGCCAAGCCTATCTGATAACCACAGCCCGGGGAGGGCTGTAATTTCTCGGGTTTATATATAGAGGAGACAAAGCCGTGCCACAGACAAGGACTATATAAAGGGGCCGCCCTGCGCCGCTGCCCCAGCCAGGCTGGTGGAGCAGGAGAGCCGCGGGGTGCCCCTCTCCGTGGCCA
>NW_009647430.1:123902-135573 GCF_000708025.1 Charadrius vociferus | reverse complement strand
GGCCAGTGTGTTGGGGCGGGGGGGGGGGCTAAAGGGATGATATAAGTATGGCTTTTTTTGCTCTGATCGTGCTCTTCACAGCCGGGGGGGGAACAGTCTCCGCGAGACCCTTACAGCCACCAGCCTAAAACCCGTCGGGGCCTCACCTGCGACTGGGGAGGGGGAAGAAGCAGAGAAGTTTCTTGGCCCCACGGGGACACCCTCGAGCAGATGAGATGTCACCCCCTCCACGGGGAGGCTGAGACCTGCAAACTCGTTGCGGGAAAGCAGAAGTCCCCCGGCAGGTCCCCAGGCGAGGACAGAGGGGATACGCACGGGATGCAACCCCACTGCTCTGCACTACCCCCCCATTGCCCTCCCCGCCTTAGAGCCCGCTCATGTCCGTAGCTGGACTGAAAGGATCCCTTTTTGGGGGGGAATGGATGACGACACACACTGACACCCCTTTTAGTGCCACCTGAGCCCTGGCGTAGAGCCGGGCTTGATCCCCAGCCCCCCAGAGCCGAATCCAGCTGCAGCCCACCGGGCTGTTACGGGGGACGAGGGGTCCCTTTGTCCTGCCCTGCTGCCGACAACTGCCGCTAATTAGGGGTTGGGTGACTATAGACGGAGAGCCAGGGTAATTATAAGGCGGGGGAGCCGCTTTGCCTCCCTCCCTAAGCGTTCCCACATGCTGCCGCGAGCGGGGAGCGGCCGCAGGGCTTTTTATAAACTCCGCGGGACCCGGCTGAGATTGCTGGGGTTGGTTTGGAGAGGGGCAGGGAACGCCGTCGCCACCCCCTCGCCCTGACCCACGGCTGGGAAACGGGGCACCAAAGCCACCCCCGGGATGGGGGTGCCGCAGGGGAGGGTGCCGGGGGTATCACGTCCCCCCCTGTTTGCACCCGTACACCGGCACGGCCGGTCCCCTTCTCTCCCTCCGGCCTTTCTGGGACACTGGAAATGCCTCCAGCAAACACGCCGCGCGTCGTCGCTCGCCCCGAGGCTGCTTCGCTGGAGGAGAGCTCTGCTCAGAGCCCAGAAAAGCACCGCACTTGTCATCATGGGACATAACGTTAACGGTAACCGGCGCCCAGGCTTCCTATAGCCCTTCAAACGCCAAGTTACGAGGGCTTTACCTCCAACACTGCTTGCCAAGAGAGGTGACAGTATAAATAAGCGGTTAAAAAAGTGATAGAACTGGTTGCCAAGAGAGATGGTAATGTAAATAAGGGGTTAAAAAAGTGATAAGGGCGTTATACGCCAAATAGCTCAAAAGAAAAGGAGCTGGGCGCTGCCCATACGGGGATAAAATGCTTTTGGCTGAGTGCTCTGTGACTCTTATTAGTGCCAAAACAATGCTCAGCTCCAGCCCTGCTTTCGTCCACACGGCATTGGCAGGGTCTGGCGTTCCGGGGGTCCGCAGCGTTCGGGGGTCCCGGCTGCTCGGCACAGGGATACCCCAGAGCCGCTGTGGCCGAGCGATCCTCCTCGACTTGCTCGCTGGCGGACCAGTCTATAAAGAGAGCTGTGAATTCTTGACAGCAGCCTGAAAAAATGCTGCATCCTTCCCTGAAGCCCTCACTAATAGTCAGTTATATTTTGGATAGAAAAAGCTATAACTCTTTCCTAAAAAGCATATAATTTTTCACTGTAAGGCTCCATTTAGAAATGATGTAATTAATGAGCAGCAAAGCAAACACTTAAATGTCAACTTATTTTTGCACATGTATTACAATGATGTGATCAAGAGAGACAGCAAATCCATCTTTAGTTTGGCAGGGATAAGATCTACACCTTCCACCTGATATAGACAGGGATACTGGTCACTAATAGCCATACTGAATTAATTGTGTCACCATAAAAACTCAAATAAGTTACTGTTATGTTCTTTTCCTTTTCCCTTCTGTAGAATTGAGCTTTCCCTGAAAAAAGACTACAGCAAAATGATCTCTGAGGTTTCTTCAGTTAAATGATCTATTTTAAGCTTTGAGGTTTAACGCGTCTCGGGGGGCGACCTCTGAATCCAGCCGGCTGCCGTGGGGAAAGAGACGCTCTGCCCTACAACAAGAACCAACCTGCATGAGATATACAGGAATGTTTTTTCCCAAAATTGCCTGTATTTTAGGCAGCGGGGCCAGGCGGTGACACCCGTACCTCTGCACAGGGGAAACTGCTGCCCCGACGCCTCCAGCACAGCTTCCAGGGGAGACGCCGGAGGGTCCCGGGGGGACTCGGTCACTTTGATCCTGGTCTCTCCTTTGGTGATGGTGAACTTCAGCTTGTTGCCGAAGTAAGAGACACCGGCGACTTTCACCCTGCGGATGTCATCGGGAACGGCGGGGTCGAAGCGCAGGCTGGCCTTCGTGATCCTGGAAAGGCGGGAGCAGGTCGGCGGTGGGGGCAAAGGGTGGCCCCAAAGCAAAGCAGCTCTGCGGGTTTGGCACAGCCTCAGCCACCCCAGAAGCCTCTGCCCTTACTCCACACATCCGTGGGCAGGAGGAGCCCTTGGTGTCTCCCAAGGATCACCAGGCAAATCCCGAACACGCCGATGAAGCACCTGCTGAAGAGCTACTCGGGCCGTGATTTCACAGCCCGGCGTTCCTGTTCCCCTTCCAGCTCCTCAGCCGGGGTCTGTCGTTTCCGTTAGGTTGGTTTTGTGCTGTTTTTTGGTGGGGGATAATAAAAAAGAAGGGGGAAAACTTTTTTTCCTTCCAAGGCAGCTGAGTTCCTTGCTGCGGTGCAGCTCCAGCAGCAGCTGTGCTGGCAAAACCCAGGGAAAGCCGCGCTCGGAGAAGGGGAGGGGAACGGGGCGCAGGAACGAGCAGAGGTGGCCATGGACCCCAGGCGGGAATTGCCATTGGAATCTGGTCACGTGAACCTGTGGGCACAGGCTTCCATGTGCTGGAACTAAACTCCAGCCGTGTGAGGAGCTCAGGAGACAGCCGTGGCTGGGATTTTTAGGATGCAAGTTCAGCTTCGGCCAAAACACCTATCAGCAAGCATCTGTTCTCACCCACCATCGCCGTGAAAGCTGTACGACGCTGGTGAGGAGGCGGTGGGAGCTCACCTCACACCTGGTGGAGATGCTCCGGGAAGTGCTGCTCAATTAAACCGCGAGATGTGCCTGACCGCTAGCACTGCCTCTCTGCCCCGAGATTTCCCATCTCAACCAAGATGTGTGGGCACAGCTCGGTTTTCACTTTCCCTCCGGGCTGTGACCAAAGTGGGTCAGTGAGGTGACCTTCAGAAACCGTCATTGGTTCCCACTCCCCCTGGTTTGAAGGGCTTTAAACTCAACACTGGTCCTTCACCCAAAGATAAAAACCAAGCAAACCACTTGAATCCCTTCTCCAAGCCCTTACCCAAAGTTGAACAGCGCCTGTTTGCGTGTTTTGGCTTTGGATGAAGAAAGTCAAGGGTCACTGTTATCTCCTACTCAAATCTTGACACATAAGAACTCTCGACCATCACCTGCACTCTGTTGAGAGGACTCAACGGGCTGGAGAGGGCTCAAGAGAGGCTCAAGAGACTGGAGAGCCCCAGCGGCAGGCCATCGTGCTCACCGGGGCCCGTGGCTCACAATGGGCAAGGCAAGAGTCCGGCCCCGAGGGCTACATAAATGTCATCTCAACATCTGAGGAAATCTGGCTGGAGCCCCAGAGCCTGTGGCTTGAGCCTGTGCCGAGAGGGGCCCAACCTGACACACACTGAGCATCTGAAGACCTTCAAGCTTCACAAAACCTGAGATTACGGTTTTCAGCTGGGAACAGGGTAGCTCACACCCAGCTCCACCAAGAAACTGGTGGGTTTCTCAGCAGTTTCTGGCCACACACACAGCGTAAAAACACGTAGTTAGTGCTAGAAGAGTTTGCTGAAAATCAAAAGGCATGACAGCTTGATCCATCCTCAATTAAACTAAGAATACGCTTAAGAGACTGTTGCTTCAGGGTTGAAACCACCAGGCTGCTTTGGATATGAGACACCGCTTTGAAATTATATGAACAGCTTAATGTTTTTTCTAAGATATTTGAACGCTGTGGTGATGCCAGCCGAGCGCTTCCCACCACAGCGGCTCCAGAGCCACGCGTGCGCAGACGGCAGAGGGCTGCAGAGCGTCTTTCCATGCCACATCCAAAGGAGATGGGGTGTTATAGCTAAGCCTGAGGACAAGCTTAGGGAATGACATCTAGCTTCCCAAACTCAGCAACTAACTCAGCAAGTGACCTGAAGAGGGTCTCTTACCTGTTCCAGATCTGTTTCCAGTGTTTAAAGTGGGAATAGGCCTACGGCAGCTGAGCGTGGTGGTAGAGGACTGGGGTCTCCAGTTACGAAAGACCCCTTAGAGAGACCACAGTGCACACACTGTATAAGAAGAAGCAGTCTCATATTTGCCTGCAAGGTGATTGTGTTGACTTTCTCTTCAATTAGTTAACCAAAACGCCAATGTAATTGGTGGCTCATAGTCCCTAAGCTTCATCCACACGTAGTGAAGAAACCAAAGCTACAACCACCCGTGGCACAGGCAGGTCTGGGTGTGTTTGATACACAGACGTCAAAGTGATAGAGGCTACCCACAACCCTGAGATCATACAGAGATGTCCCTCCTCCCTGAAGGTGTCAACTAGTTTTGAAGTGCTGGCCCAGCTTTGACTCCTTTCGAAGCCAACAGCTTCCAACACTAACTTAGCTGGAGGAAAAATGGACCCAAGCTACCCACTTCTGGAAACTCCACCCTGTTCTCCACCAGTGGCTAACTGTCCCCAGTATCCACAGTTCACGTGGGATTGTTAATGTTCCTGTTTGTTCGTTACCTGATGGGAGGTCTGGAGGATGTTCTGGATACTACAAGTTCCTTTCCTTTTTGTGAGTAAAAACACGTTGCTTCAGCTAAACGGTAAAGTTTAAGTGACATGTAGTTGCTTAGAAATGAAATGAGACATAACATAGGCCTCACCTGAACCCTGTGTAGCCAAAGAGGACGGCTTGCAAGAATCCACCCATCCCTGTCAAGAAGTTCACAGCTCCTGACCCATCTGAGTTCTCCACCCAGATCTGCTCCAACAAAAGAGAGAAACGACTCAACAGCTGCATTGGGACCCTTCGTACAGTTACGTGGGTTTGAATATGTTTGCCATCGCCACTGTCGCATATCTGGGGTGTTGCAACGACCATGCCCTGCTGTCCATCCCGGCATGAGGCGGTGGATGGGCTCTGCTGGTTCTCTATGTACCACCATCTCCATTCCCTTCCCCATCCCCGGCAGGCAGAAGGAAACCTGGGGTGAGCACGACAGTCACCCGTGGCTTTGTATTGCCTGGCAGGAAGCAGACACCTCGTACCGCTCTTTGGAAGCATGCAGAGAAGAGATAGCCTGTGCTACTGCCTAGCTCAATATGACAATAACCCATTAACCTAGCGACCACGAGTACAGTCAGCATAGGCTCCAGGCCAAGGGATGTCTCTCAGTGTGATGGGACCTACTTGGGAACAGGCAAGACAGAAACAAGAGGCGTTTGTCACAGGGAAGCCGCCACGCCGCGCAGCGAACCTTGAAGGGCTCCGTGATGTTGCTGAAACACTTGTTCAGTTGGCTCTGGGCTCTCCGCACCTCCTTTAGCTCCAGCCAGCCCACTGCAAACATGCTCTGCGGGAGAGAAAACCCTCCTTTCACCAGCTGCCGTCTCCCCTAGGGGTGACAATGTGGCAAAACCTTCAGAGCGACACCACAACTGTCACCCTTCCGACCCAGCGTGGACATCACCAGCCCACATCTCTAGCTCAGCGCTAACTGTCCGCATCCCCCCAAAGTAGGTCCGACAAATCTTGGCCATTGATGGGGTTGGCAGTGACTAACTCACATAGAAACAACCACCCCGTGGGTGAGTCCCACCTCAGGCTTTGCCCCTCTCCTTACCCAGGTCATGGCTGGCCCGTCCAGCTCAGTGACGGCTTCGTACATCTCCAGGTCGTTTCTCCGGACTTCAGGGCTCATGGGGTGCATCAGTGGGAACCCAAGCAAGACGACATCAGCTTGTTTCACAGGCTCACCTGGGGAAGGCAGTCAGGCAGCTCACGTACACCAGCTGGGAATAACTGGCAGACGGATTGTCTGTTTACTCATACGGGGAACAAACCTGACTCACACGGAATCATAAATTTAGACCAACAAACAGCACATCAACAGGGCAAGGCAGCACAATTGCAGGCCGGACAACTCATCGCTGCTTTGCTAAAGGCAGACCAGAACGACAGCCTATGGTTTGTCCAGGCAGGACACCGGCACAGCCCTAACGTGATGGCACCCAGGTGGGTGTCACCTAAACTTCAGGTGCAAAGGAATAGCTCCCACGATCCCGCGCACCCTGCCCCTAATTGTGAGAAAGAGGGCACTAAACTTGGTGTGCGTCTCCAGCAGAACCAGCCCCTTCACCTCCAGAGGGCCAGGGGTTGCTGGAAGGGCAACACATAGCACTTGACCTTGGGAAGGTAGACCTGTTTGCTATGAACCCATCGCTGACACGTCATCTGCAGCCCAGTACTAAAAGTCTCTTCCCACTCTCCGTGGTCCCAAATTTCCTAAATTTATGAGCCCACTAATGAGAAACGATCCACCAAGAGGCAAAAAAAGACATCGCCAAGGCAGGCTCTCCACACCTGCAACCCAAATGCTGCACTTGGAGAGCAAGGCCATGGGTTTTTACTGCAGCCAACCATTCAGCCGCTGTTCCCGTCTTTGAACCAGTCAGAGTCCCACCACTTGCAGGCTTACAAAGAAAGAACAGTGGCCAACTCAAAGGTCTGCTGCCGCCTCTCCGCTCACCTGGGCTGTAACCATCGTACTCGGGGTGATATTTCTTCTCTGCATCAAAGGGCACTTTGACTTTCTTGGCACAGTCCACCCACTCCTCTGGCACGGGGATCAAGAAGTCCCGAGCAATGTCAGCTGCAAAATTTAAGCTGAAAAGAGGCAAGGAACGATGCTTCATGTCAGGCATAAGGTGCCCGTGACCCCCTCTGAGAGGGGAAGAGAAGAAAGGGAACAGAAAGAACTAATTGAGCCATAACTGCCGAGAAACAGCTATTCTGAAAGAACGGGGGTCAAAGTTTAAGCTTGGGGTAGCAGCTTTCATTGCTGGCGCCGGGAGTCGGTTCCTCTGGCTTTAGATGTCTCCAGCTGGCTGATTGTACAGACATCTCACAAACTGCAGGGCGAGAAACCCTCCCGTGAAGTGAAATCCCCCTCAGCCTCACGTGGATGCCCGAAGCAGGTCAGATGAGCCGCCGTGGGCCCACCTACTTCTTTGCGCTGACTGTACAGGCGGGCAAAGGCGAGCTCGGGCAGCGGTGTGTGGAGAGCGGAAAGGTGTACCCCACGGGGAGCCCTGCCGCCTCCTGCCCCCGCCAGACTGTGCCGGGCAGAAAAGAAGAGCGATGGGCCGGTGCCGCAACAAGGCACGCGCCTTACCTCCGCTGGGCCACGGCGTTGGTGTAAACGGAGTTATCAACCTGGTAGTGATGCTCATCGGGGGGCATGACACCTGGAGGAAAAGGAAGGGGACGCTTCACACCGCAGCCCACCCCAGGTTTGGCACGGCTTTGCGCCCCTCCTCAGGGAAGTGGCAGGAGAAAGGGAACCCCTCCGGCTGCAGTGATGTCTGCCCACGTGGAGAGGTGTTGCCTCTCTGCTTCTGGCAGGATCCCAGAGCAATCTCGGAGCAACACTCAGCAGAGGAGAACATAAGCTCCCCAAAGCTCTCACACTCTGTTTTCTGAGTGCCACCAGTCACAGCAGCACATCTGAAGGTGTCCACGTGTGTGGCATCAGCTTGTGCCACCATGGATGGAGACATTTAGAGGTGTCCTATGAGTGGCAAGGGGCTGAGAGAAAAAACAACCAATACTGTGGCATTGGAAGGGAGCAGAGCCTCTTGTCCCGTGTTTGCACGGACCCAAACGTTATCTGTGAGATATTCCGGAGGACAGGAGTCTGGGAGCCCGAGCGCTCCTGTCCAGGTCTGGCTGGAGGGGCTCTGAGCCTCTGCGAGGAAACCCCTTCCCTACAAACAGGTCTGGCAGTTGCAGAAGTACCTTTGATGTGGTAGCACTGCTCCTCCTCGCTCCACACCATCCTGCTGCACCAGTACTGAGCCACGGCGCCCACCAGCTCCCAGCCTCCATCCTCCCTGAACAGCTTCTGGTCCTGGAGGGAGCCAAAGCCAGAGAGAAAGAGGGACATGAGGGAGAACCAACCAGACCCAAACTCAGCAGGAGGACAGGAACTCTGAGGAGATGGATGTAGCAGGAGAAAAGGTCAGAAAACTGGCCTGCATTGAGCCAAGAGGATGCTGAGCCGCCCAGGAGGAGCAAGGACAGAAGAGGCAGGGCTGGAGCAGGGACCCTGAGGTGCCACCAGCAATTCTGACAGGAGCAGACGGCAGCAGAGTTTCTCTGCGAAGGGACAGTGACAGTCACCAGATGCCCTGCAGGCCTTGCCACCGGGCTGTCCAGGTGGCACGCGCTCCCTTTACCTGTGTGGTGCAATAATACTGCTCAAAGGCCATCAAAACGTCCCCAGTGACATGGATTTCTTGGGCTCCGTAGATGTCCTCAGGGCAGACTTCCCGGCCAGTGGCTGCACTCTCCCACGGGAACTTAGCCCCCTGCCAGGAAAAGACATCCACGAGGCAGCTGAGCACAACGTCTTGAGACGTTCTCTCTCCCCAGTCCACCACCTGTGGGCAATGCCCCCTGCTCACAGCCCCTGGCTAAAACTAGAGCCAGCGGGGAAGAGCAAAGCCCAGACGTCCTCCTGGGTGACAGCAGCTGGGTTGCACTGCCCTCAGCCCAACATCTTGGTCCCCACCTTGTAGCCTTGCTCCTGCGCGTTGCGTAAGGCTCCTTCCAGCGTGCGAATCCGGTACTCCAGGATGGCTCGGGCAGCTTCGGGGTAAAACAGCAGAATGTTCGGGAACATCCAGGTGTCCTGGAGACATCCAAAAGCAAGGCAAGGTGGTGGGATTGGCAGGTGGGGCACCCAAATGCTCCCACCAGTGTCAACCTTCAAGTCCGCCCCCATCCCAAATGCTCTGACTGCAATTTTGCTATGACTTAAAGGTGCTGTCCCGTGGGCTCGTTAAAAGGGATAAGTCCACGAGGGACTGTTTCTACCCATACCTGTTACTCTCTGCTAGTCACCCACCTGGTGTCTCACTAGGATGCTCTCAGCAGGACCTCCCATCACGCAAGAGAAGGGAGGCAGGAGTTCTCCAGAGCCAGAGGCTCTGGGGAGGGTCAAAACCACACACATCAGCGGGAAGAAAGCACACGAGGCCCCCAGGACCGAAAAGGCCCTTGCCCACTGAGAGGCCAGGCTGGGTTCAGCACAGGAGCATCAACACCATCCAGCAGCATCTCCTGCTCACACAGGAGATCACACGCAGAGCAGATCTGCGCCTCTGGCTGGGGCAATGCCACCCAGCCCAGCCGCCTTGCTGAGTACACACCAAACCTACGTCTAAAAGCTGCACGTGCCCGTCACAGAAAACACTTCTGGTTTTGCAGCGGCTCAGGCACAATAGGGCTCGCCGGTGCCACCGAAGCCGGGAGGAGAAGGGCAGGTTCCAACTTGTTTTAAACAGCTAGAAGTCGGTGGCCGTGCTCTCAGCTAGTCGGTGAAGGTCCCTTTGGCGAGCAACCTGAACTCTCCCAGCCCTAGGGGACTGGGGGACAGGGCTACCCTGCGATGGGGTCCCTCCTGCCCCCACTGGCTACGCAGCGGCCCCAGTTGTCCACCTTCAGCTTTGGCAACCTGCTATTGAGCTAGAAGACAACCTGGACGAGTAACTCCAGGGATCGAGCCGGGTCTGGGTAGCTGACATGAAAGGAGCAGGAGGATGCTCTCCAACAAGCAGCTGGTGCCAAGGTACCCCCCGACCTGTCAGGGAGGAGGGGGACTCCCGGCAGCCTCCTGCTGAGTCTTCTCCACGCCATGAAACCCCCCCCATTCCCAGCTAGCATGGCCTCCACCCACCTGGTCCCAGAAGACGTGCCCCCAGTAGTCCTCGCCTCGAGTGCCGTTGGACAAGCCGCCAGGGCTGATGCCGTGGAAGAGGAATCCCGGGTTCCCCTGGGGTGGGATGGCGCTCAGCAGGTAGTAGAGACACCCGTACAGGGCCTGTCTCAAAGGCAGAGGTCCATCCAGGTCTACGCAGCATCCCCGCCACAGCCCGGCCCACGCGCAGGCGTGGGAGGAGTGCAGGGACCCCGCAGCCACCAGGGTCATCCCTTCGCTGTAGCTCTTCTTCACCTCCTCTTCGCTCTCGGCCACAGCCGTCAGGAACTCCCAGCATCGCTCCCGCTCCTCCCCACGCAGCGTCAAGGCTTGTGGCACGGGGGTCCAGAGCATGTGGACAGTGGGACGGGGTCCCCCCTCCACCTCGGGAACCAGCGTCTTCCCATAGACGTAGCTGTGGGAGACAGCGAGCAATGGGGAAAGGGAGAGCAGAGCAGGTGGGACTCCACCTGCGTCCACCCACGCAGAGGGGACCTCCCCCAGCAGCTGGGTGCCAGGCTCCCATTCCCACCGAGGATGGAAGCTCCCTTGTCCCCGCGCTCCAGCTCAGCTGCTGTCCCACCCCAAAGCGCGGGAGACTGAAATTCGTTACGACTGGTCCCCAGTCCCAGCAAGACATTCTTAGAGGTCATCTCCTCCCAACTCACTATCTTCCAACTCACTTCTCTAATCACATCTAGTCCCTGTGGCCTTCGTTGCTCTTTTACATGTCAGCGTAAGTAATAGTTCTGGAGTTGCAACTAATAAAAGTGTTTCTGTACTTCATTTTGGGGTTTCTATATACCTGCCGGGAAGAAGCAGATTTGCACAAGCCTCCACGCCACTCACCATTCCAGTCTAGCTCTGGCCTTACTTTTGCAATTTATCTCCCAACGGTGAGCAGGGCAGCGTGCAACAGCCCCGCAGGACGTGGCTGGGGCAGGGTCCCTCTGCCACCCAAACTCACTGTGCTCCCTGGAAGTCGGGCCCTCGGCTCAGGTCCAGGTCCTGGCTCTTCGGCACAAAAGGAGTGTGGAGCTGCACCGTGACGGGTTGGGTGGTGTGAGCAGAGCGCCGGATGGTGATGCTGAAGGCCATCAAGTGGACAAGGGAATGGTGAGCGTAGATCTGATGGGTGGCTGCGTAGTCGGTTGACTGAAGCACGTGGCTGAAGGTTCCTGGAAGCACAGCGAGAGCCACCGGCCTTTAGTACCATCAGGTCCTGATGCTCTACCCCAGACTCCCATTTCTGCCCAATCTACTGGTGCCCACTGGCAAAGGAACCGCCTTTCCCAGGTCCAGATCCAAACGCAGCTTTTGACCGCACAAGACTGTTAACACTGGATCTGGCCAAGCCCCTGAGGAACGGTTTGTGCTATAAAACCTTTTGACAGGCTTCAAGATTAAACGGTGTTTGCTGAGCCTGGCTCAGCAGGGGTGGAGATACAGTCTGAAAAGCACTCTTATTCGCACAAGAAAGGGGAGTTTTCCACTTGCTCCAACACGACTTCAGAAGAACAACACCCTGCGGGTGGACAGAGAATGGGGAGAAGAAAGATGAGACCTTGTGGAAGAGGCAACACAGGCAAAGAGACTTTTAACTTCTAGAAGAGGGTCACCAGCAGTTAGAGGGAAAGA
>NW_009647430.1:123570-123876 GCF_000708025.1 Charadrius vociferus | reverse complement strand
GGAGGCCGCAGGACAGGGAGATCCCTGCCCGAGCTCTGCTGTTTACCCGTCCGGGTGTTCAAGGTGAAGGTCTCAGCCAGGCTGTCCGCACCCGGCACCGTCATCCTGACATTGACGGGGCTGGGGACGTCGGCACGGTGCGTGTCTCCCACCGCCCCGTTGTAGATGCCGTTGACGTGGAGGATGTCCCGGTACACCCGGGTGCCCAGGTAAGCGTTGGTGACCGTAGCCAGCAGCCGTGGGTCGGAGGGCAGCGAAGCAGAGGTGAACACAGCGGGGTCCTCTGTGCCATCAGCCCTTTTCACC
>NW_009647430.1:123089-123459 GCF_000708025.1 Charadrius vociferus | reverse complement strand
TCCCCCCGCCAAGGCTCCCCCGCCTCACCGACCCCTCGGCTTTGTCGCTTCCCCAATTTCCCCCCCACCCTTCCTCTTCAGCTGCCCTCTCCGTGACAGGATCTCACCACTTTTGCTAATACAACACTACCACCTTCCTCTTCTTCCCTCCTCTTCCTCCCAACACTATTCCGTGACACTATTACACACTCCTCTGCGGCCGCAGCGGGTCCCCATCCCCCAGCTCACCGGACCCCCGTCCTCCCCCTCACCCTTGCATCTCTGGCTCAGCCTCAGGTACTGGCTTGCTGGGGTATGAGCTTCTTATTTCATTGATATATATAAAAATATATATTAAAAGATATATTTATATATGAAAATAAATAAAAAG
>NW_009647430.1:122281-122716 GCF_000708025.1 Charadrius vociferus | reverse complement strand
GCCGTGGGGCTCCTACACGGGGGCAAGGACGGAAGTTACCCAGCTGAGAAAGAAGGAAGGAAATAACTTTTTTTTTTTCCCCCACTCCTTAAAAAAATAAATAAATAAATAAATAAAATAAATATTGGTGTGCAGGTATTTGCCCAGATGAGCTCACTGCCCACGGCGGGGAGCGCAGAGGTCCCGGGGCCACCCTGTGCTCTGGGGAAGGAGGAACTGAGAGAGGAAAACCATCGTACAATGATTTATTGTCTAAAAGCCGCCGGAACAATGCAGCAACGGCCCCGGTGCAGAGCTGCGGCTGCTCTCTGACCGCAGTGGCACACACAGCTCCGCATGTGACAACCGCCCTTTGTCCCCGGCCGTGCTGTGGCCGCTTTCCCCCCCTGCCTTCGGAGGGAAGGGGTCCCGGCGCCAGCGTTGGTGGGCTTTTCC
>NW_009647430.1:121152-122184 GCF_000708025.1 Charadrius vociferus | reverse complement strand
ATACCCGCTGAGTGCAACGACCAAAATGCACCCGGCGTCGTGCCCTTCGGCGGGGGGAGGTGGCGATGCTTCCACTCCCCGTGAGGCACTGTGGGTGTAGGACAGGACAGACGTGTTGCGTTACAAACCCAAGCTCGGGGGGGGAGAGGAAATAAATAGCAAGTTACCGTGGATCTAAACGGATATTCCCGCCGGATGCCAGAGGTGCCGGCAGCTCACTGGAAGATGAGCCACCCGTTGCGTGACCCTACATCTCTTCTATCTCAAAACCTTTCCTGCTCCCTCCCTGTCGCTGTGAGCCATCCCCGAGCGCGGGGCAGCCCCAGGGGGTGGGAGCATCCCCGCGGGTCCCCGCTCGGCCCCACCGAGCGCTCCCCACGTCCCCGACGTGGCAGAGGGGCACCACGGCAGCGCTCTCCCTGTCCTCCCCCGTGCAGCACCTTTGGTCGGCGTAGGGACCGACCTGCGGTAGCGGGGGGATCTGCGGTGCTGCCCTGGTGGAGCGGGGACGGCACGCGGAGCGCTGCAGCCAGATGCCGTGCCTCCGGCCTACCCCCCGCCCCGGCGCTCCGGGAGGGGGATTATCTTACTGAGCAATCCGGCCTTTACAGGATAGACATTACACATCTGTGCCCCTCTCTGCAAATCCACAGGAAAGCCGATGTCCCACTCCAGCAAAGCTGCCGCCAGCGTTAGGGAAGCGAAAACGCATTTCCTCGCTCCAGCAGCCGTGAAGACACTGCGTCTCTCCGCCGGCTGATATTTGGGAAGGTGACAGCTCCTCACCCCTCCTCCTGAGCGGGGCGGGATGAGTCCCTCTGGATTCAGCCCCAGGGCCACCCCCACCAGCCCCAAAGAGAACAGGTTCGGCCATCGGCCGAGTCAGGAGGAAGGCAGGGTCGGAGACCGCGCTGGAAACCCGCTGTGAGCGCGTAGGGAAGAGAGCGGGGGGCACAGATACAGGCGATGGCGTTTGTCCTGCCTCCGGGTCCAGCCCTGCTAAACAGGACCAGAGGGAAGGATCTGCACGGG
>NW_009647430.1:116809-121088 GCF_000708025.1 Charadrius vociferus | reverse complement strand
GAGAAGGAGGAGCAGGAAGGGTGTCCGGGTTAAGAAAAAGAGTTTCCGCATGCCTTCCTTGCCAAAACAAGGGGCAGGAAGGGTCAGAGCGCGCTGCTGTGTCAGCTCTGCTCCCCACCTCCCCAGGTCCACGGGGACGCTCGGCACGGCGGAGCGCCGGATCAGCGCCGCTGCCGCAGGCACCGAGAGAAGCCTTGGAGAAACCCCGAGGAGCAGCGGAGGGCAGAGCCCAACCGTGAACGTGTCCTCCCAGCTCTGCTCCTTCCATGCTCACGCACCTAAACCCGTACCTTGCCACGGCAAGCTTAGTTTAGTCTTTTCTTTAACTTGGGTGACCCCCAGCCCAACCAGGCGCGGGCTGAGCCCGGGCAGAGGCAGGGGGGGCCGAACCGCACGCTCGGAGCAGGGACCCCACCGAGGCTCTGGGGCGCGAGGAGGTGAGGAGCACCGCGCTGCCGTGGCCGACCCGCGCTCTGCTCCTCCGCTTTGTTAGACGAACATTGAAGGATCATTTTCTCAGAAAAGCCCTTTCTCACAGCAAGCCAAAACTTCCTCAAACTCTGCCGTAGCGTTTTCAAAGGAGCTGACGTTGCCGTGACTAGAATGGAAGGTTTCAGAAGGCTTTCCCAGACACACACACCTTATTCATCTGCACAGTATGACTTTCTCCTGGATGAGTCAGGGCACAGACAGGTTTCTCTAAGAATTTCAAGGGAAAGCCATTAACCGCATCTGTCCCCTGCCACCAACTGTTTCTCCAGCTTCTCAAGGATTTTAACCGGTCCTTTCCTTTAGCTCCTCTTCAAAACAAAATCTGCAAGGCTTTCCTCCTCAACAACGAGATTATTCCCCCACAACTCACAGAAAACACAACCAAGCCTTCCACCGCTGCCCCGGGCCAACGTGGCCACTCTCGCTGTCCCCCCGGTAGCCCCAGCAATGCTCCTCAGGCTTTTGCCACGCAGCAGAAGGTTGGTCTACCAGAGCCAGAGAAGGTTTCCAGGCAGGTTTCCAGGAAGGGACCGAGGCACGGGGACACTCCCCCTCCCTCACACCCTAAAACCCCGACCACGCGAGGGGATTGGAGCTGCCCGCTCCGGCGCAGCCACGTGCTGCCGCTCTTGGTTGATGGGTCCTTCCTTATCATTTGGTCTGGACTAACATAACCAGCGCCCACGGCACTTGGGGCAAAATCAGGAGGGAGACAGTTGCTGCCTGGATGCTTCTTCATGATAAGGAGGAGAAAGCAGAGCAGCTCCCGGCGACACACGGGTCAGTACTGCTGTCACTGAGAGCAGCACGAGGAGGCACAGCAGAACATGGGTTTGCTGCAGAAATGCAGCTAAGGGGGAAGTAGGTAAGTGTGAGATGTCATCTGGGGGGGTTTCCTGGAGGCCGCTCCTTTCTTTCTCTTGTCTCACCGAGGCAGATGCTCTGTGAAACAGCTCAGAAGAAAAATCTTCACTGTCGGAGGCTCTGCGCCCCCCCAGCTCTATCTGCTGCGGAGAGATTACTGCCCGTCAGCCGGTTGGGAAGAGGCTCTGGGGAGCCGGGAACCAACGGGATATCCTTCGGAGAGGCAGCTGCAAGCAGCAGATCACGGTAAGAGGATTCTGCTACTGCTTTTAAATTTCAGCAGTCATCTTTTGTCAACAAACCTGTGCACGACCGGCCTCGGGCCGCGCAGCCCATCGGGCCGGTTTTAAGGTAAAAACCTGCGCCTTCCCGAGCCAGTTGTTCTGGGAAAGGAGCACAGACCTCCTTCCGAGACAAGGCCCAACTTCATCCCGCAGAAGAGCCTGCTGCAACCACCGAGCCCTGGGAGAGGAAGGCGGCATTCCCGGCTCTGGGAAGGGGAACTTTGAGCTGGTCCGTACAAATCCTGGCAAACTTTCTGCAGAGCTGCTTTTAAGGGAGAGAAGCAGAAAGCTGGGTTATTCAGCAAAGCAGGCACGTGTTGAAGTTGGAAGGGCACCGTTCCTCCCGCTGATGAGCATCCGCACGTCAGAGGAACAAGACGCAGGCTCGAGGCTTTCAGCTGCTTCTGCGCTCAGGTCGGGGCAAGTTGGAAGATGCTTTTGGAAACCCCAGCCCGGCTACAGACCTGCCGGCACCTTAGAGGGTCCGTGGCTGGTGGGCTTTATCGAGATACACCACCATGTCAGGCAGAACTGTGCATACACGGTTTTGAGCCTACGCACACACTGAGCTGCAAGGGAAGAGGGAGAAGCCATCGCCACGGATGGGACACACGAGGTCCTGCTCACTGCCATCAGCCAGAGATGATCCGGCATCACATCTGCAATGGCGTTAAAAAAATAAAAAAAGTACATTGTGTTTTGAGTGTCATAAATTTAAAAAAGCCCGAGAGAAGAGGAGGTTTGCTCTCCAGCAGAGCATCAGAGAGGTCCCACCTTGCTGGACGGGGACACTGTTTTTGACCTCAGAGGCGTGGGGAGTGGGTTGCTGCTGGGAGGAAAAAATAACCAAAACACTTAAAGGGGAAAAAAAGAAAAAATTAAGTAGTGAGCAATTTGGGCAAATCTTGCCTTTTACGGGTTTTCCGCTGGCGTGCCCCTGGGAGAGCGGCAGGCCCGGCGCCGAGGGGTGGCAGCGGGGGGGGTGGCAGCGGTGACCGGTGACAAGCTGGGCAGCTGCAGGCGGCCGCGGGGAGAAGAGCCACACGCTCGCCCTGCCACCGCCATGTGGGGCTCTCCACGGGGCCTCCGGGCCGCCCGAGCACCCGCTCTCCGCTGCTGTGAGTAGCTTCGGGGGGGCTGAAAATAAAAAAGCGGGGTGGGGGGAGAAGGCATTTGCTCGCAGGGGTCAGAGGGGCACAACCCCCCCTCTGCGTTACAGCCAAATTGGTTTGGTTGGGAGTGAATGCAAAAGGGGAGGGGGGAGAAAAAGGAGGTGCCCCCCGAGCAGCGCACAGGGGGTGCAGCCCCTGCTCCCACCTTGGGGCTCTCGATTCCGTTTTATTCCATCCTTTCAGCCCCTTTTTTAACCTTTGGGGGTTCCGGTACCTGCTGAGGGTCCCCTGCAGCGCTGGTGCCCCCGGGGGGGCTGAGCCATGGGGCAGCCCGAGGACCTCAGGGAGGAGGTGGCAGTCCCGAGGCCCCGTCCCCCCCTCCCGGGGGACACTCACCCCAAAGCAGCGTCCCCGTGGGCAAGGACGGGGTCTGCTCTCACCGCAGGGTCGGGGCGCGTAGGGGCCTCCGACATTGCTCCCTCTGGGGATGACCCCCACCGCAAGAGGAGCCGCTCGGCCGCAGGGACCCTCCTGGGCTGGGTGAAAGCAGCCGGGCAAAAAGGAGCCTTTCGCCAGAAATCCTGGCTGGGTTTCGCCTCCAGCCCTCGCTTGGGGGGCTTACCCCCCTGCTGCCTTCCCCAGGTCTGCAGCAAAGCCCTTCATGAGCCTGGAGGCTCTCTTCCTAGCCAGATAAAAAAAGGCAGACATAAAAGTGTCAGTGGAAGGGGTTAAGCGCGGCCCTGGTGCTCCAGAAATAGGAGAGGCTGCTGCGGGTCGCCATTCGCACCGCAAAGTCATTTGAAAGTCAGGCACAGCTGCTTTTGGAAGCACTGCGAGCCCGAGCCTGAGCCTTGCTGACGACTGAAGGTCACAAGTCGCTCCGATTTCCCAGCGAGTATCACGGCAGAGAAACACGGAGTGATTGGAACACACCTGGAGAGCAACCAGCTTAGTCCACGTTGGTGGAAATGGCTGCGCTTACCCAAATCTCCCTCCCACAGCTCCCAAGCGTGTCCGTCTGACAGCCGCGGGGCTGGAAAGAGCAAGGAGTGTGGACGAGCACGCTTGATCCACTGCATTGGATGCAGCACCGGCGTGCCGCCGTCCCAGGAGCCCCACGTACAACGCGGCCATCGCGCAGCCGTCCCACTAATTCTTCTGTTTCTTCTCCCGCCGGCAGGAGCAAGTCATCGCCTTTTCCGTGATGTCCGCATGCTTCCTGGTGCCAACAGCCTGGGTCCTGGCACACGTGGACCACTACAAGAGCAAACCAGAATAAGAAGCGGCAAGAAGAACCCGCACCCCACTGAGAGCAGAAGTTATGAGTGAAGATCAGACCACAGAACAGACCTTCACCGGGAAGGAACCCTCTGAGTGGGTCCATTAAAATTCACATTAGCATTAAGCATAATGGCTCGTTGGTTTTGCTTCCCCCGTGTGCTTGTTCGTAGGGGAGTGGGGCTGCAACGCTGCTCTGGGGCACAGCACGCTGTCCTAGAAGCGGAATTCCTTTGGAAGTCCGCACAG
>NW_009647430.1:106504-116610 GCF_000708025.1 Charadrius vociferus | reverse complement strand
AGGGACGCCTATTTCCCACTCCAGCTTCTACCTTGCACAGTGGCAGCGCAGGGCAGACACCAAGGAACCACTCAGCGCTAGCAAGGAAGCAACAATCAAGTTATATTGCTAGCAGGGAAATACTCAAAGGCTGTGAGTGACATGTGAAGTGGTCTGCAGTCTGGGTGCTGCACGTCGGACTCTTCTTCCTGCATGAAGAACCTCTCCACCCCCCAGATTTGGTTTACACACCAAATTTCCCAAGTTATTTGTGTTAGGGAAGCAGCCAGCCAGCACTTGCTGGCACACGGGAAGGTTTGGGTGCCAAACAATACTTCCAGGTACCTTGGGAAGGCCCCAAAACGACTGTCCTAATTCACTTAGACCGCAGATCTCCACCCTCACTGCAGAGAGCTGCTCAGAGGTTTACCTACAAACCAGCGCTCCCCACAGGGCAAGAGGGCTCTCAAAGGACTCTCGGAGAGGACTTAGTGCCCTTCCAACAGTAAGGCTGCAGGGCTTTTTGACACTCACCCAAAGTGAGTGCAGCCCCGCGGCTGGCATTCCCTTTACTCCTAACATGCCGTGACATGACACGACTAAGGAGACTGCGCTTTTTGAAGCCCTCTTCCTGTCCTCAACTGTGAAATAAAGGAAACCTTTCCCGATCCACATGGATACTTGGAGGTAGCCCTCAGCTCAGACCTGCATTTGTTTCAAACTCTCGATGCGCACCATCATCTTCCATCCCTACAAGGACATCACAGCAGCAGTAGAGCAAAACACTTACGTTACAGAAAGCTTTTATAGTGGCAGTTGTGAAGAGGCAAAAGGAGAACAGAAATTGCTGTCTCAGGCCTTATTTAGGTGTTTTCCATCAGTAATGTTTACTTGACCTGAGAAAAGGTGTCAGGCCCACAGCCTCCCACGAAAGAAAGGAACTTGACAATAAAGCACAACGTAAAGTAAACCAGATACTAATCCCACTGGTGATGATCAGACTGTTTAAATCTGCGTTGTTGGTGGACAGGGGGGGTTTTGTAACATGAACTTATAAGGAAGCGTATTTTTAAACGATCTGAGGCTCAACTGCAAGTTACGAAGACAGCAAACACAGAACTACAGAAAAGGGAAGGCAGAGAAGTTTATTCCAGCAATACTGCCGCACCTCACTTTAGCACGTGTTCGTAAAAGACAACCACCCCCAAAAGTATATAAAAACACATCCACTAAACGGTAATCCTGGAAAAAACCCTTTGATGGAGTAAACACTCCCACTACTGCAGATGAGGAGGAGGGGTTGTGGAGGAAGAGGGCAAAAGGAGAAGCCGATTTCAGTAGTGCTGCCTTTGGGCAGGGGCCGGGGCAGGGGAGAGGGGCTGCCGGGAAGGGCACGTCTCCTAAGGCCAACACCGCTGAGCAGGACCACGCACGGGTCAGGCACCTCTCTAGCACGTTTTCACAAAGGAGCTTCCGCTGCCCCCTTTCCCAGAAAACAGCCTCCGCTCCTCTAACACGCAACCAGCACCACATCCTCCCACAGAAGTGTGATAACAAGACTGATAAATCAACCACTGCGGAGCCTCTGCTCTCCTTTCATGAGAGCAGGATGGGAGCTCTCGTGGTCAGTGCCACTAATGTTAGCGCATAGGGAAATCTTGACTCCAAGCACCAAAGGGTTACACAGCAAAAGGCCACTTACTCCTCCGAACAAGCGTCAAAAAGCTGCTCTCCCCTCTGCCCACCCACCCCCCTTCAATATAATTCAGTACAGAGTCAGTGGTCTGAGTGCCGCCGGCGTCAGCAGCAGTAGAAATTACTCTCCCGGGGTAGTGCAAGTCCTCTATGTTAGGATGTCATGAGCTTGGTGCTCCACCAACATCTCCATGCTCCTCACATCCGTGCACCAGAACTCCAGGCGGTCTTTCATTCCTTTGATCTGCAAGGCAAGCCCACAAGAACTTTAACGCCTCATCTACGGGAAATACCGATAGTCAGCTTCAAGGACAAACCCTTGAGATCCCAACCAGCTTCTCAAAACCTCATACACCTAGAAAAGATGCTACTTAACGTCTTTCACCATCAAACCGGCAATGTTTAAAGTTAAATCGCAATGCACAAAAGGAATTGTTTGCAGCTAGTGTTCCATGTACTAATTTTTTTTTTTTTTAAAGGTAAAGACCCCCCTATACAGTCTCCTAAAACATTACAGGGATGAACTTAAGAAGTTTCACCTTTGTCACTCTGAACTTCTCAAGACAACTGCGCCACCTACAACCCAGAAACCCCAGGATTTTGTTTCACACATTTAGGCTTGCAGCAGCCACACGGATGCCTGCATCCTTCTGGAAAACTGTCATCGCACTTGTGGTTTATGGTGGTTTGTGCGGCTTTCAGAGGGAATGGTCACTAAAATCCTATTTTATCTCCTGACAGGTTTCTAACTACTTAGTGCAGCCCACAGACACAAAATGCACCATATACCCAAGGTAAGAGCTAAAGGCAGCAACGTAGAAAGGAATGAGGAAAAGCTGATGTACGTCCTCATTCCCTGAGCATCTTCAAGAAGCGCTAAGGAGACTAATTCTCAGACAGTGACCCTTCGCAGTTCTTATTTCAATTTCTAGGTCACCTCACACAAGAAAGCAAGGCAGTACTGCCTTAATATTCAAGCTGGTCGTTACCTGTTGTAGATCCAACACGCGTGGTTGTACCCATGTCATGTGCACCTTCTTATCAACTTCATCAATACTGCCCTTTACCAAGCCTACCGAGAGCGCCTTCATCACCAGCAGTTCCACCTAAAAATCAAAAATAACAATTCAAGGAAACAATTGAGAATCACCCAGTTTCCCCCGAGATGAATAAAACCTTGAAATGGCACTAGCTTGTGGGAGACTGTTTACTGCACACAACAAAACCAAGAGCAGCTGCAGCCTCTCACACCCATCCTCTTTTAGGTTATAACACTGCTTTGAGACTCAACGTCTAAATATACAGAAGAGATTTCCCTCCCCCAAGAGCAGATTTCTTTTCTTTTCTCCAAAATCCCAGGAAGAACAAGGTAATTGGAAAAAGTCAACATGGATTTACCATGGGTAAGATATGCTCAACCAATACTATTGCCTTTTTAAACTAAATAACTTGCTCTGCGCTCAGAGTGCTGTAGGTGCCCTGTACCCTTCTTTTAGCCAAGTGCTAAACAAGACCTTCTACCACATCCTCGTTGACAAGTTCGTAAGCTACAGAATGCACAGAAAGACCACAAGGTGAATGCAAAGCCTGCTAGACTGCCGAGCTCAAACGGTAGTGGTTAGTGGCTTGAAGCCGAACAAGCAGCCGGTCCCGAGTAGCATCCTCGGGGGTTGACACTGGGTCTGACACTGCTTCATTATCTTTAAGCTGGCTGGACGACAGTTTCACAGATGACACCCAAGCGGCAGGGAGAGGTGGGCGTGCTGGAAATAAGAGCTACCACGAAGAGACCTCAATAGATTGGGCTAACGCCAGTCCCATGAAGCACAGTGAAGATACACACAGAGTCCTGCACCCGAGATCGAACGACCCCAGGCAACAGCCCCGAGGGGGCTCTGCCTGCGGAACGCTCTGCATACACTCAGAGTACACTCTGACGGAAAGGAGCAGAGTCGGGGGGGACAGCAAACTGCCCAAGAGCCAGGGGTGCGTCCCTCGAGCAACGAAGGGGAACTGTGTCCCGGTCCGCACCGACAAGAACACAGCAGGTCAAGGGATGAGGGTACTCCGCTCGTGGCGTACCCGCACCACCCTGTCCAGTTTTGCATCACCCCTTTTCAGCTTAAGGGGGGGCACTGCAAAACGGGAGAGAGAGTCTAGCGAAGGGCCACCAAGATTAGGAGGCTGAGAACTTGGCATTACGATGAAATTTTCTTTGTTCAGCCTAGGTAAGCGGCAGCTCAGGGACACCTCACCACAGCCTTCCCACACCTAAAAGGCGGTAACACAGAGGAGAAGAGGTACCGTTTTCAGAAGGATAAACAGTGAAAGGACAAGAGACCACAGGCAGGATTTGCTTTAGGAGGGATTCCATCTGGATAACAGAAGAAAATTCTTCACCGTGAGAAAAATTAAACATCGGTGACATTTCCCCTCGCTGGAAAGACTCAGGAGGGCTTGGCCGGGCCCTGCATAACCCAATCCAAAGGCCTGCTTTCCAGAGCAGGTGGGAACAGATTACCGACACAGCCCTCTTCCAACTTCAGACTATGGCTAAAAATCTTCAAAAATTCATTTCGCAAGAAGCAGGAGCACCAAGCAGTTAACTCCTCCTTAAAAAGGCAAAAAAGTTCTCCAAATGCACAACAGGGGAGAACATTTCTACTGCGTGTTCAGCTACAGGAGTAGGTCTATCCAGACACTTGTAGATCTTCACAACTTAGACATTAATAAGTTTGTCTAAACCAGAACTCACCTCATTCACAGTGACTTTGGCACTCTTAGCAATCTCTTCAAAAGTGAGCTGTCTGTGATTGGCCGGTCGGGTGAAAGTCATCTGAATTCAAGTAAACAAAACAAAAAAATAAATCCCACACAGTTGGGTTTTCTTCCAACAGTGCACACAGCTTCCCTCGTACTGCCCTGCTGAGCTCTCACGCTGCAGTAGCAACTGCGTTTCTCATATTTAATCAAAATGCTTCAAAGAAAAACGCATTTACATCAGCAGAAAGAAGCAGTACCCCTCCCTGCTCCACACACACCTTGCTGCTCCCAGCAGCAGATTTCCTAGGCAACACCATAATCTCCAAATAAAGCAGATCAAGCTGTGTTGAAATGCCTCAGCACGTATCAAATCCCTGAGATAACACAGTGCCTATAGGTGGTAAAACTCCTTCACAGTAAAACACTAGGAGTGGAATATATATACACGTTAACATACACACATATTGGTATGTGGGTGTGTATAAATACGCGTTATGCCCCAGACAATTCAATACTTAAGGTTTTGAAAAAGACCCAGGGTCAAGGAGGTTTATACACCAGTGTTATTTGATAAGAACACAGCCAAAGCCTTCAAGTGACAGGAAACGAACTGTTTCAACATTTAGGGTTACCTATCAGGGAAATGATTTTCAATCCTTAGGAAGTTCAGATTTTAACGGTGTTCTAGTATAACAAAAGGTTTCTAAAACAGAGTTATCATTTCAGATACCCTCCTCAAGATACAAAGCTTGCTCTTTTGTCCCCGCCCCCATATCCTGCCTGGAAGAGCACACCCTCGAAATTGCAAAGAAGCAGCACAGCACACGGCTTTTTCGCCCGGCAGTACTTGCCTTCTGGCACCCCCTAGGGGCACAAGTTGCAGTCAGCTATTTATACCCGCGAGTTTCCGCCCGAGGAGCGAAGCAACGCAGGCAGCAGAGGACAGAGTATTTAACAGCGCTACCCCCACCAAGAGGTGGTTGGGGCAGCCCCTCTCCGTTTCCCACATCTAACACATCACAGCTCTCAGCTCACCTCCATAAGACACAACAGCTGAATCTTCTGCAGCAGAAGTGCTTCATTAGCAGCCAGATCGGGCTGTAATGGGACGAACGGAACACGTAAGTTCATTATTACTTTTCCCCCATCCTCCCGGGGGAGAGCAGCACGCTACACACAGGAGTAAGCCACACGGGGACCCACTGCCCTCATTTACGAGGGAAGAAGCCGTTACAACCCACCCACTACCTGGTACTGGTTCCATAAAACGAGTTATAAGAACTGCACAATTATATGCAGCACTTCACAAGACAGACAACCTTTTACCAAGCGCCACAGCCTCGCACAAGCGGCCGTACAAGTCCACCTGTAAATTACCACTATGTCAATAATTTCTGGTATAGCCAGTAGAGTTGATATCCAACACTACCGTTTTCCTCAAACCTCTTAGAACACAAGGGAAACCCACTATTTCACATTGGAAGCAGTTTAGTACTGGGAGTGAATGGTATTATAGAAACTAAATCAGTGATTATCTTCCTGTGCAGGACCGCATCACGTTTTCATCTGCTTTCCCTTTGGATCACAAGAGATTTCTCTTTACTTCTTTCAATCAACCAGACAGAGGGAAGCCAAAATAAAACTAATGATGCATATGAAGGTGAAAGAAACAGTGCTCTGCTATGATTAAAATTATAGCAACGCACCAGAGTCAGGAATTCTTAAGCTAAATGCCCACAGAACCTAAGTGTCCACTGTAAATGCTGAGGTAGGCCTTAAGCAACACAGCAACTCGTTCACTCACCTGCTGACCCCACGCCGACTTCAAAGCCTGAAATGTCTCTACATTACCACTGTTGAAGGCATAAAGTGTGTCAATCAGCCACTGCCGATCAGTGTTTCTCAGGGACTCCAGGACAGGGTGCATGAGCTGCAGAAACCAGGCAGGACAGTGTTAACAGGGTAAAATCAATTCCTGATACTCAAGTGAAGCAACGGCGCATCAACTTACCAGCTCCCCAAAGTTATAAACGCCTTCTCCCAAGAGCCCTGCCAGTCCCAGGGTAAAGGCTCTCTCCTGCTGCTCTGATACTGAAAAAACAGAAAGAAAACCCACAACCAAAAAACCCCAATCAACAAAACCAGTCTGGATGAAGCAGCAGTCTAAGCGGCATCAACCCCTCCCTCACCCTCCTCTCTGTGCCTGTATTAAATCCTTCTCAGCCCTCCTTCTCATCCTCCCCCAAGCCTGAAATTGAGAAGCCTGCAGTAACCACAGCAGCAGCACAAGAAGGCCACTTTTTGAATCTACATTGAAGATTTTTGGGAACTAGAACAAACTATCCCTGCTGGTGGGCGTAGTTCCCCCTCCCATCACCTCAACACAGCTTAGGAGCAGAATCCTCCTCGGCCATTCTTCTTGTGGGCTCCTCCTCTTTCTAGCTAGATCCTGGCCCGGCTACGGCAGATTCAAAGTGCCGTTGAGAAAACCTGTTCTCTGCCAGTGCATTTATTCAGATTGAAGCGATAAAACAGAGAATGAAAACTGGGACTTCCTGCGCTTGGCAAGGGAGGAGTTACCCGGCAGATCTTTAACATCAATGCAACCCAGAAACCGCAGAGCATCCTTATAGTACGAGGCGTGGTTCCCAATCGTCTGGTAGTACTTGCTGGAGAGGTCATAGAAGCGGCTGTGAACTGAAGTCACCCCAGGCAGATTGTTGAGCATCTCCTCAACCTCCTCAATGGTCTCCTAGAGGAGGGTGAAAACCTGTTTGTTACAGGCGAAGGTACAGCTCCCACACCCCCGTGCGCCCAGCCTGGCAGCGCACCCTCTACGCGGTACAGCAGTCTTGTGTGGTCCAGAAGTAACATCCACGCAGCAGTAAAGCAGATGAGACCACAGTCAAAGCCACTACCACAGCATTAAAAATAAAGCAATGGCATTCTCCCTTTACATAGTAATCAGGTTAAAAAAAACCAAAAAACAAAAAACAAACACCAAACCAACCCTGTGGCTACACTTATACACATACACACCTTTTATACATGCTTATACCCACCAAACCCAACAAGCTTTGTACGTGCTCTAAGAGCCATAAAGCTGCACTGCATAGAAAAAACCCCTCATCTTAGGTTTAAGACATGGTTCTAAAAAAAGCCAAGAGATGAAATAAACAACATGCTTAGCACAGGAAATGATACACCAATTCAGTCACCGTTAGCGCTCGCCAACAAGCAGCACGTACGCTGTTGAATTCATGAGGCCCTCTAAGCTCTGCACTGGAATATATCGAGATATTTTTTCCCCCCTCTCGCCTGCGCTCTGCACACCAACAGCTGCAGCAATCCGCTGCAAGGCACCCACAAGCAACAGCACCTCAAAGGCTATATGCATCAGAACCTTACTGAAACGTCAGAGATTTGGCCGTAAATACTACACATGCGCTTTTATGGCCTACAAGATGTACAGCAGAACCACGGGTCTTCCTGGAAACCCCACAAGCTGCAAATTTATCATCTTCTCATTCAAAACTGAAGCACAGACACAGGCAGGTCCATGCTGTAGTAACTGCTGAAGTGCGTCACAGTGCTCCAAAATATCCAAACACTCGAACTATTCAAGTCACCCCCTCACCTTGGTAACCTGCAGGTCTCCAATGTTCAGCTTGAGCGCCCCAATGGCCGTTTTACACAAGATGACAGCTTCATCACTGCTTTTTACCTGCAGTTACGCAAAGATACATGTTCAGAGAGTGCTACCCTTGCAGCCAGGTAGGCTCTTGAAACCTAGACTGCGTTGGTTACATTTCATTTGTTACCATGTTCCCGCATTAAAATACAGAGTTGTTTGCTGTGAAAAGGAGTAGGCATTCTCCAGCGCAGGTTTCAACATACACATATCTGCCTCTTCAGCTATACCATATATGCTCATATGCAAAACGATTCCTGCAGGTGGACTATCAGAGAGAGCAGTTTCAAAAATACCTTTTCTCGAGTCTTTTCCAGAAAAGTAAGGGCCACATTGGGATCTGAAGTAGAGGGGAAAAAAAAAAAAAAAAAAAGCAGCAATATCAGGAATTCCCATGAAACTAAAATCTCAACCTAGAAATATATCCTTTTACTGGACTCATGAAGACTGGAATATATTTTTTCTATAGCGTACTGCTCCACCTTCAAAAGGTGCTACTACCGTAGGCCGGGCCTTCTGCGCATCAGCCATTTCTCTAGCAGAGCAGCGGACCTGCTACTCTATGAGCAGCAATTATAAGCTTTTTGAGTCAGAGCTTTCCCGTTTCAATACACCAGAAAGACAATAGCTTAACATTGAAGATTTAGCTGTTACTATTAACTAGTCAAATTTCACAGGCATCAGTTGCTTCAAAATACTGTAACAGGGAAGGACGCTTACCTGTCATCTGTCTGACTACATGGAGAATGATTTCTACCAGGGACAAGGGGTTCACCCTAGAACAAAAGGCTCATGGTCAGAACAGTCTCAATCAGCAGCAGGTTACCTAAAAACTTCCAGGCAACCGAACTCACCTGTGTTCAAACTCACTGATGAAGTTCTCATACAGCTGTAGGCACAAAGATATCGACAGTCAGGGCAAAAGGATATTTCGTTTCATCTACGACACTCGCTTTTCACTGTATTCCAATTCATTCTTCCAACAAAGTAGTGGGCATCCAGTACAGAAATGTCTACGCTGTACAGAATCCAAGACCCCAAAATTGCTCATTTTAGATAATTCTATCTCTGCAGCC
Organism: Charadrius vociferus; assembly: GCF_000708025.1. Classification (NCBI taxonomy): domain Eukaryota; kingdom Metazoa; phylum Chordata; class Aves; order Charadriiformes; family Charadriidae; genus Charadrius; species Charadrius vociferus. Next base: position 107,406 of record NW_009647430.1, on the reverse strand, counting down.
TCCTTCCAACTGCAAGGAGTGATTCAAGAAACTCACAAGCTAGCAGGCACTACGGCACAACACCGCCCTCCTACAGGCTGGCCTGGTGTATGTCTTCAGTTGTCGCTGTACAATAAGCACGGGCCTAAAGCTTTCCAGTATCTCCTTGCAGACGTTTGGGAAAGAGACCGTCTCTAGAAACCCATGGCACTTTATCATGGAAATAACTACTCCTCAGAAACTGAATGTTAACCTAAAACCACAAAGGAGCACGAAAGTACACGATTACCTGTAGCATACAGACAATTATCTTCATAAGTGGAAGAACCTCCCAGACAGTGGGTGAAACACCCCACCGAATACCTTGAAGTATTTGTAAACACCTGACAATCCTACACTTGCAGCTGTAAACGCCCTGTTACAAAAGGGAAAGAAAAAGGCTCTCTCTCCCCCCCAAAACAAAAGTGAATAAAATTAAAGAATAATTTTGAAGCCTCTAAAATCGACACATTTAATTTGAGCAAAATTTTCATACTGCACAATCACATCTAGCTCATAAACCCCAGAAAGCTGAATTCACCTAGCTTAATAATTCTCCAGAGACAAGTCACAGACTGCTTATTTTTCGCTAGTAAAAAAAATACCATCATTTGGTTTTGCTATGGAAAGATAAAACCCCTGGCAACAATCAAGCACTTCACCTTGATGAGTCCATCTCCTTGGGCAAAGCAAGGGTCCTGAACAAAGTCCAAAACTTGCAGAGTCAGCTGGTGCCAAAGCCTTAAGAAACAAGAAGGTCACTCGGTGAGTTCACACTTTACACCAGCTCTTGCCATGTCCCGTACTTCACACTCCACACCTGCCGAGCCCGCCCGTCTCCGCGCCTGCTGTGACTAATGACAAATGGACGTGAACACCGGTGG
>NW_009647430.1:105294-105532 GCF_000708025.1 Charadrius vociferus | reverse complement strand
GGCTGAGGGGCAGGAGCGAGGGCTGAGGGGAGACACCACCATCACCCACACGTTGCTGCTCTCTGGTTCTCTCTCAACAGCCGTTCACTGGCTCTGTGCTCTCTTGCAGCATGGAGGAGCCTGTGGGAGCGCGGGCACAGGGATGGCAGCAGCAGCGGTGGCCTGGCAGGCCCGGCCCGGCTCTCCCTTTGCTCTGGGGCCAGCAAAGGGGCGGCCAGCTCCGGAGCCCGGAGGGAGG
>NW_009647430.1:100768-104832 GCF_000708025.1 Charadrius vociferus | reverse complement strand
CTGATGCCCCACCGGGCCTCTGCACCGGGATGCCGAAGGGAAGGAACCAGTACTGTTGCGATGAAAGCATGGGATGGAGGACGTCACCTCTCTCCATCTGTAAGCCAGAGCTGACCTGGGAGCTCGAAGAGTAGAGAGATTTACCAGAGAAACATTAGCGTTTACCGATTGTGTATTTAGCTCCCCGGGAACCTGGTCTGACGTCGACCACACTGGGGCCACAGTCGACACTTGGAGCTCGGTAATTGCTGTTTGTGGATTGCCAAAGTCCAGCAGCTCTCTCTTGGCTCTTCGCGTTCCCACGCCTTCTCTGGACTCCTCATAATGTCCTGCACTAGCAAGCACTAATTGTCTGGGGAGAAGCTGTTCCTTGAGATGATAATGACTGTTCTCATCCCCATCTGTGCATAGTGCTGACCTATGATTCCTTTAGGCGTTTGCCATTTACACATGGAGCTCTCTCAAGGCAGACCCTTTGGGGGAAAACAGAGAAATTAAAATGTCTGTGCTAACCTGGGCAGCGTTCTCCGAGGGTGACCGCATCACCCTGTTAGAAACTTCTTGAAAACTCAGAACGTAGAGAAAGTCTTCCATATCCCAAGATCAGTGTAAATCAGCCATGAGACTTGTGAGTACCAGTGCCACTGTTCCCACAGCCCTGTATCCCACCCCCTGTCGAAAAACACCCCTCTTATAGGGGTACCAGTGACTTGGTATTTTTAGATCTGTGTAAGAAAGCGCAATGGAAATTAGACTAACAGTTAAGCTTTCTCCTTGCTAAGTACTAGCACACAGTCCTGCTGATTGAAGAGCAGTCTGCAAAATTCTTGGGGCAGTTTTCTCCTCCCGAGCAGTTTTTGGCTGAAGTCGCTGTCAGTACGCTACCTGCTGTGCTTTCTCTCTGTTTCGAGCAGGATCCAAGGGAGCAGACCCTTCTCTTTGTCTGCTGCTGCCAGAGCCATTTTAGGAATGGGCAGATGGGGAGATGATGGTGGGAAGCAGAAGCTCACCCTGCAGGATGTGGCAGAGCGAATTCGGAAGAAGGAGTGTCGCCGGGTGGTGGTGATGGCTGGCGCTGGGATTAGCACCCCCAGCGGCATCCCGGATTTTAGGTAATACTTCCATCTTTCATTTGTCCTTTTTCAGTGCTGGGAGGGACGAGATCTTCAGTTTAGATAAAGCCAGTGCCTGGTCCTCCTCTCGCCCCTCCATTCCGTTTGTCTGTCTGACTGGGGCACACCTCTGCAGCCAGGAGAGGGTGGGGTGGCAGTGGAGCAGGGATGCGAAGCAGGTTCTCCTTCTGTGCAGAGGTAGTTTCAGCTGCTCTCCTGACATGCAATGGACAGCACAAAGCGGGCAGAGAGAACCCAAGGACCTGGCTGTCTGCTCTACCGCGTCTTGGTATGGTGGGTGGCATCTCTTCCTGCATTCTGACTGCCAGCCCCTCTCCTCTCTCTGCAGGTCCCCGGGGAGTGGCCTCTACAGTAATCTTGAGCAGTACAACATCCCGTACCCAGAAGCCATCTTTGAACTGATGTATTTCTTTGTCAACCCTAAGCCCTTTTTCACTTTGGCCAAGGAGCTCTACCCTGGCAACTACAGACCCAACTACGCCCACTATTTCCTGAGACTCCTGCACGACAAGGGGCTCCTCCTGCGCCTCTATACCCAGAATATTGACGGGCTGGAGAGAGGTGAGTGTTCTCTTCCCCATCTCTCAGCCGTAGAGCATTGGGAAAAGATGAGGGTGAGAAGCAGAATAGGAGGCAGGGCTGGGGAAAATGCCCAGTGAATGTGGAGCTTCTGGTTCGGTCACCTCACGCTGAGCTGGTCCTCTCCCATGCGCTGTGTTCCAGTTGCTGGGATCCCTCCTGATAGACTGGTGGAAGCCCACGGCACCTTTGCCACTGCCACTTGTACGGTCTGTCGAAGGAAGTTCCCAGGAGAGGACTTCAGGGTGAGTGGTTGCAGCTGGGCATTGACACATAAATTAATGCAAGAAGAACCTGTTTGCAGGCCTGTTATTTTGCCCTCAGGGCCAAGAGGTTTTATTGGAGGGAACCAGACTTGGGGCAGGATGTTGCAGTGAGGATGTGTTGTGGTTCTGACCCTGCTCGTGCAACTGTGTGTTCTCCTGTAACGAGCGGTGTTGGGTGCTCTTGCTTCAGGGGGACGTCATGGCAGACAAGGTCCCTCACTGTCCTGTCTGCACTGGAGTCGTCAAACCTGACATTGTGTTCTTTGGTGAGGAGCTCCCGCAGCGCTTCTTCCTGCACATGACAGACTTCCCCATGGCAGACCTGCTTTTCGTCATCGGAACATCCCTGGAGGTCCGGGACTAAGGGAAAGCCCTGCTCACAAGGAGAAAAAGGCACACAGAAAACGGGGCCTGAGGGGAGAGAGGGTTTAGAGGAGAAGGCGAGACACCGGGTTAATGAGGTAAAATGCAAGATGGCAGGGTAAGAAGTAGGGTGCATGTACTCTGGGACCCTCTGAAAACCCTGTGTGCTCCTGGTAAAGGTGGGCACCTGGAGACTAAGTGGTGAGTTTTCCAGATAACTGGTGACATCCATAACCTGTTCCAAGCTGGGGTAGCATAGCCCATGGTGGGAGGACTGTTAAACACAGCGGTTACAAGCGTAGTGTGTAGTGAATTCATGCCTGTCAGCGGGGTGACTGTCCCTCTCTGCCCCTTCGGGCTGCCTTCCTTCAGGTGGAGCCCTTTGCCAGCCTGGCAGGAGCCGTCCGCAGCTCTGTTCCCCGCGTCCTCATCAACAGAGATCTCGTGGGACCCTTTGCCTGGCAGCAACGCTACAACGACGTAGCCCAGCTGGGGGACGTCATCAGCGGGGTCGAGAAGCTGGTGGAGCTGCTGGACTGGAATGAAGAGATGCAAACACTAATTCAGAAGGAAAAAGAAAAGGTGGGAAAGGGCTCAGAGCCCTGTCTGCCTCCCGCAGCCTTCTCATTCCTTGTGCTGGAGTTATTCCAGGGGGAGTGGGTTTGTGCTTGCTGGGGTTGGACTTGCACCACAGATATTACGATGCTTGCAGTCGGTGTTCAGAGAACAGTTTCTCCCTTGGTTTAATGTGTGTGCTGCTCCAAATCACTGATGGATGAAGCTGGTGCAAATGTGGTAAAGTGTGAAAAACAAACTCCCCCTTGCTCTGGGATTTTGGTGCTCGGAAGCCGCGCTGGAAGGTTTGAAACACCTTAGCAAACCCTGTGTGGTCTTTCTATTTTCAGCTGGATGCAAAAGACAAATAGGACAGCTGGCTCCCTGCTGCTGGAGCGCGATGTTCACCTTGAAAAGGAGATGTTGTCGTGCCCAGCATGGGCAGAGGAAGAGATGACGGCAGGGAGCTGTGGAAGCGGCGGTGGGGCTCTGCAGCAGCAGATCTGCACAGGCAGGGCAGGAGGGGATGCTCGTGGCTCAATCCAGGCTGGAGGCGGCGCAGAGGGGCCCTCACCCGCGAGGGGAGGGAAGCCCAAATGCTGAGCTGCAAACAGGTTCTGCACATGACGGCTTTCCCACCTGAGACTTCAGAACAGTTGATGCAGCCACCGAGCACTGTTCCCTCCTCCTCTCTCATTTCGGCACCCACTAGGAGGGACGATCCTCTTCCACGGCACTGGCTGTCACCCCATCAGCACGCTGTTTGACCGCATCCAGCCACGAGAGCTTCACCAGGAAGTGGCCAGGAGCCCACGGGCTCGCACCAGCGTGTCGGAGGAGCTGTGCATCTGCAGCTTGCCGTTTGGCTCTCCCTCCTCAGCCATCCAGCCGCGGAGACCCTCGGAGCGCCCAGTGTGTGAGGGGCAGGAGCTGAACATGCCAGGAAGGTCAGGCCTGAGGCAGGACAGTCTGGAGGGAGTTTTCCAGCTCCCCACACCGGCCTGAGCACCTACCAGCTCCCTTCACAGCTCCTCCTCAGACGGTTTTCTCTCAGCCATCACCTTTCAGCTGCTACAGACTTACAGTGTTTATTCTCCAAATAAGATCACTGCTAATCAGAGGACAAATGCCGTCGTGGGGGGAACTGTCCCCATGCCTGTTCAGGCAT
>NW_009647430.1:97962-100750 GCF_000708025.1 Charadrius vociferus | reverse complement strand
GGAGTTCTGAATCGGTGTAGTGTTAATTATTTAATAATAAAGAGTTCTAATTCTTTTGCCGATGTCACCTGAGGGTTTTTCTGTAAACTTACTTTCCCAGTGTTCAAACACATTCTGTCCCCACCACCACTCCCTTCACCTGCTTTTTTATTATTTTTTTATTATTATTCTTTTTAACCTTACTCAAGTGCCTTTCCTCCCTGTAAGCGCTGTCCCAGGGAGAGGCAGTATCCGTCAGAGCACGGCAGTGATGTCCTGCTCTTTCCCCGACCTGCCCTCACAGGTGTGGCAGAGCCTCTTCCCTGCAACAGGCCATGAATTTCATCAGCCCGGCACCCAAATTTGGCTGTGGGGACTGAAGTCACACCCGGGTGGCCCCACCTGACCCATCTGTTTATCACGGCAACTGTTCCGGAGGCAATCCCGGAGCGGTACCGGCTCTAACCAAGCGCAACAAAATGCAAAGCGTTAGTGCCACCGTTGCGTTACGGTTAATGCTGAAGCGCAGAGAACCCAAGTGAGGGGAATGAAAGCGTCTGAGCACGCAGCTGTGTCTTACAACACTGGAACACCATTCCAGATTTGTGTGCCTAAAAGCTCCTCCCAGGGCAAAGCCAGAGCCTCCAAACACTGCTTTATGGCTGGCTGCCGATATAATTAGGAGTAGCCAGACCTAATACTCGTCCTCTATAAATCAGACGAGCCCTGGGGAGCCCACAGCTGCTTGGCACACCTACTGCCAATGCTACAGGGACAGAGCTCAGCACTCGGTGTCCCCGCTGCTTCCTCCAGGAACGGTTCAAACATTCCCGTTCAGACAAGCGGACTTGTTCATCCGAACGCACAACTCAAACGTAGCTGTGTGCTGTTCCGCACGGCCGGCGCTGGCCCGGCGGCTGTGTCTGAACGCACAGCCTCAGGAGAAGCGGGAGGGTCCTGTTCTCGCTCTGCAGAGCGCCATAAGCCTTGTGGCACATGGCTTCACAGTGAAAACGCTGGCCACGTGTTGGTTTTAAACTGCCCCCTGTTTATGAGCTCTTACTCCAGAACTGCCCTGCGCCCAGTTCAGCCCCTGCACCGGGGCTTTTCCGGGCAGGGCCCAACTCAGGGTTTCAAGCACGACAGAAAATTAGAATACAACAATATCAGAAGCATTGCACTAAAAATGCACTTTCCCTTTTGTACAGAAAGCTTCGGAGAGCTTTAACAGCTGGAAAGAGATCAGAGGTCTGCATCTTCACACAGGTTTGTGGTGGGTTTTTGCTACTTAGTTAAAAAAAAAAAAAAGATAAAAAAGAGATACGGTTGGCTTAAAAACTCCAGCTGCAATACACGGGAGCTATTCTCATGACAGCTATCTGTCAATCTGAGTGGGTCAGTTCTAAATAAATACTGTGTACCCCTGGGAGAGCCTGGAACTTTAATCACAGCTACTAAAAAGATTCTTAATCACTGAAGAACTAAACGAAGCATACCTTCAGCTTTTCACGTCATAGAGCCTGTCTTCAGAAAACAACCAACAACTCCTAAAACCAGACAGGCAGGAACGCTCGCAACCCCTCCGCTCGCCTCCCCGCACCCAGATTTCCCGGGTGTCAGATGCGGTGCCCCGGTGCGGAGCCTGGCCAGCCCGTCCTCCCCACCGCGCTCCGTGCCTTGCCGGGAGTCAGAAACCTCCGCAGACCCCACAGCCAACCGGTCGGCGAGGCTGGCTCGTGCCCTGCAGGGGCTGAGCAGCAAACGCCCACCGCGCAGACAAAAAACAGAGCTGGTGTGCGCAATTTTCAACCGTTACCGAGCATTCGTAAAGGAGATGAGGAACAGTCCTGTGAACAGCTGCGCGCTGTGAGGCCCGAAGGGTCGTGCTAGGATTGGTTTGCAATCCTCAAGCTTCAACACTTAGTTTACCTTTGGGATGCTCCATTGGGTTGTACTTGGTGGCTGTGGCGCAGGGGAAGGTTCTGGCTTAGCCCCAGCTTAATGCTACAATTTTAGCTCCCAAATAAACCTGTGAAGTTCGGCGTAATTGGAGCAGAATCACGTGCTCGACAGAAAAAGCCAAAGATATTTCCTTACTTCCTCAGAGGTACCGCGTTGGATGAACCACTGCCGTGCGCCCATTTGTCAGGTTTTCTTTATTCTAGCATCACTTTTGCATTCCTACTTGGGATAGTAAGTTTTGGAACTCTGGTACATGAGACGAACTGGAATATTTTCTTTAGAACAATTTTCTTTAAAAAGAACAGGGAAAAAAAAAAACCACAAATCTAAGCCACAGCGAAGGACAGGACCAACACGAGCCCCTGGGTGCAAACAGTGACAGACCTGCGGGAAAGCCGAGGCAGACACAGAGGCGGCAGACAAAGAAGATTTTGGCCTTTCATTCAGAAAGCACGAGGTGGGGAAAGGCTAGTGCCCAAAACTGAACTCTGTGGTAACAGGAACACCGTGCGGTGCCAGAGACTCAATACAGAGCGTTCCTGGCACTCACCTGCGCCTTTCTCCCCTGTGCCCAACGGGAACGCTGGAAGCTTTGCACAAAGGCTTTACTCACCCCGCTGCTCCCCTCTGCTCTCACACACACTCCTGGTTTGCACAGACGCCACACGCCACGCACGCACAGCTACCTGCTGATGAAATGGATGTGCTACGCGCAGGCGCCCCGCAGACCCCGCTCCCCGAGCACTGCCGTGAATAGCTGCTCACCCCTCTCCTGCAGTCCCACCTCCCCTCCCGCGGTCCTGGGGAGCGGCTCCCCCCCACCCAGGGGAGCACAACGGCCGCACAA
>NW_009647430.1:91932-97915 GCF_000708025.1 Charadrius vociferus | reverse complement strand
AACAGACAGATCCCCCCCCCGCCCCCCCTTCTTCCCAAACATCATGTATTTAAAAAAAAAAAAAAATCCTACTGGAAAGTCCTGGAAGCAATTTGGAGTATGAAATCCTCAAGGCTGCTGACAGGAGAGACCAAGGTGGAGCCAGGCCATGAAGACGCTCTGGAAGGAGGGGTGGTTATGGAGCTGGGAAGGAGGCAGGAGGTGTTCCTTGTTGTGAACTGAGGGGTCCAGACTGGATCCAGATCCCACAGGGAGAGTCCCGGCCCAGTACGAGCCTCTGGGTGCAGCACCAGTTCTGGAGGGAGAGCGGACGGAGGCTCCCCAGCTCCCTGAGGCTGGGGCAAGGATCAATCCAGCCCCAGGTCCGAGTCGGATGACGACCTCTCGTCAGCCATATCGCGGATGGCATTCTCCATGGGGGCCAGGTTGCCACTCGGCGTGATGCCCATGGGCTGGATGACTTGCTCTCTGCAACCAGGGAGGAGAGGGGGAGAAGGTCACACAATTTCAATAAGTGCTACAGCAGCAGTGTGGGGTTGTGGAAACTGCCCGGAGGCAGCCCAGAACAACGCCAGGCCACCACTTAGAATCCTTTTTTAAAAGTAGGGAACAGTTCTAGCCATGAAACCTCCAGCACGTGCAGCCTTGCCAGGACAGCGGCTGCTGTTCTTACTCAGCCCCCAGCCAAATCTGATGAGGCAGCAGGTGCTTGGAAACACAGCGAGGGCGCATAGAGGAATTTTGCAGTATGCCATGGCGCCAAAGAGGTGCTGTGTGGGGCTTGCAGTGCCTTCCCTGCACATAACGGGGCCCCGCCTAAGGAAATATTTCCCCATGTATCCCCCCCACTCTCTCTTACATCCCGTCAGTTCGTGGTGGCCTTGGGAATACATCCAAAGAAAGGTCCGTGATAAACATAAACCACAGACGCACGGGTGCTAATGCAGACATGAACATACACCATTTTCTAGTACCTGGACAATTTGTCAAACATGTTGACTAACTTCATGGCTTCATATTCCTTCTGCTCTTCAGTCATCCCTTCCATGGGGTTGGGTAGCTTCTCCTCGACGCGTCCCGTCACAGGGTTAATGCTGCAAGAAGAATAGTGAGGCCGGGACAAAGGAGGGAGGTAAAGCAGAGAAGTGACAAAAGGGCTGTTTAAAAACCTTTTTTGCCTCTCCCGAGCAGAGGAACACAACCCCAAGGCTGACTGTCATTGCTGCTCGTCTCATTAGCCCCACATGCTATCGCAGCGCAACATGGCGCTTCCGATCTCTTTCTGTATGTCCTATGCACACTTGTCCCCCTTTAGAAATCCCTCCCGTTTCTCTGGTGTGAGCAACAGCCCCATCCTGCCAATTCCACAGTGCAGTGCACAAGGGCACACAATACTTGTTCCCTCTCAGGAGGCAAAAAAGATAACACAGGAAAAAAAAAAGCCCCAAAACCCAACCTGCAGACCACATTGAACAGGATGCTAGATTGTATGGGACGCGCAGCTGAATGCATCCCTCCAGCTCTCCCTGCACACCCCTCATCCTCAAGTTACCACCACCCACCAGGAGGTAAAGAGGAAAAAAAACCCAAAAGAACCCAGCAAACAAATAAACAAACCAACCACCCACCCACCAACAAAAACCAGCTCACTCCAGCAGCGCAGGGCTCTGCAGATGGAGAGGATTAACTGGCACTTCCAACCCCGCTGCAAGAAGGGACCACCCTTATCCCAGCGCACAGTAAAAGCCTGCGGCTGCACCGAGACGTGAAGATGCCAAAAAAGGGTACGAGACACGGATTAGAGAGAGATACTGCCACGTGCACACCATGAACATGTCTGGTGCAGGATGGGCTCTGGCTGAAGGAACCCACTTTGCTCTAGAGCCCGCACCACCCAGCTGCGGGGACCAAGTATACGCACCGGTGACCACCCACACCACGAGCAGCTCGGCCAGCTCAGCGTTTCACCCAAGGAACGGGTAGAGAGGGTGGAAGAGGACATCAAAGGTAAGGGTGAAACTGCTAAGTAATGCAGAAGGAAATGCACACGTGAGAGCAGGACAGGGGAGACGGCAGGGAGGCAGATGAAGAAAGGGACAGAGCAAAAGGTGGTGTAGGAAGAGGGGTGCCATAGAGGGGGAGCAGACTTCTTTACTTGGGCTTTGCTTCTTTGTACTCCTCAGTGTCTGTGTCTTCATCTTCCGAGTACTCTCCCTCTTCCCGACCGCCAGCCATGAGGCCTCGTGCTGCCAGGAGCCCGGCTGCATTCCCATAGCCCGTGTACTTCACAAACCGCGACACTGCCGGGAGAAGGGGAGAGAGACCGCCCTGTGCTTCCCCTCCTGCCTCTCCGGCCCCGTCTGCTCCTGTGTGCCCCGACAGCAAGATCGGTGCAAGGCCACGGAGGCCCAGAAATGCCAACGCTTCTTTGAGCTCTGACAGGGAACATGGCTCCCACACCACGCACCAGGAACGGACGGGACAACACCCACGGGGTGAGGGGCTCGATGCAGGACAGGTTGTCTGCAGGGTGTCAGGGTGTCCTCCAGCAGAGCTTTCCATCACCGCTGGCGTGAGAGACAACTCCTTCCCAGAGAGCACTTGGATACTCTCCACTTTTCCCTACTCAGTGTATCTGGCCCAAGGGAAGACAGAGTTCCTGTCGGCTGCAGAGGGTCACCATCCCACGCTCTCGGGCTTGCCCAGAGGCCAAGCTCCAGGACTCCCTGTCACCAAAGCGCACAACAAGTCCCTGCAACTCACCGCTCTCCTTGCAGAGCACGAAGAGGAACTCTGCTGCGCAGTGCTTCACGTCGGTGTCGATGTGGGTCATCAAACGCACCAGCTTGTTCCGCAGCGAGTTCCCCACCTCTGGCCGATTCCTCACGTCCCGGAGCGGAGGCAGCACCTACGAGGCCACAGTGAGGGGTGATCAGTGGAACTAGAACAGCTACAGCAGGTCAGACGGGAAAACGTACACGTGTTTTACAAGTCAGCTAGAACTAATAAACCCACAGACTGTGGGAGACGTGAAAAAAATCCTGTGGGTACCAAGGGCCTTAAGCACCCGCGTATCAGATCCTAGTAGAGAGGCAGCGGAGGTCTGTTTGGAAGATGGCAATAATCAGGCGGTTTCCTATTCTCCTCTCTCCTCAGTGCAGCTTCATTTAACTTCGGCTGAACCACCACGTACCTTTGCCTTCAGGAACTTCCTCGTCTGGCGGTGGACTCGGGCACTCTCGGTCAGCAGGTTCAGCACAGGGGTCAAACTCTCCTTCAGCTTGTGTCCCTGCAGAAGCGTCCACAAAATGAACAATACGTTAGTCACACTGAGCTCACCTTGTCTGGCTTGTGGTGGACAACACGAGTACAGACCATCAGGGAAACAGATGGACACCAAAGCTTTCCAGCCTGTGCTACAGGAATTTCCGTGCTTTGTCACTCCTCAAACCGCAGTTTTCCAAGCCCTGCTCTGCGGCATGGCAGTGCTAGAAATACGCGTGTGGGGCATCCAGAGAGGAGAAGTGCAGTGGTGAAATTTGGAGGCCCTTTGGCATAACTCCAGAGACTGAAAACCACAGCCACCTTGAAAATAATGCAAATTCAGGCTTCCAGAAGCTGCCCACCAGATCACTACTGAGTTGAGCGAAACAGAGCACCTATATTTCAATCGCCCAGCTAATCCTCCACTGTTCAACCAATCGCAGTTGTTCAACTTTATGCAGTCCACAGAGCAATGATGCAGTCACCTTCCCAGTCAACAGATGTTGTTTTAGTCCCACCAACCATAACAGTTTTGCCTCTGCTAAAAACTGCCCCTTCTATAAAGGGGTATCTCCAAACTAACCATGCCTTGCTGGTGCTCCTGCGGTGCTGGCACCGGGCTTTCCGAGGCTGAGCGTAGGCCAAAGGAAAGGTGCCCTGCAGTGAACCTACAAAAACCGAGTAGTGACGAACTCGCACAGCAGCCTCACAACTCACCCTGTCAAGGCGCCGCTCTAGGAAATCCAGCAGGATGCTGACTGCGTCCATGTTGACACCCATGTACTCAAGTGAGCCTGGCCGGACTTTTGGGGTCAGGAGGACATCCAGACATTTCAGGGGCAGGTTGCCCAGAAGGTTAACCGTATGACTAAACATATAAAAGAGAACAGAAGTGAACACATGGTCATGGATCTTTGTTCACAGAAGTTCTTCAGCTATGCAGAAAGGAGGGTTCATTACTAACTTCCAGGAGCGTGAGGACCCTGACATCCAAGCTGTCTTTGGACTGCATTCCAAGCTCCTCACACCACTAAAAAGGGTTAAATTAAACTGCTTTTTGGGTGGTTGAACTATTTGCTGGGAGTCCAAAGAGACTTCGGTGACAACTGAGAAACCATGTATCTCAACAGAGACCAAGCAGGACCAATCTGGGTGGTCACAGGTCTTTCTCTAGGGTCTGCTGCTGCATCACCCCTCCTCACCTTGATGGTCCGTGCAATACATTGCTTAGGATTCCTCTGACTACAGTTTTCTTGGGGACAGGATGGTGTCACCTGCTCAAAGCTGACGCTCCTGGGTCAACAATGCTCAGCAATATGACACAGGCAATTCCTCAGCACAGCTCAAGAGACAGAGAGTTAATTAGGCCAGCCCATGGACTCTTTAATTAAAAAGTACCAAACATCTGCTCTGGCAAGTTGCCCACCAAAGTGGGTGGCACTGTCAAGAACGCCTGACGCGGGATATTGAATACAGCCCTTGGGGTCGGGCAGGCCTGGAGAAAACACTTCCTCCTGCAGGCCGGGAGGCTGTGGCGTTGGCAGACATGACCTGTGGGAAGGGCAGGGCTATTTCTGAGGGCTAGCAGCACGAGGAACCTGCAGGCCAAACCAAAGATGCTGCTTGTCAGCAGTGACCTCAGCAATCCCCACACAAGCAGAGGACGTTAATGCCAAGGTCAGGCAGGATCTGCCTTGGGGAGACCCGTTTCTAGTGAAGATCACGACCTAGTTATCTAACAGAGACCTGTGGAACTCCTCTGTCCGGTCCTCTCCATCAGCAGAGATCATGAGGCAGTGGCGCAGGAGGGCACCCAAGTGCCGGTACAGAGCAGCATCTTCCTGGCCCCAAAATAGAAAATGAAAACCGTGATCAGGAAAGGGGATCCTCCACATCCCAGAACCTGCTGCCCCTGCAGCCCACAGCCCCATCCCTCCCTCCAGCAGCCTGACAACTGACAGCAGGGCATTTAAATGGAAGCAGCCTCCCGATTCTGCTTTTGAGGTCAACACACAAGTCTTCCTGCTGCCCCATACTTTTCCTCGCACTCTACAACACTGAGTCAAGGGCTGGAAGAGGCCCCGAAACAGGCCCGTGGATTAGCCAGAGATCTCCTCCACCACACCTTCTTTTGACCTTGTCCAGAAGGTGAAAGAGTACCAGGCCACACTCAGAAGCGAGTTATCCGAGGGCTCTGCCGTCTCACTTGCACAACAAATCATGTCATTAAGAAGGAAGACTACCCAATTTTTAAGTTGTAACACTCTGAAAGTCTTAAGGGTTAATAATGCCTTGGACAGAGGGAGTGCTCGAGGGAGGAAGGTCCGGACACACAAGTCTCTTGCCACCCTTACATGTACTGGGAAGCTGCACGAAGGACAGAATGTCATATGAGGAAATGCCAGCGGAGGAGAAAACCAGTAGTCAAACCACAGCCCGGAGACACGTAAATGCAGTGGGGTGGGACACCTAAGGAGCTTACCTCGTCCACCTCCCTCTTGCTGGAATCAAATGTGATATTGAAGAGCACTTTCAGGATCTCCATGGCTCGCTCTGTCTCCTGCCGAGGCAAAGGTGGGAGAAGTCCCTCCTCGGTGGCAACTTCGTAGGGGTCCATCCACTTCACACCAAGCGTCAGCTCCAGGGTATCTGTCATCAGGCTGATGCCCCTGAGCTCTTGGGCTAACTGCTGCCGGATGTCCACTCTCAGCGCCGTCAG
>NW_009647430.1:85339-91858 GCF_000708025.1 Charadrius vociferus | reverse complement strand
AGCAGGAACAGGAGACGCAGGTCAAAGAACTTGACCTCATGAGGAAGACTCCTCTCATTGTACAGTTTGATGCGCTTGGCCAGGCCCACCACCAGCCGGGCTTCGGCTGTCAGCTCCTGTGCCCTTGGGCTGCTGAACACAATGTTGCAGAGACATTTGAGGGATTCCAGGATTACATCCAAGTCTGGGACCTCCCGGATGAGCTCCTCTGAGTAATCAATGCCAGCATGCCTGGAGAGGGTCTTCAGGCCTTCCTTGGTGGTGAAGGGCTCAAGGCAGTATTTGTCCCGGGACAGGATGCGGATGCTTTCCAAACACGTGACCTGGCAGGATGGCTGCAGCTCTCTTTCCAGGAACTTGATCAGCAGCTGGGCCATTTTCTGTGCGGTTGGAAAGAAGTAATGGCTCACGCATTAACACTTCACAGTGTTCCCCCACCACCCTGCAATGCTCTGCCCTGGAAGACACAAGTGTCACCTAGAGATGGGCCTGCTCGCGGCTCTGGTTCAGGTGTGCACTCGGCAATCGGGGAGTGTTTGGCTCCGGCATCTGATCGAGACCCAGTTTGAGCAAGGACACTCAGCAAGAAACCAAGAGTGGCTGGGAGAGGGTACCAGATGTAAGGAGAGAGCACGAACAGGCAACTGCTGCTGTTGCATATTTTAGCTTCACCCATGGTTATGATGGTTCAGGCTAACAGGGTTTACTTGACAGCTGCATTAAGCAAAGAGAGGGCAGGGCAAAAACACCCCTTATGGCTTCACTGAGGAGCAACCACCAACTCAACAGTGGTTCTCTACTCCCACCCAGAGCCTTAAGATTAGGGAGACATCTGCTTTGGGTGCTCCAGAAACAGACTGAAAAGGTTGAGAGATGCGTCAGAAAAATCACCAAAGGAGAGTAAAAGGACCTAAACGAGGTGAGAAGAGCACGTGATGCCCTGGGAAAGGAGGTGAAAAGACCTCATGAGATTCAAATAAGTAGTATCTCCCTAAACCTCAGTGCTGTCTGGAGACCTACTAGCCCAGATCCTCAGTAGGTACAGACTGGCAGAGCTCCACTAACCCCAATTCACGAGAGCTGAAAATCTACCCCTTGTGGATAACAGCACGGTATGTGACAGCAGGCAACGGAAGAGTGCACGAGCAAAGCTAACGCTTCACACAGCCAGAAGCAGCTTCGTTTGAACCACGTGTAGCAACACTTCACGTTACGCTACTAATCCACTGCACAGACGTTCCCACCTGGGCAAGGTAAGATCTCACTAGATGTCTCTAACATAACACCGTACCAGAGCACGTGTCTTTCCATGCGCGTTACAAGAGCGAAGGAATCCAAGACTGCAAGGTTTGCTATCGCTCAGTGTAACTGGCTTAACACAGCTTAATCAGTTATACTTCAGAATAATAAAAGGACTGAGGGAAGAAATGAAGAAAAAAAAACGAATTTTAGTCCCTAATGTGAGGCTGGCAGAACTGAATAAGCTTTACCTCGTGAAGTACGCCCCACAAACACCCCGCTGAGAAGTGAGAAAGCACAGTCATTCCTCCTCTTCTTCCAGACAAGGAGACAGAGACGCAGGAGTTAAAGACAGTCACCAGCAACGAAAGCCACTGACTGACTCAGGTTAAAGAGATCTCAGAGCACGTGCCCAGGGCTAAATGTTCAGGAGCATGCACCAGGAACTAGATGTTGATGCTCGATTCGTATTTCATGACAAACACCCCAAAATGAAGCATCCCAAGGCTGTGCCTGAATTCTCAGCTGTGTGACTGTCCCAGCTCAAACAGCAACTCAGTACAAGGCAAAGACCTCGGATCTTGTGCGATCCAGTCCTACGCATCGGGCTGTACCTGGACAAACTTCATGCTAGCATTAGCTGGCAGTGATACAGAGAGGCACTGTCCTCCACCCTGGCTGCCTGGTCCACGCTTGCTGCGCTAACACAGGCATTAGCGCAATCAACAAATGAACTGGACCACAAAACTGATCCAGCTGGAAAATAATCCAGGGAAAAAACAAACAAACAAACGCCACAGTTATTCTTTAGGCAGATCAGCCCGTGAACCATGTGTAGCCATGCAAAGGTCTGTCCTGGCACTTAAGAACTGCAAGAGAAGAAATGAACAGGCAGGAGTGTTTCTCTCCACTGAGTGCCAGATTACGCCAGCATCAACTATCTGTTAATAGACAGCCTCGATCAAATCCTGCAACTGCCTCACAGCAAAAACACTCACTGCCTAGAGGCTTGCATGTTGCTATGATCTTTGCTGAGCAGACTTACGCCACAAACATGAAGGATCACGCTTTTTATACACCCGTGGCTGAGACTGTACGTATCACAGAACCCAGGGGGCTTGCTAATGCTGGAAGGATGCTGACCTCTATCCTAAAACACCAACTACTGATGGAAAACTGAAGCCAGATGCTCCAAGCACACCATTCCCTAACCAAGTTAATGAAAAAACACACATTTCTTTCCCTGTAGGAGCTGCTGGACAGGAGTACAGAGCAGCAGCAGATTTACGCACCTGACTAGAGGAAGAAAGAAAAGAGTGTGCCTACCTTCCTCTCCTCCCGCTCCTCATCGTCAAAGGTGAAGCACTGAGATTTCTGTGGGGGCAAAACAAAAACAATCAAAATAAGTAATAGGTTAAAAACCCACAAAACTGTTTCCCCCAGCCAGGGGAAAGCCAGTCAGCTGGAAAGCAGCAGGTCTGAAAACACACTTCAAAAGCAAGCACATCTTCTCAAGAATAGTGCCCACGGGCACAGAGGCAGGAATCAGCACGGCAAGGGGTGCCACAGCGCTTCGAGAGGGCTACGGGGTTTGTAACAAGCAGCGCAAGCTCCTGAGGAACAAGACAAGAGGAAAACTTCCCTGCCACTGAGGTTTTCGCTTCAGTCCTGCCTTTTCTTTCCAATACTGTTCCTACCTAGGCAACCCCAACAACGCGCTTCGCACCTCGGGGGAATGAATCTGGTTTGAAAAGCGCAGAGATGGACCATGCCACCAGGTCTGAAGTGCTGTCCATGACGGAGGTCCCCGTTTCTCTTTCATCCTTGAAAAACATCCATGATGAATATTCCCCATTGCCCTCTTCCGCTGGCTCTACAGTGGAGGCTGAATGCCACAGCCAAAGCTGTGCCCATCTGACGGATGGCCTTATTTTTAAATACTGCAGCAGTAAAGCGAGTATTCATCAAAATCCAAATATCCCATAATAGCCAGTAATTCCTCTGCTCAGTGACACCACCAAGCTGTGCCTACACATTTCTCCCCTTGAAATCTATCGTTCCTTTTCCAGAAATAAAAGAAAGTGCTGTTTCCTTGTTATTTGCGAACACATCCCTGTGATTATTCGGGTCCTGTTCTTTAAACACAAGAGACCTGATCTCTACATCCCCATCATGTCCATTTCCTCAATAAATAGTCCTACTCTTTGTTCATGGGAAATATTTCTGGGTTTCTCACTATTCTGGCTGTTCTTCAATGGACGGTATCTTTTCTGGCTACATCTGCTGCCAATGAACTGGACAGCAGAGGAGACCACAGGCACCCTTGTGAAAAGCAGCACTTCCCAGTGAATGACGCAATGCTCATTTACACCACGAGAGCATTTGGTCCAAGTTTTGAGAACACAAATGCTTAAAATTCATAAAACACTAATTATGTATGTATAGATACTGCTAGATCTAGAGAGATACGCAGATATTATTGTATACATGTATTGTCCCATCATTTTCTTAGCGCTCACTGTCACCTTTTACTGAGTTACACTGCTTACACTTACCGAGCTGCTCAACAACGGTAATTAGTCTTACGGCAATCAATCATTCTCATACTCTGGACTTATCTCTTGAGTGATCACAATTTGTGAATAACCCATCTATAGATCTGAACAGTTGAGCTCATCTCCCACTGTATTTATCACCTTACGAGTTGTCCTCTTGTCTAACCCTGCCCGATTTCCTGCCCAGCGAAGCCCAGGGCTGACTGCACTGAGCTGTTGGCGATCGCAGGCGTTCCCGGACTCCCTCACCCAGCAGATGTAGTCTCCCCTGCCCTTCACTGCCTTTTTTGTGCGCTGCCAGTTCCTGCCTGCTTAAAAGCAGAAGATAAAATTTGCAGATCAACTGTGTCACAGACACCAGGATCCCAGGGATGGCTTTGGTCTTTCTAGCCCAGAACAAGCCGTGACGGACAAAGCAATGCCGACGCGGCGCTTGAGAAGCCTCAGGGTGTAGAGGCACGACAGCTGTCCCCCCGGAGCGCTGTGCCAGGGGCTGCCCTCTCCTGCTGCAGCACGGCGAGCTGATCCGTGCTCAGGCTGTCACACCACCTCGTGAGGAAGTGGCGGTTCCGTCGCAGAACCGACGTGCTCAGCAGACAACCATGCCACTTGTTCTTTTCCCATCGCGTCCTCTTTGCGGGCTCCCGTAATCTCATTCATGCATATTTTTGCCAGACCTGTGGGTTTGCTTTAGCTGTAGTTTATTCCTGGTAATCAAAAATTGACTGTGCATGCACTAGCAAATTAAAATATATCCCCAGAAATAAGGATAGAGTACCATCAATTTTTACAGTAAAAAAGGATGCAAGGAAGTTGCTTGGTTTATCTGCAGTTTCCTCTTTGATTGTTCCATTTCTCCTAAAACGGCTGGCAAAACCACTGACATTCTCACAAGTTTCCTACGCGTGATACACCAACAAAGGATCCAGCTGAAGGAATTCAACAGAAAACATCGCGGTTTGATGCCTCAAGCTGGTCACACATCCAGCTCCGCTGGTCCGCTCCTTCTTAGCTAATGTGTCTCCTGTTTCAAAACCGACTGCTGGAAATAGTTGCACGCTCTCCCTCTTGCACACTCGTGCAAAATACTCACAGGTTTTCCCCACTGGCTTCCCACCTACTCAGGAATGGTGCAGAATGAGTCACGGAGATCTGCAGGGCCAGCCCTACCCTGGTGGAAACCCTCTGAAGGAAATTTCCCTGACAACCAGAGTCTCTTTCAAAAGAGATTTACCCCCACAGATAATCTTTTGCCACTGTAAGGCTAGAAACACTTCCATCTCTGCTTTCCAACCATTTTTTTTTTAAATATTCTACATTTGTTATTTACTACTTATCCTCAGCTTTCAGATCAGGCACCTGTATGAGATTCCAGCAGCCCATCCCTGTCCACCTCTAATGATCTTTTACTTGCAAATCACAACAACCGTTTCACCTGCAGCTCCTCCCCAGCCCTCAGTCTTATTACCTCCAAACCTCACCTTAACATAAAAGCTCCTCCTACTCAGTCTTCACACTGATGTTTATTTCCCTGCCAGGTTTTACTTGGCATCTGGATAATAACAATTAAAAAAAAAAATTCCTTTCTACGTGCTTTTCTTCCAGTATACAAAGGAACCAAGATAAAGAGGCTGCACAGCTGCTTCCTAGCAAAACACAAAGCAATAAACCATCTGCAAGTAAAAGACGAAGCAGTCTGTAACATTTTTATGGCAGTAACGCGCAGGCAGATGCGCTCAGAGGAGACAGACTGGGCACAGCCGGATGGCACAGAAATCCCACAACATGGCCAACCTGTTTCCAGGCTCGTAAACAGCAGCAGCTGACGTGAGGCAGAGGTTTGATGCTCACTCACCTCCTGGTTGTAGATCTGAAGCACCTTGAGAACCGTGTCTTGCTCCCCGCTTTCCACGGTGGCTACTACAGTCCTGAGCTCCATTATCTCAGCAGCTCAGCTACAGCGGGAGGTGAAACCGGGAGGAAGGGGGGTGAGGGGGCTTCCCGGGCTCCTGGATAACGGTGATGCAAAAGGACCCCGAAACGCAGACACCTGAGAGGGAGAGAGACAGACGTGGGGAAAGGAAGGAGGGGGAAAAAACAAAACAAACAAACAAAAAAAACCCCAAGTGAGACTGCTCACGCTGCTGCATCCATAAAAGCAGAGCAAACGGATAACTTGAGTAAAACCAGCAGCCAGCTTCCTCTCTCTCCCTCTAATCCTGTTCCTCTCTTTGCTTTTCAATGTTTAATATATGCCCTCCCAGTAAAGCACTCCGGGAAAACCTTCCCCCCACCCAGCCAGGGGATTAACACAGAGCAGATAACAGCAGCTCCCTGAAATAGCCCTCTGCCTCCTCCTCCCCTGGCTGCCCTGATTTCTGGTACGGCACAGGAGGGGGGGGGAAATACCCATAAACATTCCTGTGGAGTAAAAAGGGATGGAGAGGAAAGCCGGGGAGATAGGCAAGCATCCTCCCGGCTCGCTTCGGGCAGAGCTACCCCTTCAGGGGGTGCAAGGAAAGGGATGTGTGGGGTTCCGTGCCTGCCACCACCGCAGGCGACGCGGCGCTCCGTGACATCGCTGTAAACGGGCGTACGGCGCAGACTGTTCCGGACAGAGGCGGCAGTTCAACCGCACCGTCGGAAAGCGACTCCCGGCGGGGGAGAACCCGGGCGGGCGCTGGGCCCCGGGCAGCACCGGGCCGCCCCCGCCCCAGCACAGCCC
>NW_009647430.1:83450-84416 GCF_000708025.1 Charadrius vociferus | reverse complement strand
CCGGCGCCCCGGGGGGGGGCAAAGCCGGCAGAGCCCCGAAGCGACTGAGGGGGCGAAGTGCTCGAATTTGGTGGGTTTCACCCATATCCCCACCTGGGGCAGCGCTGGGGCACGAAGCCCCCGTGCTGTGTCCCGCTGCTGCTGGGCAGTGGCGGCTCAGGGCACGGCGGGGTTTCAGACCCTCTCCATTTGGGGAAGGTTTGGTGCGTTTTTGTCAAAAATCGTTTGGGAGTGTTTTGTGGCACAAACCCCGTGAGGCCGTAGGTGCGAGGAGGCAGCTGTACGGCCTTCGTGGCAAGCCAGAGACCGGCCGGGCAACAAGCTGGGTCTGCCTGGCCCGCCACGTTGGGTGAGCAAACACACTAGTGCTTGTATCAGGACAAATAAAACTCATTCTCTGTGTTTCCCCCCAGGCCAGAGTCCGAGCGGCGTGGAGGATATGCTGGATGTAGAGAACAAGCGTATGGCGGACAGCCTCGCCAACAAGGTCACCAGGCTGAAGTCGGTGAGTCGCCGCGTTCGCCTCGGGTGCCGCGGTGAAGGAAGGACGGGACATCGCTTCTCTAGGCTGTTCCTGCAGGGTCTTGTGGAGATGCGATCAACGCAGAGGGCTTCCGATGTATTAACACCTCTCAGTTGTTGGTGATGCACCGGTTAACTGTCACTTGTGAAATGCCAGGGACGGGTTTATGAATTTCCACTTCCTTTTGAGGTTTAGCAACATCATGTAATGGGAATGATGTGGTTTTCGTGGCATTCGGTGAAGGGGTTTTAGGCACAGAGAGAAACATAAAAGCTGCTGAGAGGGGTATTGCTAAGCGCACCTCCTCAGGTAGAAAACTCTCAATAAAAAGATAGGGAAATTAGTTTTGAAAAATACATGTGCCTCTATGAAACTGGCGTTCTTAAAGCTAGTTTGCTCCTCCTAACATCAAATACTTTGATTTAGAGCTTAAAAGAAGTCAA
>NW_009647430.1:77259-83394 GCF_000708025.1 Charadrius vociferus | reverse complement strand
CCTATATATGACAGTTGCAGACAGTCAAACCTTATATTCAGGGCTGCAGAGCTGAAAAAGTTCAACAACCTGAATCTGAAATGAGAATCTTGTTCCCCTACCAAACAAGCCTCTGTCCGTGTAGGACACGGGGAAGCAGTGGCTTGCTTTTCTAATGTGCAGTTCAAATTCTACCAGCACTAGATGCCTTAGAGTTTCTCTTTACGTTAGAAGTTCATTAACACCCGTTTTCTCCCTTACCCTGTGTAGCTGGCTCTGGATATTGACAAAGATGCTGACGAACAAAACCGTTACCTGGATGGCATGGTAAGGAACCAATGAAAGGTAAAGCACGTGACTTTTTTGTGCTGGCTCTCAGCAGTTACCTTAACTGGAAGTTTAATAGCAGTTAGCAAACAAAATTAGATCCCAGTGGTCGGTTTGGCAAACCAGGGCATGTCACTAAACCCGTTTCCAGTGGCCTTCTTGATATATAAACATCAGACACTTAGCGGCTGCTAGTATTGCGTTGTCCGAATGGGCGACACGGTTGGTATTTAGCATCTGGAAGGACTGATGTAGGACAGCGCACTTCAGAAACACAGATGGAGATTACCTCCTTACTGGGATTAAAGAGCTGCCTCCTGTGGCTAATGCTGGGAGATGGGCCTGTTCTGCAGCTGCTCCTGTGATTTTTGGTATTGCTGTGTAAATCTGTCAGGGTTACTTACTCTAACACCTGAAACACAGACTACCTGTCAGGACTTTGTAGCTCACTGACGTCTTTGGAAGGAGCAAAGCTGATGCTCTGGGTCACCTCGGGTTGTTCGGTGCCCTGTTCTGCCATCTTTCTGACACACAACACCCGATAAAACCAAAATCGCTTTCCAGAGTAATCTGCCACTTAAGCTTTGGTTGCTGATGGAAAATCACAGCACAGTGGGGAAAGGCCAGCACATTCCTGTGGCAGAGGGGTTACCTGCTGAGGCCTTTTAGGACAAAGGTAATTCGTTAACTGAATTGTGAGAGGAAGGGAATCCAGCCTGGAGATTTGAGAAGGACATTAGCACTGTCACACTGGTGCTTGAAGAGCTTTTTCCGCATGTGCTGGATGTCGCAGAGCTGGTGCATGGAAGCGAGAGAAAAGATAATTATAGTGTTGGAACCAGTGGAGTCAAAGGTGTGAGCTCAGCTTGGAAGCTTAACAACGGCGTGTGCTGACAGTGTTGGCGTGTTTGAAATGGATATTTGCTCAGCCTGAAGATTAGGAGAATGGAGGATCCATCAATAAAAGGTGTAATGGCAAAAGACATTAAAGCAGAAGCCCGCAATCAGCATGAAATTTTGCTTCTGGTACAGAGGTGGTTTTGAAGCATTTCAGGAACAACATGAGCAGAAGCTCCGAGTAGTTTGTGGGTAAGGAAAACAGACCAGAAGTCAAAATGAAAATGCCTGAACTGCATTAATTTGAGAAGTTTGCCACCCTCTGGTGGAGCTGCAGATGCATTCTGTCCCATGCTGAAAATAACTGGGACTAATGGCAAGAAATGACACCTTTTTCTGTGCTTGTGAGCCTGGCCCGGTGTACGGTAATGGCTCTAGCTTCATGTAGGGACATTTCCTTTGGGTGAAGCGTTAGCTTGTAGAGTTGCTGTTAACAAGCTGTTCCAGGCAGAATGAGCGGCGTGGGTACAGTGGACCAGTCCAGCAGCAGGTCGCTTGACCCTGGCTGAAAAAAGGGGAGGCAGTTTGGTGTACGTTTGCAACAGCCCTTCCCCTGTCTTTTTTGTTTCCCTGCCTTGAGTGTGGTGGGAAGGTGCTGCCCCTGGAGCCTGAGCACAGGAGGGAAGGACCTTCTGAGAGAGACGTGATGGGCACGGAGAGATGGGCAGCTATTGTGCAGCTCCCTCTGCAAGTGTGTTTTAGGCAGGAAGTGGCAGATTCTTCAGGGATACCTTCATCTGTTTATAACACCTCCATCTTCATTTTCTTCCTCATTCAGGATTCAGATTTTATGAGCGTGACTGGTCTGCTAACTGGCAGCGTGAAGCGTTTCTCCACCATGACACGGTCTGGGAGGGATAACCGCAAGTTGCTCTGTTCTGTTTCGTCAGGACTGATTGTTGTTTTCTTCATCCTCTACTATCTCGTGTCCAAAGCAGGGACTTGAGCTTGTTGTTCTGCAAGTTTTACAGCACAAAGAACACGACAACCGACAGACTTGTTCAACACCTTTCGTGGTCTGCCCTGTGGTGGAGCCTTTGAGATGTTCCAGGCAGACCTTCTAAATAACTTTTCTTTCCACCAGCTTCTTGTCATTGTTCTGGCTGGTCTCAGACATCTCTTTATAAAATGAGTAGGTTTGATTCTAAACAGATTTTCATGTATAACATGATTTTGATGTTGCTAAATGCTTACGCCTTTCTCTCTTGCCTTGTTGTCCACGTCTTGTGGCCTGTTTTTAAGGGCCGCTTTTGTGTTACCTCCCTTACTGATATTCGGTACTAGGCTTGTGAGGAGATGCGGCTGACAAATCCAGAGACCTGTTGATACTCAAAAGTTTAATAAACCAGCTGAGCTGTGGAAGCTGTAGAGTTTAGGATGCTGATTTACGAGATTTGGAAGTACAAATGCGTGACTTACATTCTAGTGTGGCCACTCAGCTGATACCTGGGCTCAGTTTCCAGTTTTCAGACTTGGAGACCTGTTAATACCCCTGGTGTCCCTGGGTTGAAATGAAATCTGTACTGCTTTGAAATGAAATTGTAGATCTGGACCCTGATGCTCTCTAATTGTTGCAGCGAAGAGTTGCAGAGGAGCAAGACTTTATTTCAGCGCTAGCTTGGTCTTCCTTATCATCCTTCTGGGTAAAGCTGGGGATGAACCCTGCAAGAAAGGAGAGCCAAAGTCCATAAACCACCTTGATTCACATACGTGTAGTAGCTTCCAGTAGCTTCCTACACAGTTGCAAATGCACTCCCTTAGACTACTAAATCAGTGTAAAGAAAATCTGATAGCAAAGGGTCCAGTTAATTTCAGTTATTATGGTCCCCTGGTATCCCAGCGCTTTGGGAAGCTGTGCAAGTGAACACAGAGGTTGAGGTCAAGTGAAACTCCTAAACCGTGCTGTTGGGCGGTGGGTGGGAGGTCAGGGAAGGATTTGATCGGAGGGTTGATTTGTTTATTTATTTATTCATGTAGAAGGTAACCTAAGAAACTCTTGCTTTGCCGCCCATAGTGCTTTGGGGACCCCTGCCTGCAATGCTCGTGTGAGATGCGTGGCAAGGCACACCCCTACCAGTTTTGTTTACAAAGCAGTCGTTCCTGATGATTGTGCAATGAAAGCCGGATTTCCTCTCCCGAGGTGGAGCTCTGGGAGTGCAGTGGCTGGGAACTCCAGCTTCCCCTCACCCCCATTGCCGTTCCTTGGGCTGCTCACTCACGTCATGACCCCAGCTGTACTCTTCCACAGCTGAATTATTTAAGTCTGCCAATGATTGAAGTAAGAGATCTGTAACTTTAAAAATACGGTACCTGTTGGGAGAAAGAAAGAAGAACTTAAAATAAAATGCTCTTTCTCTCTTCTGACAAACCTCCACTGCCCGTTGTTTAAACTTTTCACTTTCCAAAGCAGCTGAGCAGAGCTGCTGTGTTTCATCTTGTCTATTTTCTGTACCAACTGCTGATGTGTTCTGCTTTTTCTTTTTGAAAGTCTTCGCTTACTTGCTTCTCTTACCTTCCTGTAACAGCCCCTTGCAGGACTAAAGCATTCCTCCTCTGATTTTACCGTCTTTCTCCTCTCCAGCCAGCCCATAGTCCTCAATGGCTGGATGTTTCCTTTGGCCTTCCCCTGGTACCCATTAGGAATTCCTTTGTCCTTGGACAATCCCAGGTCCAGATCTGTAAACGGACTGCGTTGTCCTTTGTTCCAGCTGTACCAAACTGCTAAGGAAGTACTGCCCTAACTGGATTAGGTGTCTTTTTTTTCCCCACACATGGGAAAAAATGCACAGGGAAGGCAAGCAGAAAGGAGGCAGCAATGACTTTCTGTGGTTCTTCCTGCTTCTCTGGTAAGACGCTGGAGGAATGATGGGTGAATTGATGGACTTTGTTTTGATTTTCTGAAGGAGATGACTTCTGATGAAACGCCACTGGAACAGCCTGGTTTTCATATTGGTGGTGGTTCTGGTTTGCTTTTACTGTTGTAAATAAAGCTCTGGTTTTAGAATTTTCTGCTCAAGTATTTTTTTCCTTGTGCTTATGCGTTAGCAAGGCTAAATACTGAGATTGAATCACTCGGTTGTTCTACTTCAACTGCAGAGAACCTGCTCCCTGCAACGTTATCCTGAGAAACAGCACATCTTCAGTGAACTGTGGTACGGAGATTTGAGCAGAGCTGCCCTAGCTCGGGAGGAGCAGGTCTTCATGGCTCTGCAACATCTGCCTGGGCCATTTTGGAAGTTGACTTGTATCTCCAGTGTTCTCTCTGAACAAGCAATGCTTCTGAAGTTGAGCTGCAGGGGGGAACCGTCTTTAGCACCTTTCTGTCTTGGTCAAGGTACTAAACAGTCCACAGGTTTGACTGGCCTTGGGCCTTTCCTTGCAAAGGAAACCTTTTCCTGTTTTAATGCTTTGTCTCTGATCCTTTTAATTCCTCTAAAACTCAAAAAAAAAAAGAGTTTTTTAAAAAATATATTTAATTAACCTCAGGAATTTTAAATTGACAAATTGAAATTAAAGATTCTTGAAGCTCAGGCGAGCTTCAAGATTCCCTCTGATTCCCACCGCAGCGCAGCTCCGCGCTTGGAGGCAGCATTTGTGGGACGCCGTGGGCGCTGCGCACCCTCCTCCTCCGTCCGATCCTCCGGGCTCCCGCTGCCAGCTGCTCCCGGCGGGTGCCCCTGTCCTCTTGGCGCGGGGTTTGCCGTCATTTGGCATCAGCACGCGGCTGGAGTGAAGGCGTCGCTGGGCGAAGGAAGCTCCGTCAGCATTGCCAGGCAATGAATTCCACCGGGAGGATTTATCGTTTCAGGAACTGGTTCTAGCACCGTGTAACCGTCTCAACCCTCTGCAGCTCAGAGCTGCAACACCAGGAATCCCTGGGGGAGCCTGAGCGAGGATGTGTAACCTGCAGGCGTGTTGCAAAAGAATCTTGCGCGAATAAGCAGCAAATGCGCTGAGGAAGTGCAAAATCTGAGAGAAGGAAGAATTCAGAACACAGGTTAATCACAATAATGGCAACACGGTAGTTGGAAGGAGCACACAATGGAGTGTGGGATCAAATATGGAGCAGCGTGAGCACTGGGACGTACTCTCTGGAAGATACCCCACTACCCAGCCCCTCAGCGTTTTCTGAACGTCTAGTTACTTGAGTAGTTTGCTTACTTTGGTGTTAGAGCTCTCCCATAGCATTAATATTGCAATGTTTTTGGTGAGACATGACAATCAGAGAGAGCCCATCTTCCCCACAGACACAGCCCCAGCTCAAAGTGAATATACAAAATATTTGGGAGTGGTTTTATTGCAGTTGTAACATACCAGGAATGAGAACTCGGCTGTGAGCTGCGATTTCAAGCGTGGCTTTGCCGCACCATCTAAAGGCGCATCTCCAGATCCTCTCCGTGACTCATTCTCCACAGAACTTGAGCTTTTCTTGCCGCCTCAGCCCCTAATTAACGCCGTGGCTAAAGCGCAGAGCACGCAGCTGGGATCGCTGCAGCTAACAGCAAAACAAATCCCCGTGTAATAATGGGACAAGCTGAAATGCTGACAGCGATCGCTTTCTGTATCCACATCCTCCCAGTTGTTTGCTGGAATTAGTAGAATGCAGTTAATTGTCTGAGGACGGGGGGGATTGCGGGTCTCAGGCGCCTGGTGTCACCTGGGGAATTGTCTGAGGACGGGGGGGATTGCGGGTCTCAGGCGCCTGGTGTCACCTGAGGTGGGGGTTGTCCTCAGCGAAGGCAGTCCGTGCCCGTGCCCTGTGCTGTGCGCACCCGAAGCACGGTCCCAGTCCCGGCAGCACGCCCGTTGGAAACCCGCTGTGTGGTGGGACGTTTCTGGGGGGCTCCTGCTGGTACGGGTGGGCCCTTCTCCCCTTCCGGAGAGGAAGGTAAAGGCAAGAGCAGAGGCGTTTAGGGGCGGGTAGAACACAGC
>NW_009647430.1:73977-75024 GCF_000708025.1 Charadrius vociferus | reverse complement strand
CGGGGGTGAGGGCGCTGCTGCGGAAGCTGCAGTGCCTGGTGGAGGTGCCGGGGCGGCTGCGGCGGTGGGCAGCGCCGGGGGCAGAGCCTGCGCGGGCCCTGCGCTGCCACGCCCGTGCCCGTGCCGTGCTCCGTCACTACCGCCACCTGCCCTCCTTCCGTGCCATCGAGGATGAGAGCCATGCCATCATGGCCGACCTGGCCCAGCGCCTCCGCGCACGCCTGCGGTACGTTCACTCTGGAGCCTGCTGAGGGCAGCTCTGGGAAATGGGGTTTGGGGGATGTTCACTCTGGAACCTACTGATGACAGCTCTGGGAAACAGTGCAGGGGTGGGTTTACTTGGGAGACTAACGATAGCCATTCCTGTAAACAGCCTTCTTGGGGGTGTGATGGTGAGTGTAGTACATTAGCGCTGAAACCTACTGATAGCAGCTGCGGGAAACAGCTTTTCAAGGGGTCAGGGGTGTTAAATCTGGAGCCTAATGATAACAGCCCCCAAGAACCATCCGAGGGAGAGGGGCGTTTACCCTGGAGCAACCCCAGGAACCATCCCTTGTGCAGAACGTTTGTAGAGTAAGGGGGATAGTTCTGACCACTCCTGAGGGCTTTGTAAAGGCTACGTTATAGGGGGGTTTCTCATGCGTTTATGGTAAAGGGGTATTTCTGGAACCTACTGAGGAGTTTTAGTGATTTTTGATTATTATTATTATAAACTGAAACCTACTGATGATCTTTAGTGAGTTTTTTATTACTATAACCACTGTTAATTTTGGAACGTACTGGTGCTATTACTTTCCCCCCCTTTGCTTTTTGCATAATTACTCTTTGCTCTGTAGCACACTGATGACTTCTATTGCGTATTCCCTGCTTTCTTGCGGTGCCACTGTTACCCCCGGAACATCCCACCGTCCCCAAATAACCCCCTCACTCCCCCCACCCCCAGGGATGACACCTTGGACCCCAAGGAACTCACCGAGTGTGTGGAGATGCTGTTGCAGCTGGAAGAGCCGCCTGAGGAGCTGTGCGAGGAGTTCCTGAGCCACGCTG
>NW_009647430.1:63794-73413 GCF_000708025.1 Charadrius vociferus | reverse complement strand
GCATGGGGCAGGGTGGGGGGTCACTGGGGCAATCACGGGCAATTTGGAGGTTGCACAAGGCGATGTGGGGGTATTTTGTGGGTTTTGAGGGCCCCGGGGTGGTATTTTTGGGGTGTAACTCCCTACTTTTGCTTGCAGGGGGAGTTCTGTGTGGAAGCGGTGCGTGAAGGGCTGGTGGTGGCCTTTGTGCGTTGGCTCTGCCGCACCGCCCGGGGCGTCGCCGATGGCCCGGCTGAGCGAGGGGCTCCCGCGGCTCCCCCGGCCCTGCTGCTGCTCCCCGCCCGCCTCTTCCTTTACTATGAGGCCACTACCATCAGCTACATCCTCACTCTCACCGACGAGCAGTTTCCCCCCCAGGTGAGCCCCCAAAACTGCCCCATTTGGTCCCAAAATGGCCCTAAGGGGACCCTGAATGTCCCCAAGATGTCACAAAATGGCTCTGCATCCCTCTGTCCCAGCATCCATTCAGGACATGGTGGTGGGTACCAACATGTGCGTGGAGGCACAGGGATCTTCCTTCTCTCTGTGTCCCCCAAAATATCCCCTAGTAGACCCAAAATGGTCTGATTGTCCCAAAAGCGGCCCCAAGAGGACCTCAAATGGCCCCAAGTATTCCTGTGGCCCTGTGTCCACCCAGGATGTCATGGTGGGGACAACGGTGTGCGTGGAGGTATGGGGATCTTCCTTCTGTCTTTGTGTGCCCCCAAATGTCCCTGAGGGACCCCAAAAAGTCCCAGGTCCCTCCCAGTGCCCTGCTGTGGGCAGAAGGGTCCTTACCTGTGCCAGTGTCTC
This sequence comes from Charadrius vociferus, assembly GCF_000708025.1. Classification (NCBI taxonomy): domain Eukaryota; kingdom Metazoa; phylum Chordata; class Aves; order Charadriiformes; family Charadriidae; genus Charadrius; species Charadrius vociferus. Next base: position 72,621 of record NW_009647430.1, on the reverse strand, counting down.
CCAAATGCCTCCAAGGGCACCTCAACATGTCCCCAAGGGGCTTCTGCATGTCCCCGAGTCCCCCCAGACGCCCCAAAGATACGAGGATGGCAGCGATGCTGCTGCAGGTGGGGTAGCCTGGAGAGCATCCCGGGTGTCCCGTGGTGTCTCTGTGCCCCCAGGGGGATCCCGACATGTCCCCACGTCTCTTGAATCCCGAGGCCACAGGGCAGTGGTGACGGTGGGGACAGCGCTGTGTGCAGAGGTGTGTGGGGTGTTCCTACATGTCTTCACGTGTCTCCATGTCCTTTGCACCCCCAGGACACCGGCCCAGCGGTGACACCGGGACCGGCACTGTGCGCAGAGGCGCGGGGGGCGGCACAGCGGCTGCTCGACCACTACGTGCAGGTGCAGGGCGCCGCGGTGGCACAGATGCTTAGGAAGAGTTTTGTCGTGGAGACACGAGACTGGTTGGGCACCGTTGAGCCCCGCAATGTTCGTGCCGTCATGAAGCGCGTGGTCGAGGACATCACCGCCATCGATGTCCAGGTTGGGGCAACACCGGGAGCCCAGAGGGGCTGAAGTCACCTGGGGGGTCCCTGATGTCCCAGAGGGTCCCTGTGGGGGGTCCTAAAGTCCGCTGTGAGGTCCCAGATGTCCCAGAGGGTCCGGGGTGGGGGGATGAAGTCCCTGAAGGATCAAGAGGGGATGCCCAAGGTCCCCATATGGTCCTTGAGGATCTTTGGGGTCCCAGACGGGCTTGGGAGGGTCACAGAGGATTTGAGGGATCCTGGGTGGTTTTGGGGGGGTCCCAGAGGGTATTCTGGGTGGATTCTGGGATGCCAGCACTGAGCGAGTGCGGTGCCGCAGGTGGGGCCGCGCTTGGGGGTGCGGGGGGCGCAGAGCAGGGACCCGAGCCGGCGCGCCTTCTCCGTCTACAGCAGCTCACGGGCACCGGGGCGCTACGCCCCCAGCTACACCCCCAGGTCAGCCCTGTCGCCCTGGCACCTCTCGGCCACCCCAGTGCCACCCTGTCACCCCTGTGTCACCCCTGCAGTAACCACTACATCTTCCCTGTGACCCTCTTCCTGTCCCCAAACTGCCCCAGTATTCCCTCACCATCTCCACATCCCTTGGCTGTCCCCCTGTCCCCAAACTGTCCCAGCATCCCCTGATGATCCCCATGTGCTCTGTGTCCCACAATTGTCTCATCTCTCCACATCCTGTGACCATCCCCACGTTCCCCGACTGTCCCCACATCCACTGCCGATCCTCATCTTCCCCGTCTTTGTGTCTCCAAACCATCCCAATATCCCCTGACCATCCCTACATCCTCTGACCATCTCTGTGTCCCCATCCCCGCGCCTCCTGACAGCCGCTGTGTCCCTGTCCCCACATCCCCTGGCTTTCTCAAATACCTGACTGGCCCTGTGTCCCTGACTGTCCTGGTGTCCCCATCCCCAGCGCCCCCATGGACACCCACCTGCTCAGCAACATCCAGAAGCTCTTCTCCGAACGCATTGACATCTTCAGCCCCGTCGAGTTCAACAAGGTGAGGCCACAGGGACATCCCCATGTCCCCTAATGTCCCCAAGGTCCCCAAACTGCCCACTTTCCCAGCTGTCTCGTGTCCCTGCTGTCCCCATGACCCAGGTGTTGGGGCCCAGAAGCTGATGACCAGGACAGGGGCGTTCCCGCTGTCCCCTGAGGCTCCCCTGTCCTAGGTGTTAGGGACTCGGGGTCCCTGCAGCTGATGACCAGGGCGAGGGTGGCCCCGTGTCCCTGTCCTGACCTGACTTGGGGCCTCCCTGTGCTCCCAACAGCCATGTGTCGGGCCTCGGGGGATCCCTGGGGATGTGACCAGCATGAGAGACAGTACCCTGGAGAGGGGTGTCCCCACATCCCCGTGCAGATGGGACTCAGGACCTTCTTACCCTGGGGACATCCCTGTCCTCCTGTGCCACATGTCCCTGTTGTCCCCACATCCCAGGTGTCGGTGCTGACGGGGATCATCAAGATCAGCCTGAAGACGCTGCTGGAGTGTGTGCGGCTGCGGACGCTGGGGCGCTTCGGGCTGCAGCAGGTGCAGGTGGACGGCCACTACCTGCAGCTCTACCTCTGGCGCTTCGGTGCAGGGGCTGCTGGACGAGGTGGCCGCCAGCGCCACCCACCGCTGCCTCGACCCTGTCCCCATGGAGCACAGCGTCGTCGAGCTCATCTGTGAGCGCGGGTAGGACACGGGTCGATGTACAGGATATGGCATCACATAGCGGAGGGACATGGGACACCTGTGTCACCATGGGGTACAGCCGAGTGGGGACATCTCTGGGAGGGGGACACGTCCCAGGTCCTGTTATGTATCTGGGGCAGACCTGTATGTACCCTGTGAGTCCCCACATCATACACGGGGACACTCCATGTGTCCTCCCCGCCGCAGCAACACCCAAGAACGTCCCATGTCCCCACACACAGCAACATGCAGGGACAGTCCCTGTCCCCTACACCCACAGAGGGTCACCCCCGTGCTCCTCAGCCCTGGTAACACCCCATTGTCCCCTCACCCCCATGACGCCCTCAATGTGTGGTGGCACTTCATGTTGTCCCTGCAGCCCCAGTGACACGCCACATCATCCCCTGACCTTGGTGATCTCCCCTCATGCCTGGGAACACTCTGGGCACAGCCCCTTTGTCACAGTCGGGGACAATAAATAAACTATGTGTGAGCTGTGCCTTGTGTCCCCTGTCTGTGCCGGGGTGGGGAGGGGACAGAACAGGGACAGTTGCCTGGGACGCTGCAGGGAGCAGGGGGGCTGTGCAGGGATGAAGGGGGGTCACCTAGATGCCTGGGTCCCTCGGCCACCTGTGTCCCCGCGGGGCAGTGAGGAGGGGGGCAGCCCCGGCCCCCCGCACAAGCACCCTTCCTGCCCCCGCCAAACCCTTGCACGAGCTCCCTGTGAGCACCCAAGGAGCAGCCGGTGCCTCCACGAGAACTCCAGGGCACCGAGAGCCCTCCCAGCCGCCTCGTGGGCACCTCACACGCACCCAGGGCCTCGCACGAGCACGGGGCCTGCCTCCCTGCACGCCCCAGCTGGCTGCGGGATGTCGGCACGGCTGGCGCTGCTTGTGCGGCTCCTGCTCATCACAGCCAGACATCGCAAGGGGGTCCTGTGGTGCCCAGGGCTGAGGCGGGGACAGGAGCAGGGTCGGGGCAGAGGCAATGCCCGGCTGTGCCGTCGGGGAAGGGCAGTGCTGGGGAAGCAGCTCTCTGAGCACCGGCCCTGGAAAAAGGGATTCTCCACCTCTGGGCTGGGATGAAGGGTGTCCTCAGGGGACAGGGACAGCGGCACTGAATGAAGTCCCTGACCTGTCCCGTGCAGGGGCGAGAGTCGGGATGCGACAGAAACAGCTGACAGCAATGAGAGAGAACCCATAAAGGCCCCAAACCATAAAAGGCAGGGACCAAAAACCTGAGTGGGCACTAAACAAAGTGCTGAGTGATACTGGGGGTCGTTAACTTAGCGGCACAAAAGCCCGGGACACTGACACTGCAGGTGTCAATGCTCACACAGTACCAACACAATCAGAAGGATCAAACTTCTCATCACTGTCCCAACCCTCCCAGGGTGACTTCAGGAAAGTCACTTCATCTGTCTCTGGGGCATCGAAGTTGGAAAGCCCGGTCACCATGAACTCACCAAACGACGTGGAGAGATGGGCAGATGGATGGAGGCTCCTGCTGGAAGAGATCGGGACCATCGGAGTCTTGCAGACACAGGGTCCCTCGAATGGAGAAGCCAGAGCGACTGAAATGAGAGCTCTGCGCTCTCACTTCACTCTCGCATTGAGATTGTGACACAGACCTCGTGGAAAAGCTTTGAAAGATGCACAGCACAAGCTGAGAATTCGATATTACCAACCCTCCAGCTCAGGTCGGGGCATCTCCCACTGCCGGCGGCTGCGGGCACAGCAACTGCCAGTTACATCTGCTTCACAACATTCACTCACCCTGCAGTAAGGCCAGATTCGTGTCATCAGTTAAACGAGGTTGGAAACTGAAGGGTTGACCCTGGGCATCAGCTAAAGCCCCCAGCAGCCCCTCACTCCCTCCTTTCGCCTGCGCAGCGGGATGGGGGAGAGAGCCGGAAGGGCCAAAGCAAGAAGAGCGTGAGGGCCAAGATAAAGACAGTTTAACAAGTGCAGGGGCAAAAAAGGAAAACAAGTGCTGTGAGGGACACTGCTGACCACCTCTCACCAGCAGAGTGATGCCCAGCCATCCTCGGGCAAGAGCTGCTTTAGAAAGACTGCCCCCGGACCGCTATTCTTCCCTTCTGTGCCCACTCACGATCGTTATCCCTACAAGAAACCCACGTGTCATGGTTTAGCCCCAGCCAGCAACAAAGAACCACACGGTTACTCCCCCCTCCCAGTGGGATGGGGGGATGGAGAATCAGCAGAAAAAGGCAAAACTCGTAGGTTGAGATAAAGGCAGTTTAACAGAACAGCAAAGGAAAGAAGAAAACAACAATACTACTGAAGAGGAACATACAAACACGATTAACATACAGCCACTCACCGACCGGAACCCGAAGCCCAGCCCGCTCCCAAGCGGCGATTCCTGCCCCCCCGGCCCCAGCCGGCTCCCCCAGCTATGTTCTGGGCACAGCGTCGGATGGTATCGAATACCCCTTGGGTTAGTTTGGGTCAGCCGTCCAGAAGAAGCTTTCAGAAGGATCTGAACTATTTCATTCCCTTTTTCAAAAACTTCTTTGTCATGTTGCCCCATACAATGATATCATCGACGTATGGCAGATGTTCCAGCGCTTCACCCTCTTCCAGGGCAGTCTGGATCAGCCCGTGGCACATGGTGGGGCTGTGTTTCCACCCCTGGGGCAGTCGATTCCACCCCCTGGGGCACTTGGACGCCCCTCCGAGTGAGAGCAAACTGTGGCGCACACTCTGCTGCCAAAGGGATTGAGAAAAACACATTTGCAATCTCAGTTCTGGCACACCGCTCGGCTGCCTTGGGCTCCAGTTCCCATCGACGTTCTAGCATGGCCGGCACAGCAGCACTCAGCATCAGCCTCACTTCATTCAGGCCACGATAGCCCACTGTTAGCCTCCACTCTCCGTTAGATTTTCACACTGGCCATACGGGGCTATTAAAGGGTGAGTGGGTCTTGCTGATCCCTCCTTGAGTCTCTAGTTGACGAATCGGGTCACGGATGGGAATCGGGGAGCCTCAGTTGGGGCAGTATTGCCATCGATGCACTGTTGCGGTAGCAATCGGCACCTCTTGTTCTTCAACCCCCAGCAACCCTACACCAGGAGGGGCCTCCGAGAGCCCAGGCACGGCTGACAGCTGTTTAATTGCCTCCGTCTCCACGGCAGCTATGCCAAAAGCCCGCCGGTACCCTCTCCTGAGGTGGTCCATGCCAAGGATGCACGGAGCCTCTGGGCCAGTCGCGATGGGATGCTTTTGCCACCCATTCCCAGTTAGGCTCACTTCAGCTTCCAGTACAGCCAGCTGATGGCATCCCCCCCTCCCTCCAGCAATACAGATGGGTTCCGCCCCTCTGCAGCGTGATGGCATGAGGGTATGCTGTGCACCCCTGTCCACTCTTGTGGGTCTGACGCCACTGAATCCACACAGTCCAATAAACCCGGTTGTCCCTTTCCCCCACCTGGCTGGAGGCAGGGCCCCTCTCATTGTGTCCATTACTCACTTCTTGCAGAAATGACTTGGAAGTCCCTTCAAGAAGATCAGAAGTAAAATGAGGCCTTCTGCTCCATCTGGGGAACTGCCAGCTGGAAACTGGAGGGGCATTTCTCCCAGGGGGATCCCCTTTTGTGATTATTCTTCCATGCAACTCATGTACCTGTGCCCGTAGGATCAAGGTAGGTTGTCCATCCCACTTCCTCATGTCCTCTCCACGCTCACGCAGGGAAACCACAAGGTGCCTCATGGTGTGTACCCTCTATAACCTCTCTCTTGAGCAGAGAAATGCCTGCTCCTAAGAGCTGAGATACTGGCCTGTACAGGTGGGGAGTAGGACATACTCTCTTTGAGTTGCTGGACCTTCCAGGACAGTTTCTCCACAGCCAAGATGAGGGGGGAAGAGAGACTTTCTTCGTATTGCTGGAGTCGGCCAGCCACCTCATCCACCATTGCTCCCTCTTCACCCTTCCGTTCCATCACTGCCAAGAAGTGAGCATACGATGATGGAGTGCTCTGTACAAACTTCCACCACATGGGCCGTGTGCATTGGACTTCATCAGGATCTGTGGGTAACTGCGTGTTGTCTGGGTCATAATAAACCATTTCCCACATGGCTAATTCCTGCAGGTACTGGATACCTCTTTCCATGGTGGTGGGCTTGCCTGGACAACATACGTCATCTTCACTGAAGGGATACCTTTGCCTCACGCCTGACAGGAGTCACCTCCAGAGGCTGAGGGCTTGTGTCTTTTTCCCCGATCGCCTTTTCGGTGCCCCCTTCCCTAGACAGGGATCCCAGCTGCTTGGCTTCCCTGCCCTCTGGTTGGTTTTCTGGTTTAGCTGCAGTTCCTGTTACCGGGGTTGGAGTAGCCGCAGTGCCCGTCCTGGGAGCTGGAGTAGCCGCGGTGCCTGTTGGTCTGGTTCTCCTCTCTTTCCCCTGAGGATGCTGCACAGTATGAAGCAGTGTTTGGCAGATACTGGCCCAGGACAGTGCGGTAAATTGCACCTACCTGGAATAACCACAGCATTTTCCTTTCAAATATTCCATCACTTTAGCAGGGTCCTGTAGTTATCTGGGGCTGAAGTGGCAAACCGTTGGAGGAGAGCAGTTCTCTAGTGTCCTGGTTTGAGGTAAAACAGAATCAAGTTTCTGTTCAGCAATTTTACGTTTCAGTTAAGTCTCTTCAAACTAACGGCACTCTCTGAAATTGACAGCATATTTTTCAGACCGTCGACTTCTACAGAGATAAAGCCTGGGGTTTCTAACACACGCCAAGGCACGGGGGGCAGAGGCTCCCACTTACACCCGAGGGCACCTCACTTTGTTATGCGCCCCGTTGGAGGGTCAGCCGCAGAAAAGCATAGAGGGGTCGCACCGGCGGGGAGGAGTGGACAGGGCAGGTTTTTAGGTGGTTTTGGTAGTGTTAGGTTGATGGTTGGACTTGATGATCCAACCTAGACAATTCTATGATTCGAGGACGGTGACCCAAAACTGACCAACGGGGTATTCCATCCCATCTGCCTCGTGCTCAGTACAAAAGCTGAGGGATCAAAGGGTAAGCTCTGTTTTCAATGGCCACTGTCCGAGGAGGACTCTGGCTGTTTGTCTGCTTTTGATCCTGATCCATGCGTTCCTGAATCCGCATCCAGAATCCAGTTCCCGTCTGTCGCCGAGTCCACTCTGGGACTTTACCCGTGCCTGTCAGTGACGTGATCGTCATCCTGGGAGCTTGACACGGCTTTGTATATATTGTGTATCGTTCATTATTTTCTTTTTTGATATTATTATCTTTTCTTTTCATTATTTTATTATTAATATTTCATTAGTCTAGTTTTCTTTTAAACTCATAAGTCTCTTTCTCTGTCACCCTTTTCTCCCTGAAGGGAGGGTTGAGGAGAGCATCTGTCGTTCGTTTCAGTGGCCAGTCTGGCCCCAACCACCGCATCCAGACTCCTGCCCAATTCTCCCACAGGCCATGCCACCCGTGACTCCCCAGCCTCGGGGCAGATCTCTGGGCGGTACGTCTTAAACAGTTGTTTAACCCTAAACAAGACCCGAAACACATTCAGGAGACACAGCAATAGGACCATGCTGGTTTGAGCATCCCACGGATATTCAAAATTCTAAAAAAGCTGTTGTTCCTGACCCAAAGGAGAAAAGGGAGGCAAAAGAGCGGGGGAAAGTATCCCCCACTGTTTCCCCCACAGACTGGGTGTGATTATTAATAAAGTGCAAGAGATCATGCCCAAGGTATGGGCAGGACAGCAATGCCGCATAAACACACTAACATAACTGTGTGAACAGTGAAGTTATCATACAATAAATCGGTATTACACAGGACAGCAAAACGATAATCCTGATCCCTCTCCTAGAGGTGATAAAGAGCATTGCGGGAAGTACAGAGAGCACCCAAGAATCCACTTAACACAGCCATGTCAACAAACAAAGCAACATCGTGACCACTGACTATTTTACAAATGCAATACATTTGTATACAAAATTCGTTTTAAAGACACTCTGGTCAGATCTGTCGTCATCTCAACCCTTTGGGCCTCACGTTGGGCACCAAAAAGGACAGTCATGGTTTAGCTACACTGGGCAACAAAGAACCATGTGGTCACTTGCCCACTCCCAGCAGTGGGATGGAGGGAGAATCAGAAGAAAAAGGCAAAACTCATGGGTTGAGATAAAGGCAGTTTAAAAGATCAGCAAAGGACAGAGGAAAACAACAACAATAATTCTGATAGAGGAATATACAAAACACAATTAACACAGAGCCACTCACTGATGGGAACCAAAGGCCCAGCCTGCTCCCAAGCAGCGATTCCTGCCCCCACTCCATCCCCCCACCCCGCTCCCCTCCCCCCCGGCTCCCCCACCCCTTCCCCAGCCACCTTCCCCAGGTATATAGCCACTTTTGGCTACTTTGGGTCAGCCATTCTGGCTGCATCCATTCAAGTGATGTGAAAATTAAACCTGTCCCTGCCAGAACCTGGACACCAGGAAAAAAAAAGGCATTTCACTGATTGGGGAGAAACCTGAAGACACTCCCCACCTGTGGCTGCCACCTCGCTTCTCTAGCACATCCTCGAAAGTACACGGAGGACCGCCCGCACGCTTCTTCTGCACCC
>NW_009647430.1:58097-59262 GCF_000708025.1 Charadrius vociferus | reverse complement strand
CGGATGGCGTTCGGGGCAGTGCTTGCCTCCCGTGCTGCCACAGCCCTCTGCCTGGGTTGTGCTGTTGGTCTCGGGGCTCTCCCCTTGTCCTCATCTTGCACCGTTTTGGCTGAGGCGTTGACGTGAAATGGAGGGCCGATCACGCCCACCCACGCACAGCCCATCTCTCCACAGCAGAAGGCGACCAGAGAAGATCTTTGGGGGTACCTTTTATTAGACTCACACCAGAGGGATGAGAGGAGCGGTGCAGAGGGAATGTCGGAGCCCGAAGGTGGGAGCAGGTGCCTGGGGCTTGAACAGCATCACCTGGAAGGGGAAGGCCGAGAAGAAAAGGGGACTGTGCTGCCTCTTTCTCTGGAAGAGTTTTCCTCAGTGAAGGCTGTCCGGCATTTACAGCAAAGAGGGCCAAAGGCGGATGAAGCCTGGGGTAAGGGGCTGCAGAACTTGCCACGTGGCGTTTGGGAAGCAGTGGGTCTTCCTCCTCCGCTGAACACAGCTGAAATAATAGACGGGGAAAAAATAGGGCGCCAAAGGCAAATGCTGCTCTTTCTCGCAGCGCTGTGAGGTGATAGTGGGAGAGATGGGGAGCGCAGGGCTCGTTTCCAGTGACGCCTTCCTTACACAGAAAATAACTTATATTTTTCTTGATTAATACCGAAGTGAACAGAACCATGCAGTGAACATCGCTGAAGCGGGGAATATCTAACGTGCCCCTGCAGCATGGATGAGCCACAGCTGCAGAACTGGAAGGCTTTGTAAAAGGCGTCCATTGTCCGAAGGGCCCCGGCCTTCCCAAATCGCGGGTCTCTGGGAAGCGGAGGCAAAATCTTGGTGTTCCAAGGCGAAGGAGCGGGACGCAGCAGGTGCTGTTTCTGACCCCGGGGTGCGCGGAGCTGGTCGACAGCTGTGATTAGAGGGGTGGCGGAGTCCGACGGTGGGAGCAGGTGCCTGAGGCTTGACGAGTGCCACCTGGAAGGGGAAGACGGAGAAGACAAAAGAGGAGACTGTGCCGGCTCTTCCTCCGAAGCGTTCTCCTCAGTGAAGGCTGTCCGGTATAACAGGACCTTAAAGGGCAGCTCGATCCTGTGGGTAACGGGCCGGACGTTGGCGTCGCTACAAACCGCCTCACGGCCGCTCCCAAGATGGCGCCGCTGCGCTGAGGGAG
>NW_009647430.1:56234-57851 GCF_000708025.1 Charadrius vociferus | reverse complement strand
CCCTCTCGGGAGCGCGGAGCGGGAGCCGTCCGTGCGGGGGCCGAGCGCCCTCCCCGCGGTTTGAACCCCCGCGGTGCATGAGGCCTGCGTGAAGAAGAACGGCACGGAGCTCTGGCACGGAGCTCGGGGGAGTTAAACGGGTCAGGGAAAGCCCAAAAAGGTGGAAGGGAGGAGGTTTACCGGGAGCTGCTGTTGCGAGGGTGGGAGACGGGCGCACAAAGCCTGGGTTAAAAGGCTGGGAGTTGTCCTACGTGGTGCGAGAAGGAAAGCTTACAGCTCGGGTTATTTTAACTAAAATACAAAGACGTTTTGCTTTACTGGCGTTTAATACGTGGATTGACAGAGGTGCCCCCACCCCGGTCCATAGGAGGAGCCAGTCCTGCACCCGAGCGGGGACAGGAGGTGTCCTGGGCGAGAGCGGGAGCCCCCCGGCCCAGAGGGGTTGAGGGCTCGCTGCTTTCCAGCCCGGTGCAGCAGATGGCAGTTCCCGTGTGCCCGGCTAACTGCTTTTCTGGTTCGGGGCGCTGTGCGCCAGCGCGAGGCCGTGGCAGTTCCCGAACCGGGCTGTGCGGCACACGCCGACGGGCCCTGTGCTGTTCGGCAGCTCTGCTCGAGCCCCTGCGGCGCTCAGCACGTCCTAACGCAGTGACGAGTGTCCGGGAGCCTCTCCCGAGGCTGCTTCTTTAATGGGGAGACAAATGGCCACGTGGCATTGGGGAAGCAGTGCCTCTTCCTGCTCCGCTAAAACCGGCTGAAATTATTAACACTTGGGGAAAAACAGGGCGCTAAAGGCAAATGCTGCCCCTCTATGAGAAAGTGCTGCGTGTGAGGGGAGAGCGGGAGAGACCGGGAGCGCAGGGCTCGTTCCCACTGACGTCTCACATAGAAAGTTACAAGTTTTATTTTTCTTAAATAACAGTTAACACTCAGGTGAATAGAACAACGCAGTGAACACTGCGGAAAGAGGGAATGTCTAAGGTGGCCCTGCAGCAGAGATGAGGCACAGCTGCAGGAGTGGCAGACGGAAGAAAAGGAGTTAATTGTGCGGAGGGCTGGGAATCGCAGGTCTCGGGGAAGCGGAGGCAAGATGGTGGGGGCTCAAGGCGAAGGAGGGGGCCGCGGTGGGGGAGTTTCTGACGGCGGGGTGTGGGGCTGGTCAGAGAGGCGGGATGAGAGGGGCGGTGTAGACGGAGTGGCGGAGTCCAAAGGTGGGAGCAGGTGCCTGGGGCTTGATGAGCGTCACCTGGAAGGGAAGAGAGAGAGAACCGCACCAAAGGTGAGGGTGGAGGATGGCGCTGCCCTCCCAGCTGCTGCCCAGGGCAGGAGAAGGTCCCTGGCGGGGCGTGCTCATCCCCTGTGCAGGGGGTGTCCTCCTGAGGAGCACGTGGTGTGCGAGCGAGCGCCTGTGAGCGGTGACAGGCGGAGGCAGCGGAAGGGCAGAGCTGTGCTGTGCTCCTGGCCCTGCCGGTGCTGGGCTGTGGGCCGAGGCAAGGCAGCGGGGGCGCTGTCCTGCGGCCGGTGACTGCAGGCTGGTGGCCTGGAGCAGTGGGAAGCCCCTGGGAAGGGGGGAGATGCTTCAGGGCTGGCTGGGGCCGCGGGACGGCCGGCTCTCCCTTT
>NW_009647430.1:53559-56010 GCF_000708025.1 Charadrius vociferus | reverse complement strand
GTCCGAGAGGCGGGATGAGAGGGGCGGTGTAGACGGAGTGGCGGAGTCCAAAGGTGGGAGCAGGTGCCTGGGGCTTGATGAGCGTCACCTGGAAGGGAAGAGAGAGAGAACCGCACCAAAGGTGAGGGTGGAGGATGGCGCTGCCCTCCCAGCTGCTGCCCAGGGGAAGGTAAGGTCCCTGGCGGGGCGTGCTCATCCCCTGTGCAGGGGGTGTCCTCCTGAGGAGCACGTGGTGTGCGAGCGAGCGCCTGTGAGCGGTGACAGGCGGAGGCAGCGGAAGGGCAGAGCTGTGCTCCTGGGCCTGCCGGTGCTGGGCTGTGGGCCGAGGCAAGGCAGCGGGGGCGCTGTCCTGCGGCCGGTGACTGCAGGCTGGTGGCCTGGAGCAGTGGGAAGCCCCGTGGGAAGGGGGAGATGCTTCAGGGCTGGCTGTGGCCGCGCGCAGGCTGCCTCACCTTTCCCAGGCAGTAGTCCGCCGGCCCCGGCTTCGCGGTTCGGTCGCCTCCCGGTCGGGCTTTGGTTCCCATCACGTAGGTGGGAGCCCTCTTCTTGTAGAGGTCCAGGTCCACCTTGGGGAACGCGGCAGGCCCTGGCGTCTGTAAGAGAGGCGGGCGGGTTGCTGGGCGCAGAAGGCAAGCGGCGTTCCTTGCCGGGCGCCCCGGGGGGCTGCGCTGGGTGGTGGTGCCCCCGCAGTGCGCGTGAGGAGAGGCTGCGGCGGGCGCTGGAGCCCTTCTGCCCTGAGGAGAGCAGCTGAGCTCGCTCTGCGGGCGGGAGAGAGCCGAGGCGAGGAGCGTCGCTCACCTTGGAGAGGTCTTCGGCGAAGCCCGAAGCCTTGCTCTTCCCCGCCATGGAGTAGCACGGGCTGGCGCGGGTGTAGGCGGTGTTGGGCCCCACCAGCCTGGGCAGGGTGTAGGTGGCAGGACCTGGAAGGGGAACGGGCAGAGCGCGTGAGTGCTGCGGGGAGAGGAGCGGCGCCGGGCTGGGAGAGGAGCAGGAGGGATGTCCTGCCCCTGCCGGCAGCGCCTGCGCGGTGGGCAGCTGCCAGCCTGAGCTGCGGTCCTCGGGTGGGAGGGGAGGAGCGGGTGCTGTGGGACACGAAGCAGCTTGTGGAGAGGCGGTTGCGTCCCGCTGCGTCGGCTTTTCGCGAGGGCTGCTGCGAGGCCGTCCCCAGATGTTGGCCGGAGGCCCCGCCGGCTGCCAGGGTGTGTATTTCCCCGCGTTCCCTCACCTGGCGACGGGTCGGTTCTGACGGCCTTGTGCCGGAAGGCCATGGACTGCTCCGGCGGGCATCGGTAGCGGTGCCTGTTGGCCTTCTCAATGGAGTAGTCGCCTGGGGCGGAGGAGAAGCAGAGACAAGCGGTGAAGCTGGGGCTTTTCCTCCAGGCAGAGAGGCCGGGTGAGGAGGAGGTGCTGGGCCTCGAGCACTCTCCGGCCGTCGCCCTCTGAAGGGCACTCCGGGGGCGAGCGGGCGGCTTTGTGCCGCGGTGGCGCAGGGCAAGAGCGAGGCGTGCTTGTGCTGGCTGGCAGAAGCGCTGCAGACGCAATACTCACTCGGTCCCGGGGTGACCTCGGTCTTTATCTTGGGCAGCCCGCAGATGTGGTGTGCGGGAGCCACGTGCTTGCCGTCCCTGGTGACGGAGGGCCGGACGTAGTAGCGGGGACCCGGAGAGCAGCTCTCGGCGAGGGGAGGTTTGGCCCCTTGAAAGGTGTAGGCAGGGGCTCTGGCTTTGGTGGGGTCGTGAGCCAGGTGACCTGGGAAGAAGAGCCCGTGAAAGGACACCTGCCTGCGGGGAGCTGGGTTCCCGCCGGAGCAGTTGGAGCCGACGGCCTCCCGCAATTCCCGGCCTGGGTGCCTTTTTCCTGCGGGGAGGATGGCAGCGGGGCGATGCGGGGGTGCGACTGCTCCCGGCGAGAGCAAGGGAGAGGGAGGAGCAGGAGCGAGGACGGGGAAGGATGGGGTGGGAGCAAGGAGATGCTAGCACAGGCGCGAGACAGGCTTCCCGCTCTGTGGCGTTTCCCGTGCGAGGGGAACAGCGAGTCCGGCCTTTAGCTCTGCGGAGAGCAACGCCCGGGGATGGTGCAGAGCGGGAGGAATGGCAGCTTCCCAGAGGAGGGGCCCGTAGGGATGCGGGGGTGCGCGCTCGCCCTTGCTGCCGCTGAGGGCGCGGAGGCTGGGAGCAAAGGGGAAGGGAGCTGTGGCTGCTCGTCCCCTGGAGGCGGCGGCCGTGGCTCTGCCCTGGCGCTGGCGCTCTTACCTGTTGTCCCGGGGACGGAGTACTTGGGTCCCGGGCTGGTGAACTGGGCCATGATGGGCCCGCGCGGGCGGTGGGGTCTCCAGGTGCCCACCCAGGCGGCGTCCGTGTTGGCGGCGGGTACGAAGCCTGCGGCCGGAGCAGGAGAGCTGGTGAGGGGCTTCCCCGGGAGGAGCGGCCGGGCTTCGTCCCACTTGCGCCT
>NW_009647430.1:26947-53182 GCF_000708025.1 Charadrius vociferus | reverse complement strand
GGAGGGAGCGGCAGCGCTTCGCCTTTCTGCCCCTTGGCCATGGGCCCGGGTGCGGACGGGCTTGTCGGCTGCTGCAGCTCTGGGTCGCAGAGCGCGGCGAGGGCGACGGTGAGGTCCGTCAGGGATGGGGGCAGGAGAGGTTGTGGTGTCCGCTGCCAGGTGTCCCTGGGAGAGGCCTTGGCTGGTCACGGCGACGCACTGTGACATCACACGGGCCGCTGGCGCCTGTCGTAGGTGCTGTTGCATCACGCGGCTGAGCGGGGCTGGGCACGTCCAGCTTGCGGGGCCAGACCTTCGCAGAACCGTGCAAGGAGGGCAAGAGCCGTGTGATTTTTGCATCCTCTCTGGCACCGCGTGTTCTTGTGCTGTCGGGGTCACAGAACGACGGGAACGTAGTTTGAGCAGCTGGCATTGCTGTTTCGCGTCTCCTTTTCCAGCCGTCCCCTCAGCTGTGTGTTCTTGTCCCTGCGGAGGGTGTGTTGGCCCCGGTGTCTGTGAGCAGAGTTTGCTGTTGGGGCTCTCGGCGTGGGAGGTTTGGGAGAACCTCCGTGGTGCCGCTTTTGGGAGGCTTTCCTTGCCGATGAAGGCAAGGGAGGCCTTTCCCTGGGGTGCAGAAGAAACGTGCCGGCGGTCCTCCGTGTACTTTCGAGGATGTGCTAGAGAAGCGAGGTGGCAGCCTGTGTTCAGATTTCTCCCCGATCAGCCCAATGCCCATTTTGTCCTGGGTTTCTCGCAGGGATAAGGCTCGTGAGCGGGCACAGAAGGGTTTCTGCCCTGGGCCTGGCTGGGGTGCAGGTCGTTTGTTTCATGGCAGCTGGCGCGGTGCTGTCTCTAGTGTCGCCAGCACCCCCGCGTTCGGCTGTTGCTGAGCAGTGCTTGCACGGCACCACGGTCCTCTCCGTGTCTCCCTCTGCTGCCCCAGCGCTGGCTGGGGGTGGTTGTGTCTGTGTGTTTTGTAGGTGAGTCAGTATCTGTAAGAATGCTGTTGTTTAGACTTTGTCAAAACAAACAGCACCTTGTCCTTGCAGTAAACAGGAGGAAATAAAACCTTTATTTATAAAAGCAGAAATAATTTTAAAACATCATCTGAATTTTATTTAGAAGTTAGATGTTACGTGTAAAGAAATAAGATCTGAAATGGACTGGAAGGTGACAGGGAGCAGTACTCAGCACACAGAGTTTACAAAAACATCTGCCAGCATCCTGATTTTCTCCATTTTTCGTATTTGTTGTTTTCCCAGAGGCTTTGGATATGAGAAACTGGAAGTCATTGAGAAGCGTTGCCAGCAGCTGGGTCGAATATTTCACTAATTTAAGCCCTTGTCCGAACAAGTTTCTGAAACAGAAGGTAAGAGCGGTGAATGTGGCATGCCCAAGTAGAGAACTGCAGAGAAGGCAGACTGACCTATGGTACTGGAACTGTATACTGAGAGTGTAACCTCTGGCAGAACTTGCGTGAGGACAAAGGCATTGTCTCCCACCTGCAGGTGCTCACCAGGTCAGTACATGTCGTGAGTTCCTGTGCGAACACTAACAAAGAGCAAGTGTGTGACATACACCCGAGTCTTTCTTGCTATTACCTGGAAGTTTTCTTTCATTTTGGCTCTGTTCCTAAAAACACACCTGCATGAAGCAGGTGCTTCTTCCCCGGGGGGAGTTTGCACCTCCATTCATTCCAGCCACCAAGAGAAATCATTGTATTTGTGTGGAGACTACCTTCTATTTAACGATCTCTCAAAGCACTTGGGAGCTTTGTGCTGTATGCAACCAAACCTGAGGCCAGGGGATGCTTAAGTTAAAGTATTCCGGTGCTCTTTGTCCAGAGTCCGGGACAAGGCTGCGCAGTGATACAGCCATTTATGATAATAATAAAAGGAGTGAATTACCAGGAGATTGACGAGGGCCTTTCTGTGCTCAGGAGAAAGCTCATCAATACATTCCTTTAATGCAGTCAAAGCGGCTCTAGTCAAATCATCGACTTTATATTGAGAAATCGGTCCAGTGTACAGCTGTTCAGCAGAGCCTTCCAGAAGTGTCTGGAGAAAGCTAGGGACGATCTCGTGAGCAGAGCTGGCTCCTGCAGCATGAAAGACAAAGTGGAGTGTAACGAACAAACCTTTCACTTGCTCAGGTTCAGCTGCTTCTACCCTTTACCCCCTCTCCATCCCAATAACGACATTCAAATCACACTGAGGTTTTGCTGAGCGTGTTCTCAGCTTTGCGGGTTTTTTTAAACCTCTCAGAGAAATGGGTCGCCACTGCGGGAGCTGCTCTGTTGCACAGGTCCCTCGGCGGAATCCCACCATTCACGGGTAAGCTTCTGCCTGCTGGTCCTCAGCCCTCCTCCCTCCTCTCTTCTCTCCTCTCTCTTCTCAATCCAGCTTCTTCTCAGGCTTAGTGGGATTTTTTTTCTCTTTTCCGTGCACCCTTGCTTCCTTATGTTATTCCCTGTTCTCTAACCAGACATCAAAAACGATTCAGCTCCCTTCTCTGAATATGTTCATGTATTCGTCCCCCAGGTTGTCTGTAATATTCAGTAATTACCTTCTTTCCCCTCTCTCTGGAATTGTCAGCATTTTGGATGAAAAATAATTTTAATAATAAATGAATGTGGGTAATTTTAAAAATTTGAATAATGATGGGTAATTATTAAAAAAAAGAATAACATGCTATTTTTGTAATTGGCAAAACTTACCAAGGTTGCTGCAGAGGACCACGGTGATGAGCAGAGTAGCAGTCAGCTCCGTGGCAGAGCGCGCCATTGCTGTGTGCTGTGTGCGACGCGGTGAAGCCAGCGAGCGCCCGTGGCAGCTGCACGCCGAGCCCTGGGGTATATATGTGGGGAAATACGCAATGCCATGGAAGGAATGGGCCCAACAGGTTGTGCAGCTGCGCGAAAACTGGATCCAGGTCATGCTTGTTTATGAAGTGGACAGGTGAAAAATGTGGGTGACCTCTGCTTTCCTCAGCTGCCCTCACTGGGCCCGGAACAGGAGCGCGCTGCTCCGGGAGGGAGAGTTCGCGCTGACACTGCGCGTGGGCTGTACGGGTTCTGAAGCTCGGCGCGAGGAGCGAGATTCCTCCGTCCCTCTAAGATGCAGAACTGCAAAATCAGTGGCCAATAAACCGCCTCGAGCCGTTTTACCCAAGGCACTTTCAAGCTCATTTATTCCAGCCTTCTGAGGTGATTTCATGCAGAAGTGCTGCCACTTTTCTTGCATAATTATTCTTCTGTTGTTTTCCCTGCTTCTATTCTGTCATTCCAGTTCTGTAGGGACTAACATTTCTTTATAAGCATCACGATCTGTGGCCCAGAAATATATATATAAAAACGTATAAAAGAGTAGGCTGATACATGAATAAAAGTAACCACACGTTAAGGAAGAACATCTTTAATAGCTTCTTCTATACAGCTTCTCAGCTGCTCATAGCCAAGTGGGCAGTGTTGAGGCATGGAGAAATCGCCTCCGTAGGCTCCGAACTGGCAGCGGAATCAGTTACATCGATAATCTTTGGAGTAATACCACAGTGTCACTCCTGAACTTAAAAAAAAGTGAAGCCTGTTGTTAAGGTCACAATTAACAGCCTGCTGCCCGGGTGAAGCATGGGTGAGGTGAAGCAGGAAGATGAGGGTGCGAGCTAGCGCCGACTGTTCGGCACCGCGGTCTGCTAACCTACTAAAATCTACTCCAACTACCCTGGCAGAAGGGAAGCAGTAATGGCAGCGAACGTCTTGCTGTTCTGCTTGATTCCTCTTAGCATCTGTGCTGAACAGGTCTTCTGAGATCTCCCTCTTGGCTTTGTCCGTGTAGCCTTGAATAACCGGGTATCTCGGTTTGTTCTTTTGTCGTGGCCCCTGATTTGTAGCAGAGGGTTTCAGAGGCCATCGGCACTCAGGAAAAACGTGATGAAGCAGTGGGGGATAACAGGTTCCCCTTTTCCCTCTTGAAGTGGTAAGTGGTTGCGGAGGGGTGTCCAGGGCCTCGAGGGATTATATTGGAGCATATAGTTTATTTTTAGATGGCTGTGAAGAACTACATAAACTGTAAATACCTGGCGAGCTTCCTATAGGACTGGAAAAATAGCTTATTTTAATCTTTTTCATGATGAGGAGTTGATTGTCTAGGTGACAATGCTGAAATATGAAATTATAACAAAATTCCTTCCCGACCCCTCAGTCTGGCTCTGGTTGCTTAGGGTTATTTTTCCAATTCGAATTAGGAGACTGGGGGCTTCTCCGTCTTCTGCCCCAACGTGTCTATATGGCAGCCAGAAATTCCTGGCTACAGAAAAGCTCCTTCACCAGTGTTTGAGGATGTCCACAGAATCGAGTGAACAAAGCGCGGTTTGGGGCAAGCTGCGCTCTGTGTTCCGGATAACACACCGAAGCTTTTCTCTGCAGCACAGGTGGAAGCCACGCAGTCCTCGAGATGTTTTTATTTGTGGTACCCGCGGAATTTCTTGGCAGAGAACTCCAGAGAAGAGGAAAGGGGTTTTTATTTTCCCGTTTGCTTAGAAAATGGATTGTGTTTCGCTAGGAGCAAGCCGTGAGGTGTAGCAAGCAGAGCCTGGCAGCAACGTCAGACTGCGTACGGCAGGACCACAGGAGATGCAAGAACTGTGCTGGGAGCTCCGAGGGATCCTGTCAGCCACTTGGCTTCAAGATTCATCCTTACTCATCGTGCTTTAAAAGAAAGAAGTCTTTGACTGTTGCAAAAATAAGCATGGTCTCGGAAGGCATCTGCTGTGCCCTTGCAGCTTTGGCTTTGCTCCCCTCGCAGCGTCGCCGCCGGAGGCAGCCGAGGGGCGCCGCGCTGCACAGTCCCCACCAGCCCCGCGCTCGGTCGCACTTCACGTAGGAGCTCTGGTCACCTGAAAGCAAAAAGACAAAGGAGTACCGCGGGATTCCCAGGACACAGGCGAAGTCCACGCTGTGCGTTGTGGCTCCTCAGTTTCTAAGCTGCAAGTTTAAGGAATTCAGTTTGAAAAGCTCCAGGGAGGTTTTACCACCAGCTGTCCTGGCAGGAGCTTGGCCTGATTTTTGTGTCCCTGGAGCTGATCCCACTGGGAGTGAACAAGGGTGCCCTTGAAAATGAGGTAATTTTTCATGTTCTTCTGGTTTTAAACAAAGAACGTATATAATTCTATTTTCAATGAGCGTGAATTTCAGATTTGCCTGAATTAGTGACGAGCAGCTTAACAAGGTCTGTGATGAATGGGAGGGGGGTACATCCTTTCATGGCATACGCATCCTGTTATTATCTTCATGTTGGAACTGGGCACTAAATGCCCCCGTTCCCATTCCAGGGACACATCAGGGCTGTGGGATGATGGCACTGCACTCAGCCCCCGTGGTTTTCTTGCTTTGAATACGTTCTTGTTCTGAGCATAGGCAGTTCTCCGGGCACAGGTTGCCCAGAGAGCTTGGGGAGTCTCCTCCCTCGGAGGTACTCAAGAGCTGCCTGGCGGTGGTCCTGGGCAAGCAGGGAGGGTTGGGCCAGCCGACCTCCGGAGGTCCCTTCCCACCTCAACCAGTCTGTGATTTGGTGACTTATTCCCCCGCCAGCTGCGTAAGTGCTGAGTGCTTCTGTTAGTGAGGGGCTCGGTGCTCTCAACAGGGGAGGCTACAAAAATCCAGCTGTCCTATTCCCCATTACCCCCAAAAAAGAAGAAAACTCCCCCTAAAAGAAGTATGTGGGTAAAAATAAGCTTCTAGAGTCCTTGAAAAGACCCGTGGTGGCCCTGGGGGTAGGAAACAGTATTTGGAAATATGTATCCCTTGGCAAAGACTGCTAATCTGGATTTTCATCGTAAGATACTTAATGTCATTTGGGGATTTGTCTAAAAGCGTTTGTTTTTCTTGTTTTCCTACTGCTGGCAATATTGCCAGCAATCGGGTCACTAGAACCCATTTTAATTAAGAATAATATTTTCAGGCTAATCCCTGAACAACCAAAAGATAAAGTCTGGGTCCAAACTTTATTGCGAAGACCCCTGTGTGCTTTGGAGCGTGTCCCACGGTGTGCCAGCTCAGGGAAGGGCGGCCTCTCTGCCTGTGTGCACAAACAGAGGTGACAACCTGGGGACCGTGGGGAGGAGGATGTGAAAAGGGCAGCGTTTAGCACCTCTTTTATCGCACGGTCTTCCCTCTCGCCCAGCAAAGCCCCTTCCAAAGACAGCAGCGTTTCCTTGCCTGAGCGACGTCGCAGCCGCACCACCTCCTCGCTTCTCGGCCACTGCTGAAGCGCCGCTCCAGGCCAACGCCACCTTCCCCAGGGGGTGGCCCGTCGGGGACAGGCGGGCTCTGCTGCTCCCTCTGCAAGTGAGAAGGGCACAGCGACAGCTCAGAGAAAGGCTTGGCGGGGCAGTAAATCATGCAACATTCCCGTAACCTTGGGCTTAGTCTTTCCACTGTGAACGTTTTGAGGTTTATCCAGGATGTAGGCAGGGATCTCTTGGGACACACGATGCCTTCACGTCCGCCTGCCAGCCTCTCTGCTCTCTATCCCTTTCCCTTCCCTGCAGCGCTGTCGTGCTCACAAAGCCCTTGTGCCTGACATTCCCACTCCACCGCATCCGTTTGCAGGCGGTGCCAACGCGGAGCAGGCAAGAGCCTGTCTGTGGAGAAGGCAGCGCTCATTCCTAAGTCAGGGACGACCTGGGGAATTCGGTAATGGCTCTCGTCTGTGCCTGGTAGAGGGCGGCATGAAAGGACTGGGGCTGGAGGCAACCGAGTCGGTTAGCTGCATGTGTTCCTACTGTTAAGACACAGGTAAGTTTTAGCAAATTTGCTGTTGAAAACACCGCAGTAGGTGTAAGTAGGGGATGACCGATACTTTGCTGAGATGTGTCTCTTGGCTGGTGCAGGTTGGATAACCTAGAAAGCGCACAAATAAAAATCTTACCTGCTTAATTCTCATTTATTACCCAAATATTGAAATATTTAACTATTGGCTTGTCTTACAACGGATCAGTGCAGAAGCGAGTTTGTTTGTGCACAGTGAGCTCTGCAGCCCCTTTGTGGGTTTTCCTCTCTTGTCTCCGGGGTGCCAGAGCAGAAACGGGGGGAGTGTGCGTTGGGTGGTTGGGCCAAGTCCTGACTCGGGCAGCGCTCTCCCACCTCGGGGCTGAGCCACAGCACGGGCTGGAGAGAACACAGCGAGACCCTTTCTAAACACATCTCTAAGGCATTTATTTTGGTTTCTAGAAACCCTTCCTGCCTCTGTCTGCGGAAGTGGAGCTGTTGTGTTTCAGTGACAGCAGCGAGGAAGCCGGGAGAGGGGCACAGCTCCAAACTGAGCCAGGTAAGGGGTTTATTTCCATGGAGCGAGGCCAGTTTGGGCAAAGCATTTCAGGCTAAAGGCACACAGAAAAAGGCTTAATAAACACGGTGTTCTCAAGGCAAGAAGCAGAATTTGGCCTGACCTGCCACAGAGGGATTGTTCATTTGTTTGCTGTTCCAAGAGTCAACGCTTTGTGCAGTGCCAACAAGTGCCCGGGAGGACAGGCAGCCACCGGGACCGAAAGGAGGAGCAGGTGAGGTGGAGACCGCGCTTGGGAACGGAAACTTACTTGTAGAAATTGGGGAAGCTGATTTCCCCGGGGCAGGCAGCTTCTGCCCACTGTCATTTCAACGGGAGGAGATGACGGACCTGCATTTAGGTCTCCACAGAGAGTCCTCTCCCCAAATCTGCCAACCCCCTTGAGGGATGCAGCCCCCAGACCTCAGTGAGGCTTTGGCGGGGATGCCAAGCTCTCATGCATGCTTAAAAGTGATTTGTAGTAGTCCTATGTACTTGACACTAGTTTTTCTTGCTAGATTTTCAGCACCTTTGACCCTAAAGAGGATTGGGTCCCCACCTGAAAACAAACCTGGAGGAAATGCTTTGAAGTGTCAGTGATCCTGAGGATTCCTAGTGCTGATCATGTACCCCTGAGAAGGCCTGGTAAGAAAAACCCCTGTCTTTATAAAAATTAAGAGAAATACCTGAAATGGAGAGTGTCAGTATATCTTTCTTAAAATCTTGAGGTTGTCATTTCCTAGGATTTCTACTTGTGTTTTTCAACACCAGTGCTCCAGGTGTATCCTGTGACTGAAGTCCCTGCTCCATCTGGTGGTAGCAAATCTGAATATTTTCTAAAGTTAGAGGTAGGGAATCACAGGGATGTAGGTTAGTTCAAGATGAATTCAGGTCGTGTATTCCTTAGCAAAGATTTCTGGGAATATATCATCACACCAAACTGTCCCTCTTCCAATGTCCAGAAACAAAAGAAGAAATTAAGACTAGTCAGCAAATTCTGCAGGGTTACCAAAGCACGAGTGTTTTTCACTGTAGCAGGAGTTACACCCTTCTTCCTAGACAGAACATTCCTCTCTCAAGGAAACAGAGCCCAAAGCAACCCCAAAGGGCAGATTCCAAAATACTGCAGATTTTTCTTATAAAAAGCCACGATGAATCCAGAAGAGAAGCCCAGAGATGATTTAACTCACTTTTATCGAACTGTCAGACATTCAAATAGCATTCAAGTTTAAAATTTTTGCCGTTTCAGCAAGCTTTCTTACAAAAAGTTTATGTTCATTCTAAGATACAAAACAGTCTACAGAGCATCTATCAACGTACAATCATCTCAGATAAAAACACAGATCAATAGCACAGCACCTAGCAGTTGATGTATTTAAATATAAAACCCCACATCATTTTAAAGACATTTGCTTGCAAACAGTTCGTTAACTATGCGCACAAGGAAAGGCAGGAGTCTCCTCACACACTGCATAATCTCCAAACAGTGGTGGTTTTTTTAAAGGACCAAGTTGTACGTACACAGAAACGGTGTGCTGCAGTCTTTCACATACTGAAACTGCAGCCACGAACGCTCGCCCATCTTTAAAACAAATCACGCAGCGAGAAAAAGATGGATCCGAGGTAAGAACCATGTCGGTTGCCTGATTTGCAGAAGACAGACTTCCACAACAACCTTCAGGAACTAATGTAACTGTTTCCCTTAAAATCTGCCAGTAAGTCCTGTTCTACTGAGACCTCTGCTCTCTCTACACAGAAGCTCGTTACTGTCTGTCTCTGTGCCGTTTGCAAGTTAGACATAGAAAGAATGACTGAACCACAGAGTGCTCCTGGAACTGACATTCCGAGCTGATGTTTTGCTGTTAAGAGGAAATTGTTTTGGTAACAGTCCATTTGAACATGAAGTGCAAAATAGGCCTATAAATAAAACCAGCGTTGATGCTGAACAAATGAAACAGCCAAGGGGAGAAAAGAGGTTAAAATCATTCTTTCAATCCAATCTATGCCACAGATATGGAATTTAAATTAGAGAAACAAAATTCTATCACAACCTTTGCACAATTTCTCTTAACGAAGCCTAGAACAACAAAGCCTGCTTACGCTACTCAGGGCACACTTGGAGACATGATTACACTGAGGGTCACATCTCTCTCCAACAACTGAAGAAAGGGCAATAAAATCCTCGGGGCGCTTCGGCCCGAGCTGTGGCAACATCAGCGTCAATCTAGCTTACGCACATAATCGCACTTGGGGTTGGCACAAAGCGTATTGCTGAAAAATGAAACAATGGAAATAATTTCGCAATTTGCAGGAGATGATGAAGACCACGCCTGCTAATATCTTGCTTCTGGAAAACATCACTAGTGCATATTTGGATTTTACCCAAGATAATAGGAAACGTTTCCTCACCGAAAGGGTTGTTGAGCATTGGAACCATCCCTGGAGGTATTTAAAAGACGGGTGGATGTGGTGCTCAGGGACAGGGTTCAGCGGTGGACTTGGCAGCATTTGGTTTACAGTTGAACTCAGTGATCTTAAAGGGCTTTTCCAACCTAAATGATTCTATGCGCACAGTGGTCCTCGGCTGTACAAGTACTCTGGCGTCAGCCTCGGGGCGGGCAGGGGCAGGACAGACAGACAGACAGCTTTCCTCTGCCGCAGGCAGCTGCCACCAGGCCCGCTTGGCTGGGGAGGGGGATCATACAGCTTTAGGTGATGCAGTCTCATGACCTAAAGGTCTAAATCTTTGCCAGCTTAAAGCTAAGGTAAAAGGAGATGCATCTTTCCAAGGCAATATCTCCCGAAAGCTTGCTGTTTTCCCTAACAGTGAGAAAATAAGCCCCAAAACCAGAAAATGCAAGAGGCCCGGTAAGAGCTGACATTTATTCAATGCTAATACGTAAAGATTTACAGATACTGAACAGTAACTCTTTTCTCACCTAGACAGGCAGAAACGCACACCAACTGCTCCGCAAGAACCAGCCGCTGCCCACCTCAGTTCTTTTTCAGGCTGTATGGCAGACCTAGAACCAACTTGGCACCTGGGAAGGGTGGGGAATTCCACACGGCAGAGCTCGTGCGCTTGAAGTAGCGCGGTTTGCTTTTGTAGAAGATGTCCTCCAGCTTGGGGCTTGCGATCGCCCCAAAGAGGAGGTCCACTTTGGGAGGGTTGTAGTACTGGCGCATTACAGCTTGGGTAAGCTGATTCCCTGGAGAAACAAAAGATTAAATTTCATTAATTTTAACTGAAATTGTTGTGTAGGCTGTCTTTGTATGCAGTGTGTCCCTACTCTCCTCATTTCACATCACACCGAGATCACAAATAGGAGAAATCCTGCAGTATTCAGTGTTTTAAAGCACACCGTTTAAGCCTAAAGAGTCACCACAGATCACTTGGAGGGCAAATATTGCATGTACTGAATTCTGTCCAGGAACTAGACCAACTTTGCAAGAGGCAAGGTGTCTCAGCTTTTCTTCCTGCAGATACCCTTAGTTCCCCTGCAACGTCTTAGCTTCCCTGGGGGAGGTGGAATTTGATGGAACTGAGTATTTCAGAACCAGAACAACAGCCGGTCCAAAACCTGGTCCGTGACATCTGGCATCGCTTTGCTTTTTGAAGCCAAATCGATGTCACGCAGGCTCAAGGCCAGAGCACTAGTTCATAATTATTCCTTTCACATTGGCAAATGACCCTAGCCGCTCTGCTAAAGCGGTTTAAAAGAGCATTTGTTCCCCAACATTGTCGCAAGAAGATCCCCAAGTGGTAGAGGAGCCCTCGACTCGGCACTCCAGCCATGCTGCTGGGGGTTAGTGCTTTTAACTCCAGCGTGCCAGTAGGAGCAGCCGGGCAGAGCCTTCAGCAGGCCTTACTCCCCGCTGGAGAGGAGCTGCGCTGGGGTTTGCTGGGGGCTCTCGGGACAGGTAGCAACCCGCTGCACGTACCGGTGGCCCAGGCAGGGATGGGCTTGCGAGGCTGGTTTTCGTCATCGGTCGAGTCATCGCTGTTCAGATCCATTCCGTAGTTGTTTGGGTTTACCGTGGGAGGCTTTGGGTATTTCTGGTACTGTGGAGTCATCTGGTATGAGTTGCAGGCAGGCGAGTTCTAGAAGACAAACATATTCCACAGGCATTCATGCAACGGCACTGCTACGGAAGGCTTCCCAGTTACAGGGAGACGCTTGTCCATTGGAACACACCAGTATTCCACCTCTTGCTTCACCCTATAATTGCAAAACCTGAAGTTTGGCAGTTCTAAAGTTTTGACCAAATTATGACTTTGCGTTGCTTTCTCCTGTTTAATTAGGCTGCTTGATTGGCTTCGTATGACACGAACAAGCCAGCAATAGATGCATCTAACGTACATACAGCAGTTCCATTCAGCTCAAGCAAGGCTTGAATGGCGTTGTTACATCCTCAAAGCTGGAGCCGAGTAATGTGCTTTACTCTGCAGCCAAACTTCTGGGCTTCTTTAATAATATTAAATTGATTATTACCACGTAGAGCACATGCCCATAACAGCTCAGGACAAACTGCACTGTAATTGTTATGGGAGCAGCATGACTGAGAAATGAAAGTGATGAAGAAAAACTTAAACCAGCAAATTTCACCAACCACGAAACATCTCTCTAGAGAGTTGGAACCAGTTTTTCTTCTCCACAAGGGGCTGCCTTCCTGGCTCTGTGTCCAGTAATGGTAACTCCTATTTCACAGCTTTTGCATTTAAAGATTAAAATGCATAGCTTTGCAAGGAGCTAAAGATCCACGTTTGTTTTCAACGTTCAGGACAGGTACGTTCACCTGCAGGCTTTCCTCAAGGCAGCAGCGAGGCCCAAACGCAATACTATTCACAGACTCTGCTGCCATCCCGTGGCTCCTTCCAACTTTGAACTTCATCCCGTGGCTCCTTCCAACTTTCAACTTCGGCACCGCTGCTGCCTGTGAGGTTCATCCCCTATTTACAGAGGAGGAGCTTAGGCAAGGCAGCTCCAACGGCCTGTGCCCTAGCCAGGCAACCAGAAAACCCCGGCAAACACCGGCGGCTTCCCTTCCCTCCTTTTCATTCCCCAGAAGTCACTGAAATGCTCGGGGCCACCAGGAGTCCGCCTCAGATAGCCAGGAAAAAGAGTTTATGGAATCCCTTCATTATTGATAGGGAATAGAAAAAGCAGGGGGTAAAACTGCCCATTGTGACAGCGTGTCAGTGCCGGAATCAAAGTTCTCTGATGTCATCCCTTAAGGAAGTTTCACCAGAGAGAGCAGAATTACCTCTTTGTTTTCTAGGTGCTGTGTTTTTGCTATATCTTTAGCCTTTTGTTCCTCTGGCAGTTTCTTCTGTTCTTGCTCTTGCCTCTTCATCTCTGCCAGCCTCTGCTCCTCCTGCTGGCAGGCCGACATCACAAATTAATTACTCTAAGAACTAAGCTACGCTGTCCATCCAGGGATCCATTTTTTTTGATATGCAGAGAAAAAAAAAAAGCTAAGCATCTAATTGCAAATCTTTGTTGCTTATGATGCTAAGGAGCTCTTTGAACACAGTGCAGACAGTGGACAAATGCAACACAACAGTTTGAGCTTTCCTCACAAAGTGGCACAAACAAACTGACCTTCGCATTAACGAGCAGTAGTCCCCTTCTGTGGGGAGTGCAATGACCTCACGCTTTGAAAAACTTGCTACCGACTTTATCTTCAGGGTAGAAACATCAGAAACCAGCTGACCGTCTGCAGACAGAAGTCTACGCTACTGATCGGAGCCTCTTTTTAAACTAATAAACAGTATTTTTAGACAATAAGCCATCCCATTGTACAGGAACCATCCCCAACAGGTGAAAAGAATCTCACCCTATGAATGCTTAGTTTTGCCTCCTGAATCTAAAGGAAACCAAGAGGCTGCTAACTCAAACAGGAGATGTCTAAAATCAAGTGAAATAAATCCCACCCAGTGTTAACGGCAGGACAAGTTGTACAGAGGTTTGCCACCAGCCGCCTGTCAGCTTCAGGAGGGACAGCGAGGGGCTCGCTGGGCACGCAGGGACCCCTCCGAGGCGTTCAGCCCCCTGAAGGCAGCCGACGCGTGCTGGCAGCGTGCTCACGTCACAGCTCTGCGAAGGGGAGTGACAATGATTTCAGGCAAGTGTAGGACAATTTCCACCCAACTACTCCAACCTTCTGTTCTTTCTCACAAATCGTCTTGAAAATGCAGGTTCTCCCAGATCTTATATAAACCAAAATGCATCAGTCCAAATAGCAAAGGGTTTGCTGCCAATTCCCAGTAATTACCGTGGGCAAATCCTTCCGAAGGGACCTTCCAAAACCCACCTGAACGCCACCTGCAGGCTTTATCTCTGCTCTGGTGAAAATGCATGCTGTGAGTTAAGCAAAACCCTGAGCCTATCCAGCTGCGGTTGCTTTATTCAAATAGCTTGGACTTCCACGGCATCAAAAGTTCTCTCTTCAACACCACAAGGAAAACCACCTGCTTAGTTAATCTATGGTTGCATGACTGTCGTGGCAAACAACCTGACAAAGTCTACCGTTTGTTCGTGTGGTTCTGCTGAAGGTGGCACAAATGTAAAAGTGAGATGTTACTACTGAAAAGTCTGGGATTAATTACTGTTTGATATCAAGAGAGGTACAGATACACCTGGGGACAGAAAGGGGGAAAAGCTGAAAACCTCACTTCAATTCACCACGTGTGTTATCTGTCCTTTCTTCCTGCACTGCTGCCATCTAAAGAGAGCCAGCGTAGCTTCTGGAACGGACAGAGAACAGGCCCTGTGTAAAAGCACCTTTGGTTGGCTCAAGTTCAGAAGTGCCACAACTCATTCATCACGGTTCTTGATGGCTTCACAGCTCAGCTGCTCCCAGCAGTAATGGCTACTGAATCAGATCCACGTGGCTCTACCCATCTACGAGAAAAGAGTACTTACTTCTGTCTTCATCTCCTCGTGGAGCTGTTCTTTCGCAGCCGACGCTTCCTTCTGCAGGTGAGCAGCCTTCTCCTGATGTTCACGTAGCCTGAGAACCACAGCAACGGACCATTACTGCCAAAGCCGCCCAGGGGTGCCCTCCCGCTGCCTGCTGCAAACCCTTCTTTTTCTCACAGCTTTTCAGGGCGCTCCCCACCACACCTCCCACATGATTTAGCCCAGAACTACTTCTTCGCAGCTCAGGACCCAGGATGGTCCAGAGTTGCACTGACAGCACAGAGTAGCTCTTTGCTGCTTGGGTCTTTCACTGCTGCCCTCTCTTCCTGCTTCTTTTCAAAGTCCCAGCACAGAATTTAGTATAAATGGATACTGTCTTACTTTTCTGCCTGGATCCTCTCCTGTTCCTTCTTCCTCTCCAGCTCTCTCTCTGCAGCCAGCCGTTTCTCTCTCTCCTGCTCTGCCTGTCTCTGCTCAGCAATCTTCCTGGCACGTTCCTGCTCCTCTTCCTTCCTCTTCTGCATTAGCTCTTTGTGCCGACGTTCCTCCTCCTCCTCCTAGGAAGCCCAACAAGACAATTACTCGCCTTACATTGTACAGGAAGAGGCTCCAGAATAAAGGGGCAGGAACACTTTTTATTTGACCCAGGTCTCTAGCACCTATCACTACACAGCAGGGAAACAACTTGGGGCTGAAGTCCCGGTGCTTCACCTCTCCGGCTGTGTCAGTGCTGGCCGTTCCCTGCCCGCAGCGTACCCCAAAGGGCCTAGTGGCCACCATGCTCTGGATCTCCGAGAGACGGGTTTAACGGAGAGATTTTAGTACTTGCCGATCCACAAATTAAGGTCTTTAGTAAGAATGTGTCCAGAACTGCAGAAGAAATGTGGGTCACAGCCACCACTGAGAGCTTACAGCGTACTGCAAGAGGCAGCAGGAAGCACGACGCTGCGGAGAGCTGCAGGGACAAAGCCTCTCCGCTACAGTAATTCGCACTCGGTTGTTGGCGTTAGTACTCCCGCTGGATTCCTCGCTTACAAAGACTGTGGCAGATTGGGGCCATTCTAATTGCATGCAGGATGAGAGGACGGGCTCCAGCACGGACCTGCTGCAGCGCTTTTTGCTTTCTGGCCTCTTCGTCATGCCTGCGCCGGGCCTCTGCTTCTTCCATTTTTCTGGCAGCTGCTCTCTTTCTGATCTTCTCTTCTGCCAACCTTTCTTCCCGCACCTAAGAGACACAGAGCTAGCTGAATACCTGTCTCGGAGGGGACAGCTCTCTGTGTTTGTGAAATATCATAGCAGTGAAAGATGCAGAGCTCCCGCCTTCTCACGGGGCAAGAGCTTCCCTTTTGGCCACCAGAAGACAATAGGCCCTCTGCTTTAATTTTAAAAGGTAGTATTTAGGGAAACGACCTTCTTTTACACCTCCGCAGGAAAAGCCGATCCTATTCTGGTATTTATACATCTAATACCACAAAAGCCATCAGAACATATTCTCAGAACTATGAAATAAGAAAAGTAGGCGGAGATAATTAAAGCAGACAAATGACTGCGATGGTCACATGTGCAAATTGTTTGAAAGTCTCAGATAAAAGAAAGGGTCTGGAGGAAATATGTTTACTTTATCTTTTAGTCAGATGGGAAAGCAACTTCAAGTAGCTAAAGCCCCAGGGCCATGAGGCTGGCTTTATCTACTCAAAGTTCTTACTCCCGTCTCACTAAAAGAGCCTTAATAAAGCCTATTTAGATTCATAATTCTGGAAAATAAATGCTTTCATCCGCCATTTGCTGTAACCAAGAGAAAGGCAGCCACTCAGAAGTTTCCGGAAAGATCTTTACTCAACCATTCTCCGGTCCCTATTTTAGATTTCAGCAGCCTCAGCTCCTCTCCTTCTGGAAGGCACGCTCCTGTGCTGTCATCTACCTCAACAGATTATTGATTCTCCCAGATAAGCTCTGTAGGTACACTGGGCCTTACCTTCTCAGTCTTCTCATCAAACAGAGCTATCTTCTGCTCGATGCGCCTTTTCCTCTCTTCCTCTATTTGCTCTGCCCGTTCCCGAGCTTGCAACACTTTGCGCAGGCGCTCCTCACGCTTCCTACAGGACACAGGGCAGCTTTGTCACTGTGGTCCGGCTAGGTGAGTTCCTTACTACTCAAATACAAGGCCAACAGGCACAGCATGAAATTCAGTGAGCCAAATACACTGTTCATTTAAACATCAGCAACATTTTTAAGTTCCACCGGAGAGAGAGGATTTAAGACGAAAAGCTGAAGAAACAGTCAGCTAAGATAACTGACTTTTTATTGGCATTCTAGATAGATACTATGAGAACAAATACTGTCTTTGCAGTGGGAGAGCAAGCCAACAAGAATTTTCACTGCATGTATGGACTCTGCAAGATGAAAGACCTAGATATAGGGACCTACAGGCGCAGAGAGACAGTCCAGACAAGGGAGAAAGCATATACTCACAGCTTTGCCTCTTCTAGGCGCCGCTTCTTTTCTTCCTCCAGTTTTTGTTTTCTCAGCTGCTCGGCTTCTTGCTTTTTCCTCAGAGTCTCCAGCTTCTGTCTCTCCTTTTCCTGAGGTGGATTGAAATGTGATTATACCCACCTGCCAGGGCTTCCTCCTACCTCAACTTGCTCAGGTTCAGTAAGGGCCCAGAGGAAACGCCAAGGAACTGCAGCCAGAAGCCAAGGATGGTAGCAAGCCTGAAGCAGAGCTCAGCGAGCCCGTGATGCGGTCATGGATGTTTGGGAACAGATGCGATGGAAATCCAGACAGTGGTGCTAATCTTCGAGAGCAAGAGAAGAAGCTGGGGACTTGAAACAGAAGCATCAGCTCCTGAAGTCCAGGCAGCTTCCACAGAGAATGCA
Organism: Charadrius vociferus; assembly: GCF_000708025.1. Taxonomy (NCBI): domain Eukaryota; kingdom Metazoa; phylum Chordata; class Aves; order Charadriiformes; family Charadriidae; genus Charadrius; species Charadrius vociferus. The sequence goes on along the minus strand of NW_009647430.1, from coordinate 36,082 downwards.
GACAGACAGCACTGTGATTTATATTGGTAAAAAGAACCAAAAAAGCAGTGCTAATGCTTGGCAATGATAGCGACTTCCTGCAGCGCGCGGAGGGGACAGATGGTGCTCTAGGAAACACCTTGCTTACTTCAGCTCAGAGCTCCTGCTGGCGTCTTTGCTTCCCCCAAAGCTTTATCTCATGGTAAACCATCGCCATTTAGACAGAGTGCTTACAGCTTGTTTCAAGCACACGCTCAGCCCCATATGTCCTCTAGACAGAAACGCAGGGCATTGTCTCGTTTCGCTAAACAGTCCAGCTAACTCAGCCCCAGTACAGTGCCAATGAGAAGAGCAAGCTCCAGCCATCGCTACCCTCACACAGAGTCAGATAAACTAATTTAACACCAGATTTGGTACTGCAGATGCCTAATAATGACAGGCCTGGCCTTAGTACAAACCCATTGATAAGCACGATGAAATAGTCAAGTGGTTACTTTATGCTGGGCTCTGTGTTGTAAATGCTTGGTGTTATTAGTATCCAAACTGGCTAATTTAAAACTAACAGTTATATCTTACCGCTCTGGTGCTATTTAGTTATGTTTCCCCCACACACAGATAAAGTCCTGAGGGGAAGCTGCCGTGCGCACTGGTGTGAAACGTAAAATACAACCTTCAGTGAACTGACAGCAACAACGGCTGCACTAGTCAGAAGACTTTTCTCATCTCATCAGCTCCTTTGCCAACAGACACTAACGTCTGCAGGAACACCAGGGAGACTGAAGCTTGAACCGTCACTCCTTCCTAATGACGGACTTCTGTCTGCTGGAGTACAGCAAGGCTCTCAAAGCAGTACGACCATGACAGCTTTAAGCAATACAGAGAAGCTGTGATATTAGGTTGCCAGATATAAGCTAGATGCAGGAAAACCGGTTTCTGCAGTACCCCCTCCTCTCCCTCACCAACTCTCCTGCAAGTGAAAACCAGCCCTAGAACCACCTTACTTTGCAGGCAAGTCCTTGGGTATTGGAAGCGCGAGCAATCTGCGCTCAGCATGCCAGCTTCTCACACGCCCCGGGTGCACCCGTGAAGTGACACCCTGGGACTTGCCTGACACTGTCCGAGCGCTATTCTGGAATAGGAACTACAGCACACTGATTGAAACACGCTTTTCCTTGAACACTGACTTCTCTTTCGAGTAAACGCCAAATCTAAATGCAGATCAGGTAAGAGTGAGGGCTGCCCACCAGTGATGCGGGTAGTATTCCTACTGCAAGTCCAGCCCATGTAATTAAATGATTGTGATTTAGGACCAAACTGTCCTGCGTAAACACAACACAGGGAAAACCTGCTCCCTTTGGGAATGTAGAACCAGATCTTCTCAAATCCCATCCACCCAAACAACTACTCTGTTTGGGGTACAGGAGCGTCCCCTGCAACGCTGCAAATTCACTGTGGTACTGCGCAGGTAGAGGCACCTGCCTGCAAACAGCAAAGGTGCGGGGGTTATATTTGCTGGTTGCAACACTTATGCGTAGATACTGATGCCTATTAGATCTGGACACCGGCGTACTTGTCTCACTGACCCAGCAGTCTCTCATTCAGGACAGGCTCATGTTTCTTCCAGCTTCAAAGGTCTGAAAACCCTCAGAACATCAGAAGCTTGGATTTAAGAAGCATTGGCTCAGCTCTCACTTGTTAGAGAAGTCCTAGAAAGGAGACTTTGGAAGTGTTGGCCTTCAGTTTTATATACACCTCAACTGCAGTATTCAAAATCCCCTTGATTTTCGTTTCCCAGTTTTCATTCCCAACTGTTACTTGCTAACGCCACAGGGCAATGTTACAGTAATGAAGATTAGACTTCACATTAGAACTCTTTAGGAAGCTGACTAATCACAATTTCATTTAGTTTATGTAAGTGTAAACGACAGCTTAAAGTTACTTCTGAGTTTAATACAGGTTGAAAAGTTTCTTTCGCGTCTGTGCTTTAACTCAGACACTCATCAGACCATCGTATATACAGCTTATAACAGTCTCGTCTTACCTTGGGATCAGATCGGAGAGGGGTGTTGTATCTGATAAAAGATTTTATTACTCCATTTTTCCCCGCAGAGCTTGGTGTCATGAGGAGCTGGTTCTTCTGCACGGTGTGCAAAAACATTTTGAAAGGACGTCCAACCTACAAGAGGAATGCCAAAAACAATCCTCAGGAGCGTGAGCAAGAAACAGATCTTGGTGACGTACATCAGGGCTACAAGGATCTTACTTTGCTGGCTGGAAAGGCAGAAGATGGGATCTTTCTTTTTGGAGGAGAAAGCCCTCCATCTTCTGCTTGCTGATTGTCATAGCATTCATCCACAGCTCTTTTGTAACTTGGCTGTCTCCTGTGAGAAAAATATAGTCCATCATACATGGCAAATCCTCCCGATTGTCTCAGTCGGGTTTAAAAAAGGTCATAAGACTTAAAGATAGCTTAAATATATTTCATTGCATATGCACAAGTAGATGTCTAATAAAAAATTTCTAATGTGATAGAAGATACAAATTAAATCCTCTTTTCATGAAGGCAGAGAAAACTTATTGCAGAAGTTTCATGGTCACAAAACGGTGAAGCCATTTGACAATATATCAGTGTTGAACCTGCTTTGAACTGGACTACAGCTCTCCAGAGGCACTTTCCAACCAGAATGATTCCGTGAACATACCTGGCACTCTGGGGTGGTTCCTGGGTCTCCCCATTTTTATTTAAGTTGCTTCCTGGAAGAAAACATAGTTATACAGTTAGTTCTAGCAGAAAAAAAATCCCCTTCCAACACAGCTTTGAAAGCAGACAACAGATTTAGCAGCAAAAATAACTGCCATGAATTATGCACAGCAAGACCTTTCTTGCTTTCAGCAGGGAACCGCACAGCACCGTTCCAACCTAGACAAACAAAACGCAGCAAAGCTGTCTGCAGTCATCCGTGGCACGCAGTCTGCACCAATGCAGCGCCCTTGTGTTCGGCACAGATACGGAGCAGCTGCACGCTTCAGAAACGGGGTTCAACTCGGCTTCCCGTAACACGGAGAACACGGCCCCCTCCATCTTCATTACATCTATTTCCATGCGCTTCCCCGGCTGGAAAATAACTCCAGCACAGAATTTCCTAGCTGCTAATCTCTTGAAACAAATCCTTGCTTGTCAAAGTTTAGTCTTTCAAACGGGGCTCTCAAATTAACTACCCAGTCTTTCAAACTTCCCAGTTACCCTCCCAACAAAGTGATGACTTTTTAAAGTTCTGCCACAGAAATCCTCTGGAAGGTACCGTTGTTGTTCGTCTCCTGCGGCTCTTCGTTTTTGCTGTGGGTCCGAGAGCGAAGTGACATTTGCGGACTTTGAGGAATCTGTAGGAAACGCAAGTGAGTTTCAGCACAATTCTCACACAGAAACAGCCAATTACTGCTTCAAATCCTGATGTCATTCTGACCGGGACACCGTCTGCAATACTACCAGAGAATGCAAAACCGCATGCATAGTGTGAACTATTGGTACGAGCACCCAGAGCCAAGTCCTAACCTCCAGCTGTGCATCATACCTCGGGACACCATCCTTGGTATCGTGTCATCGCTAGAAGCACATTAACAGAATACAACTATCTGCAATGAGGGATGCGCTGCTTAAACTGACCGAACTCATGAAGTATTAAGGAGGAAAGCATTTCAAGTTGGAAATCTGTTTATGCTTGCTGGACTTGTGGCAAAGTGTCAGGCAGCGCTCATTTTACTTAGCGGCGATGAATGGACAAACAGGGAGAGAGCAAAGATGAACAGCTTGTTGACTTCATTTATCCCTTTCTGCTATGAATGTGATGTGCATTGCTGTTTGCTGCCTTTGCACTTAGACCAATACATAATTACAACTACTCTTATAATGGTTTTATACGCCTGCGAGAGCAGGCAACGGCTTCGGAAACGTGCACTCGGCTAGCGACGCAAGCATTAACTCCACTCCCCAAACCTGTGCTGGCCAGCGCGAGGGCTGGCAGACACAAAGGGGCTGGGAGGAGAAGAAAAAGGAAGCATGGAAGCTTTATCCTCCCCAAATGCTTCTGTAGGGCCTTATCCTAAGGCCGGCTATAGGAAGCACCTTGCAGCCCAACGGGAGGACACGGATCTAATGAAGTCGAGACCAGGCCTGAGGAGAATCTGACCTTTAAGTAAGAGCATGCATAGAGGTACTGCCTTTACATCTTCCTACAGACAAAGATATTTTCTGGTTTGAGAGGTTGCTGAGTCACCGCATTTTCACGCTGCTCAAAGCTCCAAAGGAAGTCTCTGGCACAAACCAACCGCGTTTGGTTTGCCGAGAAAACTGCTGGTAGGTAGAGAGAGAGACAGAGAGATAGATAGGGTAAGGTGACCTGGTGACACAGGCTAACAGTGGGACAGGCTACAGGGTCCCGCTCCCAACAGCAGTAGTATAGAAATAACAGATGAGGATCAAGGATAGATCAAATGCACCACATGGACTAGACTGTACTTATAATTTCATCGGGGTACAGAAACAAAACATACGGGTCCTCTATTCACAGATCTGCAAAGCAGTCTGTTCATTTTTCTCTTCTCCCCATTTTCCCTTGAAGCTTTTCTACAACGGTAACTCGGGCAAGCCAAAAATCTAGAGGCACTAGAAAAACTCAGTTTGGAATCTGAACTTTTGCAGCTCTACTTACAAGCACAGCCATAAAAGCACGTGTCTGCCGGCCCTTGCTTACAGAAGCGCTTGAGGCCACGGAGCTCCCCTCCATTAATTCAGTCTTTGCTTATTGAAAATGATTCTGGACAAAACACTGACAATAATCCTGGGGTTTCTTCCTCAGGAGGCAGTGAGAATTGCGGAGGGATATGTTTTGACCTGAATGATATTTACAAATTTCTGTGCTTATCTTAAGACAAACTGTCAAGCTTTGACTAATCTGCCAGACTAACAAAAAGGTCAAAAGAAGCTTTAACAAGACAGAAATAGTAATAGTGTACAGACTCTGTCCAACTGAAAAAAACTTCCCTGAATTATAAGAAGGTTATTTATCTGTATAGATTCAGGATTGAATTTTCATACAGCCGATCTCTAGCAGGATGGTAAGAAGCAAGAGCCAGAAAGCAGGACTTGACTCTGAATGCCAGCAATCCCAAGGTCAGTATTGAGCACTGGTGTGCATCAACCCATCATTTACATTGAAATACATTTATGCAAAATGACAGAGAACGCTATTTTCTAGTCAAAGCTAGCCTTGGCTTTAAAAGCTTCTGAGATTGTAACACCATACTGGCAGAATAGCTCTACTTGCATCCAAAATAAGCCTTGGGTCACATGTGCTCATTTTCCAAATAAAATTTGACTGGTTTTTGTTTTGCCGATTTTGGAACGTTGCGATTAAACAGACTGGACAATCTGAGACTTTCTCTCGTCTGTGTATGGGAACCAGGGGGGCTACGGACAGGCTCCTGCATGTACGGGAGCCGCCTTTACTCAGGTGCAACGGGGCAGGCTGACCGAGTCGGGGGTCTGTGGCCAGAGCTCCCTAATTCCCCGGTAACAAATGGGAGGTGTATTCAACGCATTTTGCTCGCGAGTCCACACGAACAGAAACGATTTTAGTCTCTGCTCAAATCTTACCAACTTGGAGGGGGTACAAGGTCCAGGAGGAGGCCTGGAAAAAAAACAAAGAGAAAAGGCAGCCGTGTTTAGTAACATCAAGGAAACTGGGAAGCCACTTGTTATGTGCAAGCAGTGCATTTTATACCAAGAATGTCACTGTAAAAAAGTTGACCAAGCTCGACATTGAGGATAAAGAGTTATCTTAAAGTAGTCTCACCCAGTTTTGACAACAGTTTCTTCATCCTCTGGCACCTCTGCAGAGCTGGAGACTGCAGGAAAAGACAAAAATGCCAGAGCTGTAACGCAGGGGTACGGGCCAAGGCTCCTTGTAGGAGCAATGTTCACTCAAGGCTGTTTAGAGGCATCTGCTCTGCCTCCTGGGCACTGCCTGCAATCCAAACGCGTGCCGCTACAAGTACAGGCCGCTGAAGAAACCCAAGTAGCACTCAAGAAAATGCTGCCTGCAATTTTAATATAAGACAACGGATGCTTTCAATTATAGATGAGTTCAAAGTGATATTCAATGAGCTTCCATTACGAGTTTGGGCTCAGACTCATTTTGCAGGGCCATGTCCAGATATTAGCAGCGGTTAAAACCAGCGTTATTTACAGTCCGAGTGCTCCTTCCTGCTAAGCGTTCCAGCTGGCTCGGTGGTAGCTAGCTTTTAAGTACCAGCACAGCCGGAAACTGCTGTTAATAATTAAGAAGGCGATGCAGCTTCAGCCTGAGGGGAGTGCACAAGGGCAGGCTTTGCGTATGAGAGCACGCAGTCTGCTCCCATACTTCCATCACTGAATTCACCCAAGGAAGCACGAGCACACGTGCTGTACATGTATCAAGTGCAAGATCTGGTGCATCGGAAGCACAGCAGACACACTCTGCAGTCGATTAATGTCCTTTGGGCTTTTGGACATTAACCAGCTCAACCGGAGCTGCCTGAAACATCTCCCTTCCTCTCCTTACACCCGGAAATTTTGACTAGGCAGAAGAACAGTCACATCAAGTAGCGCAGAGGGAAAAAATAAAGCCTTCCTTAAACCTCCCAGGTAATCCAGATTCAGACAATACAGACTGATCACTTAAACTGGGTAAATAAAGCTACTTCAGTGCCTCTTCAATGTTACAGACAAGAAAATTTCCCTGCGGTTCCATTTTTACTGAGGGAGCCCTCAACACTGTGCTTAGAAACTTCCATGCAGACAGCGCTCCACGCTACACTGGTACCAGCACGGGAAACCTTGTCCTGGGGACTGCACTGCTCCGGTTCTGGAAAAAAGTTCATCTAGAACAGTTACTTTGGTATGGAACAAAAAACACTAAAGCACTTCTCCAAATATATCCTTCTACAGCAAAAACAGTATAACTCTTCAAGGAAAGTCAGTTTTATACAGCACAAATCCCACAAAGCTAGGACACTGCAGATGACTACATTACAGTAACATTATTTCAGCTATGTTAGTTCTCCTTCAAACAAAGCGTGCTGTGCAAAAGAGCCAAGCTCTCCTCAACATCGAATTGCATGGAAGAGGTTCTCTTGCATCACCTGCATTTCAGGAGCCATTTACTAGTCCACCACTTACTAGCCACTTCTATCCATCAGCTTGATATCCATCACTTTGTTCTCCTGCAGCACATCCAACGCTTGCACTCCAGTATCACAGAAGAACATTTAAATCAGTTTATCCTTCCCTGAAACCCGCCTCTATTGCAAACTGTAAAAGTTTGGAAGACTTTCAAGAAATTTACAAAGTTCACCCTCAAAATTCCCTTCTGAAAAGAGAAGCTCTAGAACTAGCAGCCAGCTTCTGTTTAAAGAGCAGTGAATTTATGATAGCTACCTCATTTCCCACAACACACACAGGCTTTCGTGAGAGCCCATAACCCTTTTAAGCAGCCACCAGCAGCAGCAAAGCCTGTTCACCAGCTTGCTCCTCAGCACGGCCACCTACCACCACAGAAACCCAGAAGACCTTAAGGCTGTTCTCCCAGGTGATTTTTACAAGGCCGGATCCACAGGACACGAAGTAGCACAGTTACCTGGGTTTCTCTATGCACACACCTCTCTAGAAAGCCCGTTACCACATCCGTGCTCAGTTGCAGCTTGCCGAGCCTAGGAAGGTCAGCTGCTGCACCCAAACTGAAGAACTAGCCCCATAACGTTGTTTTCCTTCAGCAGTGAAAAGCAGTAGATCAACAGAAAGAGGAGGAAAGGTGCAAAGCAAACTCATCTGGTGACATTCAAACTTACCATCCACGTAACTGGAGGACACAGATGACTTCCGAGCTGCCTTCCTCTTGACCATTGCCCTGGTGATAGACTTTCGGATCATATTTTCCCTCCTGCTGGCTAGCGAGTACTTCTCTGCCAAGGAGGTTCTGCGAGTCATGGAAGTTTTACCCATCAGACTTCTGCGCACTGAGCGACGGCTCAGCCGAGAGCCTGTGGGAGTCCCTGGGCTATCCCGTATGCACTGGGCAGGCTCCTTATCAGACCCCTCTTGTACCTGAGCAGAGCCATCTCCCTCCTCCAGCCTAGGCTCTTCACTTAAAATAACTGTAGTATTAGCTGCCTTTGCTGTCTGCAGCTCAGATGCAGCCTCGCCTTCTCCTGCATCATTTGCCTCGGGGGTATGGGGGACCATCAGCTCAAAGGCTGCAGGTGCAGGCGGTGATTTGGCAACCCTGCTTTCCTTGGGAGAGTCATCATCTGAGCTCAAGAGGATGGTCGAGGAGAGCTTCTCTGCTGGTTTAGATGCGCTCTTCTGGAGGTGTAGCTCGCTGCTAATGCGATCACTGACATCAGCTTCTGCTAAGGGAACCTTCCCTCCTACTTGCTGGACAGGAAGGGTCTCTAAGCTTTTACGAGATGTTGCAGTCTGGGATCTTGTCACACGCTGAGGCGGAGACACTTGTTTGATCTCAGCCTTGATTAGTTCCAGGTTTTCTTTATTTTGGAGTCGTTGAGAACGTCGTGGGGAGGGTACCAGTTTGAGACTGCTATTCTTCCTTCTAGATAATCTAACAATAGAAACAGCACATTAGACTGGAACTGGATTCAGGAATAGACCAGAACTCCTATCACAACAGTCCACGTGCAGGTCCCTGACTGAAAACACAGTTAAGCAGAAGGAACAGCGTGACTACATCCTTATCCGTGAGGTCCCTGTGCAACAGCTGGCTGCTGTTTTGTGAGCTATGCTGGAGAGAGGATGTTGCTCAAAGCTCTTCTGTGCACAAACGGGAGCACGCAGAGAAACAAAGCTAAAACCTCTAAGAGCTCAGTACACACAGAGCTGCAGAGCGGCCAAGGCAGAAAGCAACCTGCGTAATAGGTTTGGAGCAGGAGAGGTAACGAGAAAAAGCAGAAACGCAGAGAGGTAAAATGGCACCGAACGAGGGTGCGTTTCATGAGAACCGCGGTGTCCCCGCACGCTGAGGCGCCGGGCTGGGGGCTCCGCAGCAGAGCGCCTGCCCGGGCCTTTACCGGCAGGGGGAAGGCGGGAACCCGGCGGGACACGCT
>NW_009647430.1:24887-25860 GCF_000708025.1 Charadrius vociferus | reverse complement strand
GTGTCCTCCCTCCCGCCGGCCGGCCCCGGTGCCTGCGAGCCTTCGCCTCCCCCGCTGTGTTTCAGGCAGGGCCATGGCGGAGGCCGACGGTCCCACGCAGCTGCTGGAGGTGTGCGGGCAGAGGCTGTCCCGGTTCCTCCATAACGCCAAGCACAAGCACTTGGCCTGGCTGCGCGAGGCGGAGGAGCAGGGCCTGCGGATGCTGGAGAGGTACGGGGGGACCTCTCCGGGCCCCGGGGAGCTCACAGCCCCTCTGAGCACAAGGCCGTGCGTGCTCCCGGCTGCTGGTGGGCCAGCCCCAGTGTGAGCCGGGTGGGCCTTGGGTTTCGCAGCTGAGCGGCTGTGGTTTAACATAGCTGTGCGTTCAGCAGCTCATTTTGAGCCTTGGTGTAAGCTGGCTGGTGCTTTCACTCTGCTTGTTTCTCACCCAACGCTCATCCTTCTCAATGAGTGACCCTTATTTTGTGGGTAGTGTTTTTAGGCATGGGGGGAGCCCATCTGTCTTCTGCATTTGTCTACCCAACAGCAACTTTGGGGCTGAGCCTGAATTAATGTCCAAAACACCATCACAGAGGAGGCATCCCAAGAAAAGGCGGTCCTCCTGCCTGAAAGACGAAAATAAGGAGCCAAACAGGAGGAGGTAGGTGAGTCGGTTTGTTCTGGCTCTGCCACACGAAGTAGTAGCTGTTTGTATATATGCATCCATGAGGATGTAAAATAACTGCTTTATTCCCTGAGTTAGCAAATACATTTAAAAGGGCATGTCAAGATCAATCAGCATGTTGATTCTTGTGAAAGTCTGTGGTAGAGCTGGGTGTTTTCCTTCACTCTTTTTGGGGTTTTTTTGCGTGGTTAGAAACAAAGACTAATAAATACTTTCTTTTCTTGTCTGTTTGGATTTGGGTTTTGTCTGATTTGATTTTGTTTCAGCACAATTTTGACCTGAGGTTGTTCCTGGTGTTCATTCCCTACA
>NW_009647430.1:24139-24877 GCF_000708025.1 Charadrius vociferus | reverse complement strand
CCTACACTTTTATGTTGGTGCCTGAGAGAACCTGACAATGGAATTTGCCACCAGTGACGTGCAGAGGCTGGATGTCCACAGTTGTTCTCTGAACTGGCAGGCAGAAAGGCTCGAAGGGATGAGCAGTGAAACTGAAGTGGAAATTCCAAGTTATTTGCTTAGAACCAACTGTACTTAAGGTTTTTAAAACCAGTCCAAAGTAGACAACAGCTGCCTGCAAACAGATGCCGAGGCAGGATGGTGTAGGGCGTGATTTAATTGTGCATGTGGTCAGGGATGGCTGTGATGCTAATTAACTTCCTTGATGCCAGTGCTTTGTGGTATCTGACTCTGTATCTGCTCCCACCTTGCAGTCAGCACGCAGTAGTAAACTGTTTATTCATTAAGGCACTTAAACTTTGATAACCATGGTGAAAAACCCACAGAAGTTGGACAGGAAGAGTTAGAACTAAAAGACTGTCAGAAACCAGACATGGAGGATGGAGAGAGCAGCAAGAATAGTAAGGAAGCGTGGGAAGTTCATGTGTGTGTGTGGTGAAGGAGGGCAGAAGAAAATGTTGCAGATCTAAACAGGGAGAGCTCTTAAGACATACTGCTAGTTTTCAGGTAGCAGCTGGATTACTCCCCTGAAGAAGATGAGCCTTGCACCTATTTTTCCCTTATTTAAACATAGTTTTGAGACAGATCTGCTGATGTGACAAAATGCCTGGGCGAGCGGGTGATCATTTCTCAGCAGGA
>NW_009647430.1:20843-24089 GCF_000708025.1 Charadrius vociferus | reverse complement strand
GTTCAGCACATTGTGCTCTGTCCTGCAGGGTCAGGCCATTGTTGTTTTCCTTGCTCTGTTTTTCTCGGTATGTATTTTAAACCCCATTTCTTAGTGTATTGTTAGTTACACGTTTCTCAATTAGTACTCTTTTTAGTTAATTCTAGCAAAAGGTCCCTCTTCTTGCTAGAGGTCAGAATGAGAAATTAAGAGAACAAGGCTTAAAGGAGGGCAGAGGGTATCAGCTTGAATACTGGCAGTAGGACAAGTCCCTGCCTGCGGGTGGTGGTGTGCCAGGGGCTGTAAAACTTTCTTGCACCTCAGCGGGTTTTCTCAGCTGCCTTTTCTAGCTGTTGCACACTTGCACATTAGCTCTCCGTCATTGTCTCCAGTCTGCACCCTTTACCTGGCTACCTCTGGGTCGCTTTGGCATCGGAAGCTGCTTTTTTCTGGACAACCAAAGTTGTCCTTTGGCTTTGCATTTGTCCACTTGATCTCCTTGACTTGCTGATCGAGTGTGTGGCTCTGTCCTCTCATGGCAAGTTACCTAACAGAGCAAAGAGGACTTCACTGCTGAGGTTCCCCAAGCCTCTACATAGTTGGTTGGGTTTAACTGAAGCAATAGAGCTAGAGGCATTTACTGTACCTGATAATTTTGCGGTCCTAACTGTAAAAGTTTTGCTGTTGTTGTTGCCTTTCTCAACATGACGCTGTCAGGTTGCACATGTATTGGCGGCGTTGCTGTGTTTGCCAGCCTGTTCTCAAACTCGGCGTTTAGAGCGATGGATGTTTTCTCAGCACTTGGGTCCCCGCCTCCCCAGCGCTGGGGGTGTGTTTTGTACTGAGCAGCCTGCCAGAGAGCGGCAGAGCCTCCTGTTTCTAGCTGGGATCTTGTAGATCTCTACAGGGGAGGCTTCCGCATGGAGCTGATCACAAGAGACTGCGACATCCTTGATCCAAAATCCCTCCCCGTGTGGATGGCTGTGCTTTGCTCAAGGCAAACAGAGTGGAGTTGGTTGTACCAGAATGACTTTACTGTCCCTTGGTGTCTGCTCCATCTGGGGCTGTGGGTTACTGTCTGCAAAGAGCAACGAGGTCCTGGTCCTGGTACCTCAGCTGCTGCAGTTTGTGTCCGTATGATACAACCTTTAATTGTGAGTCATGCCAGCACGCCAGGCTGATAGCTGGGATGGTTGCAGTGGGGGTACGTGCCCTGCATCCCTGGCTATGCTATAGAGTGGTAACGTCCAGCAAAAAACATCTTGCAGAGAGCAGCAATTTCTAAATTGTTCCAGCTACATCTGCCAGAGCACATCTGCAAGCTCTCAAGGTTCAGCTCCTGCATTTCATCAGTGATAAAAGATGGGTTGTGAGGGGGAATGGTGGAGGGAAGAAGCCTGCAGGGTCACTTCCAAACTTGTTGTCTGCTTTTTTCTCTAAAAATTCTTTGGGAGCAGGAGACTTCTTCATCACTTAATTTAAAATTGTTTTTATTTAAGGTTGTCCAGAAGGAGAAGTGGCGTCAAGCCAGTGTCTTCCAAGCCAAGTTCCCAAAAGCGCGACAGCAAAGAGCAACCCCGGAACCTTGGCTGTCAGGGGGAAGAGGTGTCCGTGCCTGACTGTGCGATGAGGTCTCAGGCCAGTGTTAGAACCGAGCTCCCCGCACTGGCTGGGAAAGGGCCAGCAGAGGGTCCCGTGGCGCAGGTGGATTGTCAGGACTGCCCGCAGGGTCCCGGTAGCAGTGACACCGCCTGTAAGGCTGTTACGGGGGAGCGATTGCCCAAGGGGGACGCAGCCACTGAGCTGCATGACATGTCTTCTGTCACCGCCGTCCCTGGTGGCCAGACAGCAAGCGAGGGGGAGGAGGCGGCCCCCAAAAGAAGAACAAGTACCTCCACTCCCAAGGCTGCTAGAAATGGAGATCCTGCTGTGCTCCAAGGAGATCAGCCTCCTCAAGGCCTCAAAAAGGTGCTTTGCCAGGACTCTGACTGCAAAATGACTACAGTGAGTTCCAAAATGCGCTGTTGCTCTGGACGCCGGAGCCTTGTGGGAGGCTCCAACAAAAACCATAGGACCTCCTTGGCAGAAAAATATTCGCTGGCCCGCAAAAGGGAGAGCATGATCCGGAGGTCTATCAGCAGGGCCATTTCGAAGAAGGCAGCATCTCGAGAATCATCCTCTGCCTCCAGCAGAGTGAGCTGTAAGTTTCTTTCAGTTTTCAGGTGCATTTATTTGGCTGAATCAGCTTCTCAGCTTTGGTGTGGGGACTGAGCTGCTCATCCGTTGTTAGCTCTGGCTCATCTTAGTCTCCTTGTCGATAGGCCTTGTGGCCTCCACCCGTTTGGGGTGCAATCTTCAGGTCCTCATCTGCTGTCGGAGCAAGTCTCAGGCCATGTTTTGCTGCAGCAGGTGAAGGAAGCCTCTGCTGGGGCATAGGCACAGGGGTTGGAGGTTGGGTTATGTGGGTTGCGGATGGGCAAAGAAAACAAGAGCCAAAGGGAGAATGCGGTCTGGCTGGTTCTGGGCACGTGGGCAGTTTGGCCGATCAGAAGAGACTATTGCATTCCCTGGGGACGTGCTTTAATTTGCCTGTCTTCTGCCAACTCCCCAAAAAATCTATAGGAGCTGATGGTCTCCACCCCTGAAATTTGGCTGGAATTGGCAGAGGAACTTAAATGCGTTTCGGGTGAAGGCAGAAGAGCGGATGGACTGCAAACCAAATAGCACAGTCATCGGAGGAAACAAGATTCAGAAATCCAGGCTATTCCTGGTAGCGCTAAACTCCTCATATCCTCTGCTCCCACTACTGGGATGGTTTTGCTATTTGGACTTTCTAAAATCATTGCTTCTGAAGTCAGATTGGCTTCTAATAAAGCACCAAGGCCTTTGGTATTTAGTTTTGTCAGCTTTGAGTCACACTGTATCTAGGCATTTGTTATAACACTTTCAGCTAAGTGGTGTTATGAGGGGAATGAAATCAGCCTAAATCCACCAAATCTCTGCTTAAAACCGTGTAGGGAGGCAGGAGTGAAGTCAATTGACTGGGAAATGCTGTCTCTGACACAGGCAGAAGCGTGTTTGTGCAGCTGGAGCAGGCTGCAGGCAGAGGAGCTGCTGCTTCAGATCTCTGCCTTCCCAGCCTACACCAGTTTGTCAGTGACACTTGAGGGAGGTGGTAGTGCTGGTGTGGAAAGCTGAGATGAGCAATCGGCGTGTTCCCTGGGAGGAAAGCCTGCACAGAGACCTGAGCTCTACCACACGCATTCC
>NW_009647430.1:4666-20833 GCF_000708025.1 Charadrius vociferus | reverse complement strand
TCTTGGGAAGCCTCAGGATGAAATCTCCAAGCTAGCTTATGTTTTTCTCCTCCAGGTCAAAGCTCCTTGGAGGTTTTTGTGGAAGAAGAGGCGACCAGCAGCGTGAGGTGAGGCTACCATGTAAAGCAGGGGGTCAGAAACCACAGAAAACCCTGCCAGGAACCTATATGGGTCACTTTTACATTACAGATGTAGGGCTGGTTTTGTAACGGACTGTTTAGGTGATGTCACGTGGGGCTGGTTGATATTTCAGTTTGTGCTGTTCAGGCACAGCCCTTCCTTCGCAGAAGTCCGTTCAGAGCACGGTGAGGTTAATGGCTGCGCCAGGGTGGGGTGCAGCCTGCGCCGTAAGGCCTGGGGGGCTGCCAGCCGTTGGCTGCCATCGTATGAGTCGAGTCCTGGGATTCCTGGCTGGAACCAGCCTGCGAATGCCTGGTGGTGCTGGAGGTCAGTCAGCTGTGGTCTGATCTGAAAGGTGGGCAGGTAAAGCTCAGCCTGAGGCTCGGGAGCTTCCTTTTTACCTGCTCTGTGGAAGCTCTGCAGGAGGGGTCAAAGCTCATCAGTGTGTTGTGCAGTAATGCGATGGAACGGCCCATCAGAAGAAACCCCAGCTCCACCTCTGCCTGGCCTGGCTGGAACAGGCTCGTGCTCTGGATGTACGTGGGTTTATCTGCGCTTCCCTTGGGGTCCCATACGCTGGCTCCATCATACTTCTGTTGCCTGTAACTCGCACTTCAGAGGGTTGAAATACTTAAAATACCTATTCTTTTACAGACCTGGACTGGAACTGAATCCCCCAAGTGAAAAGGTAAGTTCTAAGGAGCGACCTACAAACTGTGTCTGGATATCTTGCCCGAGTTGATCCCTTTTGCTGAGCATTGCCCCTGGAAGCAGGAGTGTGGCCAAGGGTCGTTCTGTCCCTTCGAGCTCAGCGAAGGTGCTGCGGAGTTGGCCAGTGCTGCCCTTCGAATGCCCAGGCAGCTGGTTAAGCCGGTTGGCACTCTGGCTCCGGGTGGGCAGAGACACTTTGTACCTTGATAAGGTCTCTTCAGGATGGAGCTTTGGGAGGTGCTCGGCCACGTTCCCAGGAGTCAGCAGGCTTTGCCTGCCAGCTGGGCTTGGTAATTGACTGCCTGTTCTTAGCCTGACTGGCGCATGGCTGGTTTGAGCTATAAAAGTCAGGAGGGCAGTTCAAGCTGATGTGATTTCCTTGGTCGCTGAGGCTATGTACGCAGCAAGCTAGCGTAACCTGTGCTGCTAGCAGGACAGAGAGACCCATCCCCGCCTTTGAGCTGGCAGAAACGTCTTGTGTGGTGGTGCTGCGAGCCAGCTGAGGTGCAAACTAGCCCAGCGGAGAGAGGAGTGGGCCCTGCTTCAGAGCAGCTCCCCGGTGCGGTTGGGAAGCGTCAGCGGGAACGGGGAGGGGGCTCTGCTCTGGGTTGTGTGGTGGTCGCAGGTGGTAGCTTAGCGGGTAGGGGAAGGCACAGCCTGTGTGCAGCAGCCTCGTAGCACGTGAGGGTGCTCTGCTGCAGCAGCTTCTCTGCTTGTCCTCCTGTGAATGTACTGTAATGGTACTTAAAGTGCCTAATGAACCTGAAACACTTTACCGGAAATTCTCTTTCCGGACTGGAATATCTGTAGTTTGAAAACTGGTGTCTCCAAGGTGTATAGAAGCTGCCTGTCATTCTCAAGGCACTTCGATTTTGAAGTCCAGGTCCAGTAAAGCTCCTGATCTGGCTGGGAAGTGCTGGGCGATTGTCCTTCCTGCCAAGGCTGTTTTTTCACGAGCAGACCCCCTGTTACCGAAATGAGCCAGTCGGTGTCCATGCAGCACAGCTCTGCTTGAGAGGAGAGCAGACCCTAGCCTGGCAGGTGGATTCAGTTGGAAGTGACTGGCTCTTCCAGGGCAGCAGGTCCATGGTGGCCTTGTTCTTGGGAGCAAACGTGCAAAGAGAATGCTTGTTTCCTTTCCCTGCAGACTGCTGAAGATGTCCTCATTTCAAGCAAAAGTACAGAAGCTGCCAGCCCTCCTGCACAGCGCTTGCCTCCTCCTGAGCAACAGGCAGGGAACAGCGAAGGTAACTTCGAGTTGGCTGCGTTTTTCTTGCGTGAAGCCCCAAAGACGCACAGATCGGGGAGGGATTGTGGAACATGAGGGTTTGTGGAAAATCTGGGACTTGTGTTGAAACAAAAACACGTCTGATGAGTCCAGGTAATTTTTCAAGTAAAGTTCTGATCTCCTGAAGAGGCGAGACATGCAATTAGATAAGCAAGGGCATCTGTAAATGTGTCCAAGCCCTGAGCGAAATGCTGTCCTGTCCAACTTCAGACCACATAATGAGTGAGTGGGGGCACTTTGAAAGGAGAATGCTCTTAGAGCTGGTGTCTGCATAGTGTAACCTTCTGTTAGAGCGCCTTGACATCCCTTTCCTCTGGGTTCCGTTACCTGAGGGTTTACAGACCCCGTTTATTTGCTGTTCCTCAAAGCAAGGAGAGGGCGGGTTCAGGCTTTGTGTTTATCCCCTCTGGGAACTGTAGGATGTGCTGAGCAGCTGGAGCGGAGGGAAGAGTAGCTAGAGGCCTTTTGGTGAGACGGGCTGTGGCTGTTCAGAAGGGTCTGTGCGTACTACAGCATGCTCCACGGCCTACGGACACCACTCTGATGTTCCGGGTAGCCATCCAGGCTTCTGGGTTCTCAGTTTGGTTCCGTGCTGCAGGGCTCTGAGCGCACGAGAGCTGGAGACAAGAATCGGAGCCCTGCAGGATGCCTTGCACGTGGTGCTGACCACAGGTTTCTTCACAGGGAGCTGTGTAAATCCAAACGGCGGACCCCAGAACAAGAACCAGGAACAACCCCACTGTGCCAAGTCCCAGGAGAATCCCCCACGCATCTGGTATGAGGCATTTGCAAGGAGGAGGAATGAGCCAGTGGTCGGGAAGGACTTGGGCCTGGCCTTTTAAGGAATTTGTTTAAAAGTGTGGTTTTTTCCCCCCCATCGAATATAGTTCTCAAATCTTCTTTGGCCAAATCTTGTCTTCTGGGAGTTCCTTTTACTTCTTGAGCCTTCTTTGGGTCTGGGACCCAGGTCTGGCTGGGGAAGCAGACGCATGAGTTCATGCGCAAAGCAGCAAAGGTGACTAAGCTAGCACAATTAACTCAGCTTAGCTGTGACTCTGAGTGGCTCATAAAGGGGTGGTGCGGGAGTAGTTTCAGGAGGCAACGTGAGTAGGTGACTGACCTCTTTATTTTTATCTTGTGCAAGTGTCTGGAATACCTGACTTGTTTCCTCACTGCTTGTATTACTGGTGTTTCACGTGAGATTTCGGCTGCTTTTAGCTTTGCCCTCAGTCTCCTGTCCTGGTTTTGCCAGGGTGAATTTACTGTGGGTAGCGGATGGGAAGGGGGGTAACGATAACCCCTCTTCTCACCTGGATGGGTCAGGATCTGCAGCCCTCCTTGGGGCTGCTGCTGGATCGGGCCCCGATTGTGCAGTAAAGCTGTCCCCTGCGTTTTCCCCTGGAATTAGGGGATGCAAGTACGGTCATTTCTAACACAGGTAAATCTGTGAGCATCCGAGGTATCCACAAAGCCCGTGGAACCCTGCCGGTGGGGTGAGCTAGCCTGGCTAGCTGCAAACTCACGGGGGTCCTGTCTGTCTTGTGCTGTAAATACCAGATAGAACAGAGACTTCTTGCGCGCTGGGACTCCGAGTAGGGAACGAGAGTGATGTTGCACATTACTGCTCTGGAACTGGGGTGTTCCCCCAGCAAGTTGTCGTGTGCCTTTCCTGTCCCCATTCACGCCTGGCTGGTGTGCCTGCCACAGGGCTGACTGAGGTCCCGGGAGCTCTGGTGGCAGCGAGGAGGCAGAGGGAAGTGGGTAACAGCAAGTGGATGGTTCTGGCAAGATTGGGGAGCGTCCCGGTCACCTAACGTGCCTCTTGCTAACGCCATCAGGACAAGAAGCTACAAACAAGCAATGGGCGTGATGTGGAACGGGCAGCAGCCAGGGCGTCAGGCCCTTTTCCCTTTGGATGAGAAGCACAAGAGTTCAGCAAACCAGACTCCAGCTTCTTCCTCTCCAGCTAGCAAGGTGTGTGGGTGCCATGGCCCTTTGCCTCCCTTTCCCGGGCGGGTACTGACTTCCCTATGTCTTCTCCCCATAGGTTGTTAGACCATTGAAAAACTTCCTGCAGGCTGTGCAGCGAAACCAGCTGCTCGCGAGCCCGGGGCCCACAGGACGTGGGGGTGTCATAAAGAACTTCATCAAACGCAATACTCCCACCCGACCTGATCTTAAGGTGTGTCAGAGTCCCGCCTTCCCTGGCAGGGCTGGAGGAGGGCATCAAGTCTGGGGGAGTGGCAGGAGGGACTGTTTGCTTAGAAAAACAGAAACGTCTTCCTAGTTCTGGCTGCTGCCATGGACCGGTGCAGGTCCTCGTAGCAAACCGGCCCCGCAATTCTACTTCAGCCTCCCCAGGGAAGGGAAACTGGTTGGTGTTCCATTGTGTAGTCTGTCCACCCACATTGTTACTGGCCGGGAGTCTTTAGCGCCAATCCTCAAACATTCCTCATATGCAGAGAAACCTCAGCTGCTCTCTCTGTAGTCGGCAGAAACACTTTATATCCTGAGACTGTCGAGCCATAGGAAAGTAGGAAGCTTCTCCCTTTGCAGTAGGAGTCTGCCCCTGTGTCTTGACTAATTGGCTGCTGCAGGGCTGAAAGACGGGCAGCGTGGGGTCAGGCGGCGGGTTCTCTGCCACGTACTGGTGAGGAGCTGCAGCCGAGAAGGGGGTGCCTGTGCTGTGAAGGGGGGTTAATTGCTTTTTTGTCTCTTGTCTACAGGGAGACTTTGTTGTAAGTAATGACACCCTTCACCGTGGGGGCTGGAAGGTGATAGCGGCTGTGCTGCTTGCCTCACGGGCACTGCCAGCTCTTTCCCCTCACGCTGGCGTCCACGCAGCGCTCTGGCCAAATAAGTAAACTGGCCACACCAGTGGTGAGGTGGCAGGATCTCTTTGCAGGTGTGTTCTGCTGGGGCTGGGAACTGCAAGGAAACCTTTTGGCCTCTAACAAGACTACTTGCACTGTGCGCCTTCTCCCCCGTTCTGCCAGCTGCTGGTGTAGGTAACACCGTCCCCGGCAAGGAGGACTTGCTACGGGTGGTCACCTACAGCAGGAGTGTGCTGTTCCCTGCCTAAACATACTCTCTACTGCTGAGGGATTGAGGTGTTTCCCTCCTATGCCCATGACTCTCCTGCTCTTATTAGTTGAATAAGCACTGTTGCCAAACCTGTGTTGTTTCTTCCCTACTATTCACTTCCCATCCCGGTGTGTGGGTGAATATGACTCTGGCAGTGACTTTTTTGTTTGGCAGCTGCCTAGCCTCTAGCTACTGTGCACGAGCAGCCTGAGGGAAGAAACAGGCCCTGGCAATCCGTACAGTCTGAACTCATCTCCCTTCAGGAGAAGGAGCGGCAGAGACTGGAAAGCCTCAGGAAGAAGCAGGAGGCTGAGGAACAGAGGAAAAAGAAAGTGGAGGAGGAGAAGAGACGGCGGCAGGCAGAAATGAAGCAGTGAGTTGGGTCTCTTACCTCTTGCTCCTTGCCTGGTTCAGCACAGAATTGCTTTGGAGGCCTCCCCTGCCAGGCGGGCAGCACTGCTGTGCCGTGCCTTGTGCCTCCCACTTGAAAGGAGCACTTTGCAAGCGGTGGGGCCTGGGCAGCCTGAGCGCTGCTGTTCATGGCTCGCTGCAGTAAGGACTGCACTGGTGCAAAGCACCGGATAACGTCTGAGCTTAACCCAGGAGTGAGCTGAGGCTCGGCTCAGCCAAAGCAAGTCTGGCAGCATAACTGTTTTGCCCAATTACCATGGCGAGTCCCTGTTCCCCCGTCACCCTCTGCGCTAGAGCAGACAAAACTAACGAGCCCTTCTCTCACGCACACTGCCCAGGAAGAGGGAAGAGCGCCTGAGGAAGGCGCTGCAGGCTCGGGAGCGGGTGGAACAAATGGAAGAAGAGAAGAAAAAGCGGATGGAGCAGAAGATCTTACAGAACGATGATAAGGTAAGAAGGCTGACCAAGCTTTGGACCACTCAGTGCACTGACACTATCCCGGTGAGCTGCGAGACCAAAAGGGTGCAAACAGGGCACTGGCATGGTACGTGCAAGCACAGGGTTGCTGCTGATGGTGACTAATCAGGTGGTGGGTAAGTCTGCATCAGAGACACTGAAATTCTCTGTCTAACAAGAGGAGGCTTTTGTTCTCCACACCTCTGCAGTGTTCCTAAACATTCCTGTTCTGACACGCAGTGTTTATGGCGCTCTGCGTTCAAGGAATGTGGCAGCATCTCTTGACTGTCCTGTGAGCAGGCCCTGCAGATGAGACAGCCTTACTCGGCTTGCAACGCCGCCAGCGGGAGCTGCTCGCACGAAACATCACACACAGCGAAACCACAGCACTCGCTGGGTCTGCAAGGACGTGGTGGGAAAGAATAGCTACCAGGCACGCAAGGGACGCTCGTGACTAGTAGACTTGGCTCTGTGTGTTTGTATCGTGTTTGGTTTTTAAAGCCTTGTCTGGCCTGCTTTTGGGGACAGGTAGAAGGTGAGGAGCGTGCGGGGATGGGCCGTTGATGGCTGCGTGCAGGCAGTGCTGTGCTTTTGTACAACCTCGCGGGTTCTGTGGGACGGAGGGGGGCTGCGCCTGGCTGACCCGGAGCCCCAGCAGCCTCCGGGAGAAGGATGGATGCGTGTTTGGAAGGGTGGACTAGAGTTACCTTTGGAAAGGGTCAGCCTTAGAAAGCAAAGGAATTGTGCTCTTTTCAGCCTTTCCCAAAACCTGAGCGGCCAAAAGCACACCCAGCCCAGGCTGGTCTGCTGCGGACATGCTGGTGCTTCTGCCGGGACAGAGAGCTCCGGCGAAGGAGCCGTGTCTCTGGGGCTCAGGCAGCTTTCACATCCCCGGTTCGTGCTGCGGTCCAGTTAGTCGACAGCAGTGCCGCAGGCAAAGTGGAAATCAGATGCCAGATCCCCTTGTTCTGCAGAGAATCACAAGATGGAAACATGTATTCTGGGGTTGTGTAATGGTCTCTGCTCCTTTCTTCTGTCACCCCAGGAGATGGGTGTCTCTTCACACAGCCGGTAGCAAGCGGTGGAGTCGCTGCTGCACGAGGTTGGTGCTAAATCCAATGCACGTGTGCTGCTTGCTGGGTGGGGGGTTCTGGGTCTCGTTAGGACCTGGAGTGTCACAGACTTCAGACTTCAGAAGCAGTCCCCGTCCTGCGCTCGGACAAGGCTGTGAGGTGCCTCCTCGGGGGCGGCCGAGCAGACGCGTGTGGCTTTCTCAGGTGCGCCTCTCACAAGGGCGGGAAGAGAAAGCGGCAGAGGAGTGGAGCAGGAAAAAACTGTCGAAGAAGCACGGGGAAGCTGATGCACAGAAGCAGAAAGTGCCGAGGGTGGTAAGAGCAACTCCAGGTGCCTCCTGCATGTAGAAAAGGAAAGGAGTAGCAGGGAACCCGTGCGCTGTTCTGACTGGTGGGACGGAGAAAGGTTGCTGCCTCCTGCTGTGGGGATTTTAGGGTCCGTGCTTCAAGATTTCTGTCTAGAGAGTTGATGTTGGGTTTGAACACAAGGGTACCTACCTGTGGGGGGAGAAGGGAGAGGGTGCCCAACTGGCGGGCAGGCCGTGGGAGGTAAGAATGAGATATAACAAGCACAGGTTGTCTCAAAGCATTCGCTGCATATCCTCCCATCTTCCCCCACTTGAGCTGGAGGGTTAGAAGGGTTTTCTTCGTTCTTCTTCAGGAGGAAGATGAATTTGAGCAGCAGGAACCACTGCAGAAAGGGAGAGAGGATGAAGGAAAGGGAAAAGGAAAGAAAGTCTTGGAACTGAAGAACCTTGTAGAGCAGCAACAGGTGGAACAAGTGAAGGAGAGGTATTGGTCTGTCTCTGTCCTGGAGGAGGGGACTTGGTGCCGGGCATGGTGAAGCAGTAAATATAAATAGTATTGCTGAAATTGGGAGGCTGGTGTGAGTGTCAGGCTGTCCCAACGGTTTGGGGTGCCGAAGCAAAGGAGGCTATAGGAATGCTTGGCGGGGGAGAGGTGGACATGCTTTCCTCTATAACTAAATCGTAGGTTTTTTTCCCCAGGGAGAAGCCCCCCCACGCACAGCCGGAGTCAGCAGCATTTACTGAAAAACACTTAAAGGTGGGGAGTTGAAGCGGTCTTGGAACAACTTCTCTGTGTGAACTAGTAAGGCAGAGGCTCTACAGACTTACTTTGAGATCAGACTTGTTTTCCAAGTGCTGCTACTGTTCAAGGTTTTATCATTCACTATTATGGTATTTAGAGGAACAAGTACGAGAAAACTGATGATGAGCCAAACGTTATTATAAGGAGTTGGGGTTTGTGCAAGAATAAGCCAACTCTGTTGCTAATGCTGGGGTTGACTCTTCTTGTTAAGAGGTGAGCCTTCTCAGCCCCATCACAGGATGGATGACAGCCGTACAATGGCGCTTTGAAGAACACCTCCAAATGGCATTCACTGATACCTAAATGAATATGGAAATTAGTAAGAGATTTATTTTTTCCTACTACATTTGCTCACTGTATTTGGAGGATGTGATCCCCATAACAAACTTGAGGTATCATATGGCTTTGTGTATCATCATTTGCATTTATACAAAGAATGTTATGGCTTAAAGTCAAGACTGTTTGTCTCAAAATATCACAGTAACATTTTCTTTCCACTCTTTCTCCTCTTAACACCATTCTTTCTTCTGTCTTTGTGATTACTAAAAAATCAACACCCCTAATACTCCTCCTCTGGAGGATAAATTCCTCCTTTTATCTTTGCTCTTGCTGCCCTTACTCACTAGGTCCGACACTCAAACTCCTGTTTGTGCTATATCATTTTAATGAAGCTGAGTTCTTCATTTGTTGCCAGCGACTGGGCTGGAGCGAGCCACAGCAAAGCTCCTCCAGACAGGAGAGAAGCTGAGTGTAATTCAAAGCGTCTGCCACTCTTGCCCGCCTGTTAGCTCTTCCCTGAGGAGTAGTACGGGAGGAGAAACTCCTCGATAAAGTGGTTTGGGTTGAAAAGGAGTTTAAGCAGTGATTTATTTTTTTTTTTCTCTGTATTAGGAGGAAGAGAACCCAAAAGAGCTGCACCAGCTGCCTGGGCTGGAGAAGAGTGCCAAGCCACCAGAATCCATTGCTGTGGCTTCTAATGCCTGGCTCAAAGCGGTGAAGGTGAGCATGAGCCCTGGAGACCTTGTTGGTCTGGATCTGAGCAAAGGCAGGAGTTGCTTTATCTTTGAGTCTTGGGCTTGGGGTTTTTTCTGCAGAAGATGACACAGAGGGACTGAGGACTTTTTTGCAAGGGCCCCAGAAAATACGGCTCAGTTCCAGAGACAGTCTGGTGGTTTTGCTTGGGTGAACAGAGATGAAGAATGACTTAATTCTTGCGTCTTAACAGGAGGAAGATGGTCTGCAGGAGCCCCGGCAGCAGCTGAGAGAGAAGAAAATCAAGCAACCAGAAGCACTGACTCCTGCCTCTGGCACATGGCTGAGCAAAGCTGTAAAGGTGAGTCCTGGTTCCAGCAGAGCCCTTAAATAAAATGAGTCTGTGGTGCCTAATTGGCTCCTGTGGTTTGGAGCCAGCCTGCAGATTTATTATCCGTCAGTGATGGAGCAGGAAATTAAATCCTCCAGTGTAGGCTGTTGGGGTTTAACAGGCATCTGTGCAGAGGACGGGGATGTCTGTCTTCTTGGGTGCTTGGCCGAGAGCTCAGCACAGCGGGAACCTGGAGGGAAAACAAGTGTTTTGTCTTGGAAAAGATGCTGGAAACGGCCACAGGATGGCAGCACATCCTGGTGCGCCGGCTCAGCCTGCCGCCCCGCGGCGGCGGTGGCTGCGCAGGAGCCCGCCCGAGCTGGAGCTGCTCCGACCTGGTAGCAGGGGTGGAGGAAAAGCTGCTGGGAGGCAAACGGCACTGCCGCTGCCGGTAAACTCTCTTGTCTTGGGGCTGCCTGGCTCCTCTTCTTCCTGCTGGGCTTCTCCCCGCTGTGACTCGTGTCGGAGCTCTGGGGAAGGAAAACCATGTCTGCCGCGAAACGTGTGAAAGGGTGTGAGCGGTAGAGCCGTGTGTGCAAACACCAAGTACTTAGATAGACATGGTATGTTCTAAGGCTTTTCTACAGAAAACAGGAGGGGAGAGGTGTTGAAAGTAGTTAAACTCACTGAGCACAGGGACAGTTTTTGTATTTGTACAGATGTCCGTATATTTCTGCATTCCCCTAACACAAACCATCCTGCAGAATTAGGGTTGCCTTCCTGCTTTATTCACTGGTCAGCACCTCTAGGTGCTCCCCTACTGCATACGACTGTTGGGTCTTCTCGTCAGCCCGATTCCGCACCACAAAGCCAGGAGGTCTCCGAGCTATGGCTTGCGCTGTTCTGACCTGCAGCTTCACTGTGAAGCGCAGCCCTGTTTTTTTCCCGGCCGGGTACCGGCAGGCTCTGCCTGGCAGCTTGGAAGCCGCAGAGATGGCAAGCGGCTGTTTCAGCGCTGCGGTTTGCAGTCCCTGCCGCAGCACGCGGTCCCGTGCTACAGCCCGGCTGTCAGGGGGACACGGTTTCATAGAAAGTTCAGTTTGTGGTTGTGGTGTGTTTTTGTTTTGTTTTGTTTTTTTAAAAAAAAAAAAAAAAGCCAAAAGGATTTGAGCAGTTCTGGGTTTTACCAAAAATCTCAACTCAAGTTAGCTGTCAAGTAGGAGTATTATAGATGTTCCAGTTAAGGTGTAGATCAAAGGCTGCCCGTACACAGATAGGTGACCTTTTTGGCTCCTCTGTTTTTTTGAACTAGGGATGAAAATGAGTGTGGGTGGTGCATCTGCTCTAGGAAGTCAGATGTCGGCTCTTGTTTCGGGCTGCCTTCCCTTTACAGCGGAGTTCCTCGCCCGGCATGTGGCATTGGGAACTCGCCTCTCAACTCACGGCTTAGCGCAGCGTGAGGCTCCTGCCCAGATGTCTTAACAGCATCTCGCTGGGGGACCTATGCTGGGACCTGAGCACGACCTGCTGGTCTCGCCGCTGTCGGAGCGTTGAGGTGCCTGCGGAGGCTGCAGGGGCTGGGGGTCAGCCTGCCCCGGCCCCGGGGGCAGGTCTGCTTCCTGCTCTAATCCGGGCTGTCTCTGCTTCCAGAAACCTCTCTCCCCATCCTGCTCAGTGACCCCGAAGGGCACAGAGGAGTCCAGATCCCCGAAGGTAAATGAAAATGACTACGGGATGGATCTGAGCAGTGATGACTCCACAGATGACGAGAATGAGCCTCGGAAGCCTGTCCCTGCCTGGGCTGATGGTAGGTGCCGAGTTTAGTTCAGCTTCCTTTAATCTGGAGCTCTCCAGATTCCCTTGGTGCAATCTTGGCTTCCCCAGAGCGCAGTCCAGGAGCGTGTGAGGCTTCAGCAGTGCTGGCGGCCGCCGGCGCCGCGTGCTGAGGGGGGCTGGAGCTGCTTTCCTGCAAGTGCTCTCGTGTTGGAGTTAAGCCAAAGTGCTCTGCACGTGTGTTTGGATCCGAAGGTGTGAAAAGAATGGTGGGGGCTCACTCGTAACGAGTTTTTGTGAGGGAAACCAAGGTCTGGTGGGTTTGGGATATGTCTAGAGTGCAGAGTAACTTAGAAGAAGCACTGCTGGTGACCTGCCATGGGGTGTGGGGTTCAAAGCTTTGCAACGAGCAGGAAAGCTGTTGAGCACCCTCGCTGTAGAGATAAGTTTTTTTCAGGTGTGGAAGAAGAGTGACTGTTGTGGAGTCTCTAAGGGAAAGGGCTCCTTCAGCAGAGCGCTGGAAACGCCTTTATAGAGTCTGCTTCTCTGATGTGGTTCTTCCCGTAGGGTCTCAGCTTAATCAAGCCATTTCGCACCAATACTATCACTTGGTGAACGCTGACCAAATCTTTGGGCTAATTCCAAGACCTAAGCTGGAGGATATTTTTGGCAAGAGCAAGCCTCGGTACTTCAAGCGCACGAGCTCAGCGGTTTGGCATTCCCCGCCTGGGACCCAATCTACCTGTGGCCCATCTTGCAACTTCAAATGCTGAGAAAATGCGAAGACACGTGGTTTATGACAATATGGTATATCCGTTTGTGTTTTCTTAGCATGCAGTGTATTTACAATTTTAAGCTTTTTTTATAAAAATATTGAATAAAACTATGTTGCAATAAATGCTTTGTCAGTGTGTGTCTCTCCTTTCCCGCACCGCGGTGGGATGATGCTTCTCCACGGCTGCTTTGAGACCGATGGCTGTGGCTTCCGCAAGTGCCGGCATGGGTGTTGGAAGGCACGGGGTCGCACCGTTACACGTTCCCTCAGGCGGCTTGCAGGATCTTACGTGAGGAAGCTATGCAATTGCTGTAGGGGAGATAAAATTTTTTAATCAACCTGAGGGGATAATGTTTTCAAAACCTATTCCTTACTATATTTATGGATTTAGCAGTGCTTCTAACCACAAGTAGTTTTCCTTCAAGAATTCTTGTGACCACTTGCGACCACAGTCTTTTTCTGCAGTTAGAAATATCTGCTTGGACTGTTGAAGCAATGTCTAAACATCTTGTCACTCTTCTTTTCTAACGGAAAAATGAAGCCCGGGCTGAGTTCTTGGTTCTGTTTTTCTAGGAGACTTTAGCCAACAGTCTGGCTTGGGCAGGAGGCGGATGTGTCTGGAAGCCGTGGCGTGGGAAGGGTAAGCAGTAAGTGATTTCCTTCGGACTGTGTCCGTTCGTATCGCCTGCCGCGCGCCCCCCTGCGCCCCCCGAGCCCTGCGTGCTGCCAGCGGGCAGAGCGGGCATCTCCTGGCCCCTGCAGCCCACCCTGAGCCCTGGGGATGGCTACAGCGCGCTGGGTGGCCCTGGAGGGTCCCAGCACCCTGCAGAGCTGTGTGGGGACAGCTGGCACCCCGGCCCTGGCCCGTACAGCCCCCGGAGCGCTAGCCACGGCGGCCAGCGGCAGCCTAAGAGCGATTTGGCTAACGACCCTGCGGACAGGAGCAATGAGGAAGATTCTTAGATGAAAAGGGAAAGTCCCCGAGCCAGAGCCAAGTCCCACACTCGCCATAATAACCTT
This sequence comes from Charadrius vociferus, assembly GCF_000708025.1. NCBI lineage: Eukaryota > Metazoa > Chordata > Aves > Charadriiformes > Charadriidae > Charadrius > Charadrius vociferus. Next base: position 7,709 of record NW_009647430.1, on the reverse strand, counting down.
TCCTTCCTCTTTCTTCAGTCCCGTCCCCCCCCGGGCTGCGCTGTCTAGCACAGATGTGAACGAACACGGCGCAGGGTCCCTGTCCCCGGGATGAGGCTGGTGCCACAAGGTCTCCTTCCCCCTCGCCTTCAGGTGCAGCCTGCCCAGAGCCAACATGGAAACGTGGCCGTGGTCCTGTTCAGAGCTGTCTAGGCCTGCTTGTCTCCATTCGGAGGAGGCTTCAAGCTGGTCAGAGTGGTTTTGTGGAGCTTTTTGATGGGCTTGGAGGGTTTTGAGCAGTTTGCGAGTGTCTCAGTGGAAGAGTCTTGCAGGCACTCAGAGCTTTTGATGGGTCTTTAGAGCTTTGAGCTCCACAGAGCCGGTGACAGTGGCTGAGATGAGCTTTGCAGAGTCCCACAGCACCTTGGAGCGTGAGCAGAGCTCCGTGTCTAGCACAGATGTGAACGAACACGGCGCAGGGTCCCTGTCCCCGGGATGAGGCTGGTGCCACAAGGTCTCCTTCCCCCTCGCCTTCAGGTGCAGCCTGCCCAGAGCCAACATGGAAACGTGGCCGTGGTCCTGTTCAGAGCTGTCTAGGCCTGCTTGTCTCCATTCGGAGGAGGCTTCAAGCTGGTCAGAGTGGTTTTGTGGAGCTTTTTGATGGGCTTGGAGGGTTTTGAGCAGTTTGCGAGTGTCTCAGTGGAAGAGTCTTGCAGGCACTCAGAGCTTTTGATGGGTCTTTAGAGCTTTGAGCTCCACAGAGCCGGTGACAGTGGCTGAGATGAGCTTTGCAGAGTCCCACAGCACCTTGGAGCGTGAGCAGAGCTCCGTAGCAGCTCAGGGCTGCTCAACGCTGCTTGCCGGGAGCTCGGTCCCGGCTGCTGGATTGCCCCTGACTCCTGGCTCGCCCCAGCTTTCCCGTTCATCTTGGGCTCCCTCGTCGTCCCACTGGATGGCTGCGGGGCTCTCGGTGACTCTTGCTCTTCTGGCTGGTCCCTTGGCTCCCCCTGAGCTCTCTGGGCTGATCTCAGTGTCTCTTGGGCTCTCTTGGGTCCCTCCAGGATTCCAGTGTCCCTCGGGTCTCGCAGCCTCCCTCAGCAGTGTTACCCAAAGGAATAACTCCTAAGGTACGAGGCACATTGGGGTTATTTTTCATGGAGAGAGGCTGAGCCCAGCGGAGGGGGTGAACGCTCAGACTCGACCGAGGACAGCTGTACCCGTGGGGAGTGCTCCTGTCGCCTCCTCATCGGTGCAGCACTGACAGCGCTCTCCCCAGGGCAGCAGCAGCCGCAGGGTCCCGCTGGTCCCACGGCTCTGGTGGGACCTCACCGCGTTCCCCCCGCTCCCGCCGCCTCCATCGCAGCCCGGCTGTGCCCCTCTCCCGCGGGCTGCTGCGGGGCTGCTACCAGCCGCTGTGCCAACATCCCCGCTTCGTCTTTCTCGGATTTCCCAGCATTTTTTCTTGGCCTCTGGCCCTCCTGGCTTCCTCTGGGCTCCCTTGGTTCAGCCCTCTGGGGCCCTCTTGGATTCACCTGGGCTTTCCTGGTCTCTTTGGGGCTCTCGGCATTGCTTGAGCTCTCTTGCAATCTCCCTGGAGCCTTTTTCACCCAGTTTCTCCAGGCTTTCTTGGACTCTCTTGACTTCTCTCACTGGTGGCTTTCTCAGGTGCTTCCAGGGTGGCCGTGGCACCTCTGAGCTTTCTCAGTCCCTGCAGACTGTCTGGGATGCTCTTGCGTTGCCCGTTCCCCAGGCTCTCTCAGGCTCCCCCGGTGTTCTCAGGCTCCCGGGAGCACAGACTCTGGCTGTTCCCTGCCAGCTGGCTCCTCTCCCTCATGGTAAGCCTCAAATTACCTCGTTAGGCATCGCTGAGGAGGCAGTGATTTCCGGGCCCTGGCCAAGGACGGGAGCCGGAGGTCGGGCTCTCAGCAGGAGCCTGGCTGAGCAGGGTGGGGGGCTGCTGGCAGGAGGAATGGGGTCCCTCACTCAGCATCACGCTGGGGATGACCGGGTTTTGTTCCATGGCGGCGGCATTGCGGCATAGCTCGAAGATGGCTATGGCCGTGATGTGATGGGGGGACAAATTTGGGGGAAACCATCCTGTTAGGAGCCTCCCTGGCCCCGCAGCCAGCCCAGTCCCCGTCGGGCTGTGTCCCCCACTGCACCCCTGTCAGCTCCCCCAGCCCAAACCACCCCCACCAGCATCAGCACGAGGAGCAGCAGTCCAGGGGTTTGTCACCAAAGCCTCGCTAGAGCCGCTTCACCCCTCGCTGCAGCCCCAGCCCTCTGCCAACGCCGGCGGCTGGTGAAACCCGGGGGCACGCTCGGCAACGGGGGCCAGGGGAGGGCTCGTGATGCGCCCAAACCCTCTGCCAGCTCCCCCCATTGCTGCTCGGCACAGGAAGATGTATGGCCCCCGGCGTCACCGCAGCCCCGTCTCACGCCCAGGTGCTGGCAGCCGAGGCGGATACAGTACACCTTATCTTTTTTGGAGGGTGCGGGGGCACTGCCCGGGATGTCACCGCGGCCGACCCGCCTGCGAGAGCCAGTGCCAGCCCGCCGCCAATCTGAGAGCTGTGCTGTTGCCGCCGTGCCGAGGAGGCCGCGGGAGCTCCTGCTTGTGACCGACAGCTTTGGCCACCCGTCAGGAGAGGACGTGTCACCATCCCCCTCCTCCCCTCCTCCTCTCCAAAGCTCGAATGCGTAGGGATTAAATGCGGGGGGCTATCAGATGGTGCCTGCCCGAGAGAGATAAAGCCCTGCACACAAGGCAGATTTATCGAGCCAGGCTCCTCGGAGCCACCCCGCACTCCTGGGGACCGAGTTGAGCCCGGCTGGTGGCCACGGGCAAGTGGGGCCAAGCCTTGGGGAGCCGGCTGCGGGAGAGGGGGCTGCCTCGCTGCCAGCGCCTCCCCAACAGGGGCAGAACAAGCGAAAGGGGAGGGGGGCTGCAAGCAAGCCTGGAGCTGTCATCCCAAAAGCCAGCGGTTTTGCCCCGGAAAGGCTGTTTCGGCAGGGGGCTCGCTGGGCGAGCTGGCGGGGGGCAGCCGGGGCCCCTTCCCATCCC
>NW_009647430.1:0-514 GCF_000708025.1 Charadrius vociferus | reverse complement strand
GGACAGCACCGGGCCAAGCCACGAGCACCTCCTGGGGACGGCTCTCCCGGCCGCGGTTCGGTCCTCGCCGTTCTCTTCCAAAGTCTCGCGCAGGTTCGGGGCCAAACTGGACGCCGAGACAAAGATTTGCAGCTGCTGCTTTCAAAACTGTAAAATGTACTCTCACAAGTGGAAGAAATCATTCATGCTTAAATAAAAAGAAAAAAAAGAAAGAAAAAAAAGGAAAAAAAAAAAAAAGCAAGCCAACGACCCCTCTGTCCATCCGGGGCGGCCGCCGTCCCCCGTGCGCGTGTTTTATGCCATCTCTGAGTCCAGTCCCACAGCCGGCGTGCGTCGGGCACTGCTGGGGGGGTCTCGGCACCTCCCAGGAAGGGTCTGCCCGTGAGTTGGTTTATTTTCTCAGCCCATCCCCCCCTGTGCGTGGAGGTAGAGCGTAGCTGCGGGGGCAGTTTAAAACCAAACCACCACCACCACCCCCCAAAACCAGGAGAAAACATGGAAAAAATAAGGCATT
>NW_009647429.1:19626-29799 GCF_000708025.1 Charadrius vociferus | reverse complement strand
TTTGTGAGACTAACTTATAACAATAGGTATATAACTTAATGAATGAGACTTGCTTTATTGAAAGATTGGCATATTAAAAAGTGACGCCAGTATATAATGATGATTTTCTTAAAGCCTCAGGATCCTGAGACCAGTGACTGAGAATCTCAACTTTCTTTTCCACATTAATGTAAGCTTTTAATTCTCTTCCTGGTAAGATAAAGTCTACAAATGTGACCAGAGGTCACAATATAGGCTTTAAAAGCAGAACTGAAATAACACAAGAACACTGATTTTTTTTTTATTTTTTTTTTAGTTAGTTATTTTAGTAGCTAATTTGTGATCTTTAAAAGCTTGGTAATGTTATAAGTTAGTCTCACAAAGTGAGGCGAGGAGACGGAGCCAATTAAATCTGAAGGATTTATTAGCAAGCGGCAGCAAGCAAAACAGCGCTGGGCGGCCCGGGAGTTTCACTCCGCCGACGGCGCGCACCTAGGTTACAAAAGTCTTTGGTTTTATACTCTTCTACTTCCGGTGTAGGCGTTTCTCTTAGTGGTGTACTCTGCGTCTGTGCGGTTTGTTGCTAGGGGGTCGTCCTCTTTCTTCCTTTGCTTTTTGGTGGTCGCAGGGATGAAGGCTCCATGTCTTCCTCATATCACATACTCCTCGTCTTCCTGAGCCTCCCCCCTTCCCTTCCTCCCAAGTCTTTTCACAATTTATGATGTTAGCATAACTCGACCTTGCAGCTTGGCCTTGTTTGCTTAGCAGATGTTGGCTATCTTGCCCCATCCTGCCAAGCAGCTGCCTTTCATGAAACACTGTAACAATGTGAGTTTTTAGGTTTGGTGAACAAACAATACTGAGCTTGTCACAGGTAATACTGCTTAAATCTAGTTTTGACAATTGTTTACACAAGGGAAGTCGTCTGCTTTTTCAAAAACTCATCAAAATCTCCTACAGTTCCTCTCATTTCAGTTGCAGAGTATAGATTTGTTAGTTTATCAGTCTTCACTTTCAGTAATAGTTGCCTTGGAACAGTTTTCCCATGAGCCTAATTCTGTGTCACCTTTACTGTTTGGACAACTTTGTCTCTCACCAAAAATCAGTCCAATTTGTGACTTGGGGAAGTAACAAATATTTTACTCCCTACCCCTTCCATTAATAATTAAAAATAGTAAAATGTAATAATAAACTAAATAGGAACATAACTTCTAAAGGCACCATTTTAGAATACAATCATATTTTTTTAAATACAAGACAGTGCTATTCTGATTTTTATAATGTTTCATACATACTTGCATATTTTTCATCCCCTCATGAGTCACAGTTTGAAGCAACACCGTACAAGCCTTTGACTTTGGCTGTGGAAGTAACAGGTGGAAAGGTCAGCAAGGGCCAGACTGTTCAGGGAGACAATGCAAACATCAGCTGAGGTGTATTCTGGGCATCTCAGTATTCTTCCTAATCTTGAAAGCAGATTGTGATCTTGATACCAAGCCAAAGGACATATGGTTCCCTCCCTAGAGCAATACAGCCAAATTTTGGGATGTTTTACGAGCAGATAGGTCAAACAGGTGCTATGCTTGGGTAGATAAAAGGAAGTCTTGAGACACAGTATCCTTGAATAGAGTAGATAAGGAGGATATGCTAGAATGAGCTAGTTTTGTGTAATTAAGTGTCATCTAATTAACCCAAAGGGCAAACTGAGCATGTGCGGATACTGAGTTCAATCATTGGACACAGTGAGGAAGACAATTGATGACCTCCAGAGAGCCCTGGAAGATCACCAATAGACATAAATGTGCATGTGTCAAGGACATTTACATATATTAATGAGTTATGGGAGATCGTATGAATATGTTAATCATATCTCAGAAATCTAATAAATATGTATATTTTGATTCCATATAACCTTTGTAGTTGAGCAAGTGGGCGAACACACTATGTGGAGCGATCCCCTGTGCGCCTGGTGACGCAATAAAGAATGCCTGCTTTTTAAAACTCCAAACTGAGTCTTAGAGAGTTATCTTTTTGTCAACTTACAGTATCAATCTGGAGTTTGCAAAGCAAGACTCCAGACTGAAATTGAACATAAATAGGTGAATTAAATTGTGAATGGACATGTGAATTGAATCATTCGCAGTTAAATGCATTACATGGATCATCTCCTTCAGTCAGTTTCTGTTGGCATGGAAGGTTTTAAAAATTAAATCAGAAGATCATTTGTTATCAAGTCATGTATAAATTCTACATAAAATACATTATTCTGAACAGTTATATTAAATAGACCTAACAGTACAATAATATTGGCACATTGGAGGCTTAACTTTGTTGGCTTAAATTTACAATTTAGCCTTCAGCTTTTCCACATAAACCCCTTTCTTGTGGAAAACAGCTGGATATGCAGTGTGGTATGATTCTTTTAAAAGCCGACACCTGTAGCTACAGGTTTCCTACCATGCATAGCTGCAATCTTGGTCCTGTTATGGCCACAGCATGCTATTTGTTCCTGTAGGGAAGCAATTACAAGAGAATATTGTCTTTTTGAAAAGGCCATTTCCAAGTTTTTGTGATTTTTGAGGAAGGTGTGACTGAAATACATCCTGAGGCCCCAGAACCAGCTGTTGACACAAATAAACCCCACCCTTGTTTGTTGTTGGAAATCGATCCCGTGTTGGGTGCTTGCTGCTCCTGCTTTGCTTGCTGCTCCTGCTTTGCTTGCTGCTCCTGCTTTGCTTGCTGCTCCTGCTTTGCTTGCTGCTCCTGCTTTGCTTGCTGCTCCTGCTTTGCTTGCTGCTCCTGCTTTGCTTGCTGCTCCTGCTTTGCTTGCTGCTCCTGCTTTGCTTGCTGCTCCTGCTTTGCTTGCTGCTCCTGCTTTGCTTGCTGCTCCTGCTTTGCTTGCTGCTCCTGCTTTGCTTGCTGCTCCTGCTTTGCTTGCTGCTCCTGCTTTGCTTGCTGCTCCTGCTTTGCTTGCTGCTCCTGCTTTGCTTGCTGCTCCTGCTTTGCTTGCTGCTCCTGCTTTGCTTGCTGCTCCTGCTTTGCTTGCTGCTCCTGCTTTGCTTGCTGCTCCTGCTTTGCTTGCTGCTCCTGCTTTGCTTGCTGCTCCTGCTTTGCTTGCTGCTCCTGCTTTGCTTGCTGCTCCTGCTTTGCTTGCTGCTCCTGCTTTGCTTGCTGCTCCTGCTTTGCTTGCTGCTCCTGCTTTGCTTGCTGCTCCTGCTTTGCTTGCTGCTCCTGCTTTGCTTGCTGCTCCTGCTTTGCTTGCTGCTCCTGCTTTGCTTGCTGCTCCTGCTTTGCTTGCTGCTCCTGCTTTGCTTGCTGCTCCTGCTTTGCTTGCTGCTCCTGCTTTGCTTGCTGCTCCTGCTTTGCTTGCTGCTCCTGCTTTGCTTGCTGCTCCTGCTTTGCTTGCTGCTCCTGCTTTGCTTGCTGCTCCTGCTTTGCTTGCTGCTCCTGCTTTGCTTGCTGCTCCTGCTTTGCTTGCTGCTCCTGCTTTGCTTGCTGCTCCTGCTTTGCTTGCTGCTCCTGCTTTGCTTGCTGCTCCTGCTTTGCTTGCTGCTCCTGCTTTGCTTGCTGCTCCTGCTTTGCTTGCTGCTCCTGCTTTGCTTGCTGCTCCTGCTTTGCTTGCTGCTCCCACCCCACCCCCACCCCCCTTTGTCGTCCTACTGAGAGTGGAGCCCTGGGGCTTCTCCCACTCGTCTCCGTCCCTTCGGCCTGGCCGTGGGGACGCCTTATTTCTCCCACCACCCGCACCTAGGGGCTGAGAGGCCATCGTGGCCTGAGGGACAGTGCTCCGCGCAGCACGGGCGCCTGCTTGGCTCCTCTCGGCACCACATGGAGATGGGCCTGGCAACTGCAATTTTCCTTAGATGAGCGGTCATGTTTCTGGGCTATGGACCTGTGCCCAAGTAAAGGTGTGATGTTGCATTGCAGCCTGCTCGTAACACCTCTCTGTCTGTTCCTCCCTTTCTGTGCCCACACATCTGTATGTGTGTGTCTTATTCATTTGTTAATCTGACTGCAGATAGTCTCAGTTTTCCCCTTATGGAAGAACTCTCTAACTCTGGTCTAAAGGTTTGCCAAAAAACCCAACCCAACAGTAACGTAAAGTATTGTTTGTTGGTTAGTTTTTTTTAGGTAGATATCATATTCTGTTTTCAATAAATTTAGGAGCTAATCTATCAAGACAGATTTGGAAAATGTGCTTTAAAAAACACTGTTTCACTGGGATTTTTTGGAAATGCTGTATGAGAAAAATGATAGTTAAGTGTCTTTCAGGTTTATGTTAAAAATTAGTGGTCTTCGACTTACTGACCTTCAAAGTATTGCCTTTGCATCTGAAATCTATGGAAAACCCACAAAACCAGCAGGCATATAATAAGAAGGTTTACTAGGTTAGCTCTTTTAGAAAGCATGTTTTCATGGGGGAGGAGAGGATTTTTTTTTTTTTTTTGTCACCTTCACATGAATATTGTGTTCACTTTCTGTCATGTAGAAAGGCATCTAGAGTTGGCTAAAGTGAAAACTTTATCCATATTTAAGAAAAAACAATAAAAACTATATTTGAAATGTACTTTAAAGTATATTTATAGTATAAGTATATTCAAAGTCCAAAAAGTTATGTATTCTGTGTGTACTCTGTGTGAATGCATACTAATTTAGCGATTTTGAAGAAAAACTGTTTACAAAAACTTTTCAGAACACTTACAACAGGCAAGAATTCCATCTGGATCACAAGATAAAGTTTCAGTTCCTGATTCTGGACCAGAAATGGCTGAATCTCAGGTGGCTGTGGCTCCTGTGGTAATGTCAAAGTTGTCTGTTAAAGCACCTGAGTTTTATCCATCAGGATACTACCAGAACTTCAATCAGAACTTTGCAGTGAGTGTTTACCTTCTCTTCTTAGTATACACCAATTTACTTATATTCAAATTAACAATGTTTTCTTGAGATCTTGTGTATCAGATAATTCAAATGCTGCATTTGCTGAAGAGATTCCAAAAATTCAGATTATAACCTCCAGAGACACAGGCAGAATGTTAAGTGATAATGAGTGAATATTATGGTGTATGTGAGAGCCTTTAGTGTGGGATGTTTTGCTAAAGCTTGCTGCAGATAACCGCATTCCTTGTTGATTACCCCAAGCATTGATTACACCCATCATCACCGTAAGCTCTCTTTTTGATGACTGCCTCTGTTGTAGTTACATATGCACTGCAATTTAAGTAAAAGCTTAGCTGCACTTTTATTCAGACTTCACAGGTTTTTGAAGCAAGTGTGGGAGAAAGCTTGAACTTAAGCTTTTCTAAACACAGGATTTACCTTTCCTAAATTTACTGTCATGGGTATGATTGACTATGACTGCCTAACTTTATGTACCATCATGTGTCTTTTAATTCCTTCAGTGATGTGATATGTCACCAAAGGGCAAAAAAGTAGGGTTGGGCTCATTCCTAGCAATTAACCTACCCGCATACCTAATATGAAATATATTTGCAACCAGACTAAGGGTAATCTCAGATAATATTGTAGATTCGTCACACAATAAAAGTTGGTACTTCTTATTTTCTACTCCTCTCGTCTTCCATGTCATTGCTACAGTAATTCTACTCCAGGAAAGATCTATGTGAATTCTTGGAATATCCTTTTGTTATGCAAGCAGACAAACTCTGGTACTATATATAAATAGGTGGGAACTAATACTTTTACAAATACAATCAAGTGATAATAAACAATTATACTGAAACAAATAGTTTTTGAATAACTTACAGAAAAATACTTGATTTGAATGCTAAACATGGTGGTTTGGTGTTTTGAAGTTTTTTCCTGACCAGTAAAATAGATGTTATATGGATCTTACCAGCTTTGCCAGCTTACTAAATAAAATTGCTGTCCTGGATAATACAAGCCCGTAGCCGATATACAACTGTTGACAAATGCCAGTACAAACATGTTTCAGTGAATGGATAATGTTGGGGAAAAAATACTACTTTGCCCCAGTACACATTTTCTATAAATAAAGAAAAAAAAAAAAGCCATTTGGAATGGCATGGGTGTGCATACATATAACTACAAAGTTTTGAGGCCAGCTGTGTTGCAAAAGCATACAAGCGTGTGGGAGTTCCTGTTTGCTGTGTTGTAGGAATATGCTACGAATATAAGTGACTCATCTATTAATGAAAATAAATCTTAAAATGCTTGCAAAACCTAGAATGCTTATTTGGAAGTATGGTGCAGGGACTTAATCAGAGTATACTAGACATAGTATAGTGATGTTTCAGACTTGTTAATCCTTTACTATTACAAAGTTTGGGTGTTGTGGTTTGTTGGGTTTTTTTTAAAGGCACGATTTCATGAACTGGGTCCACCTGCAATAAAAATAAGGAATTTAGCTCACTTTACCATTACATGGATGTCATGGTTTAACCCCAGCTGGCAACTAGGACCACACAGCTGTTCATTCCCCACCACCTGGAGAAGAGGGAGAAAAAGGAGGAAAAGCAGCTCGTGGGTTGAGATAAAGACAGATTAATAGAACAGTAATGGAAGATAAAATAATAATATTAATGGTAAAAGAATATACAAAATAAAGTGATGCAATGCAATTGCTCTCACCACCCAATGATTGATTGCCCAGCCAGTCCCAAGCAGTGACTGTGGATTCCTGCTTTTTTTTAACCCCCATTTATATACCGAGCATGACATACATGGTATGGTATATTCCTTTGGCCAGCTTGTCCTGTCTATGCTCTCTCTCAGCTTCTGTGGGAAGCTGAAATAGTCCTTGACTTAATATAAGCCTTGCTTAGCAACAACTAAACCAATATGTTTTATTAACATTATTCTCATACTAAATCCAAAACACAGCAGCTGCTAGGAAGAAAATTAACTATCCCAGTTGAAACTAGGACAACAGATTTTCAACACGAGTTTTAAAATTCGAATCAAAACAAAGTGTTGACAAACTTCTGTTTTTCTGACTTAGATTTAATACTTCTTAGCTTTAATTTATAATGTTCCCTGGAATTTTTAGATCTGAAAGCTCACATTGGTTTTGCTATTTATTAAGCATTTATTGTTTTAAAAATAATGTGTTGATTTTTTTTGTTTGATGGTACATTACTGTAATTACTATGTATGTCCATATAACACTTGATTATTAGATTATTTAGTCTCCAGTTAATTCTAATACTCAAAACTATCAGTTACCTATGAAGATACTTTAAGGGGTACAGCATCCAAGGCATACTAGAATTTTCAGAAAAACTTTACCAGGATTTTGGGGGGGGGAAAGACCTCTATGGGATTCTCTGTTTGCACGCAGCTGTCCATCCCATAGGAAGTTGTGGATGTCTGCAGTAGAATTGGTGACTAGATTTAGGTTTGAATTGCCAGTAGGAAATGTCAGACTTGTTTTCTGGCATGGGTATATGATAATAATATGGCTGTCACACCATCAGAAGGGTATAATGTTCTCACTTCATTTTAGGAGTGAGATTTGTATTATCTTAGGTGGAATCTCCCCCTACCTTTTTTTTTTTTTTTTTTCTTCAACTAATTTCCAAAAGAAGGCGAAGCAGCCTCAGTGGTGGGTTTTATACTTTTAGCCAAGCATGAGGATGCCACTTAACCTCATACAATGTGAATAGGTGATTTTGTCTGTGCAACAGTCTTTGTACTTAATTTTGCAATAACTTTATTGTAAACTTGTTGAGTATGTATAATCTGAAGGGGGGGGGGGGGAGCTTATTCTTAAGAAGTCTGAAGAAATCAAATAAACGATAAATTATTGGTGATGAAGTTCCTAAGTGGAAACATTGTGAATACTTCTTGGGTATAGGAAAGTGGTAATTAGCACATCTACTGAAATAGATTTGGCTCATGGATCTTTTCTATAGACTTTGGGGGGTTTTTTATCTTTTATGTAAATCAGAGGGATTTTAGTACTTATCTCTTTCATTGTTATGTCTTTAAACTCTTGAACTGATTCTTAGTAGAAGAGAGGCAAATCTATTACCTTTAAGTTAGTGACTCTTGAGTTTTCGTTGTGAATAATCCAGGATACAGTCCTATAGCTATCAAACATAAAGGAGAAAGATTAGACAGTGTTGGCCTGACTGAGAAATCGTTGGAATTAATGGAAAAATTCTAGTTGACTTTAATGGCTTTGAATCATAAATTTGCAATGAATGTGTAAGCTTATAGCTTCCTGTTAGCCAACTACTGTTTAAAAATAACCAAGAGGAATTTGCTTTACTTTCACTTAGTTGATATAGTACGTGGTGCTCTCTTTTCTGTTAAATCTTAAAATCTGCCAGTGAGACACATGAGTGGTTTATGTCTAGAAGTTACTGGACTAAATCTAATTAATTTTTAAAGTATCGTTTTTTACTAATTTAGCAATATATAACATATAATAATGTTGAATTATTAATTTTTCTCTCCCGTTTGTTCTGTTTCCTAGCATAGTTACTAAAACCTAGACTGCCTTTGGAGTTGCATATTTAGTATAGGTAGATGAATGTGGAGCTGAGTTTAGCCTCTGTGTTTAGCCTTTTAATTACAAAATGGGAAGAGGAGTATGAATACAGGGCCACCAATATACCAAATGGGATTGGAGCCGCTTCCAGAACAAGGATGTTTTCCTCCAAGATTGAATTTTTATCAGGTGGGGATGAGAGAAAGATACCTTCCTCACTGCTAAATGAGGATCTCATAACAACCTGATTGCTGTCAGAAAGAGCAGCTTCTTTTACTAGCTACAGCAATTGCATCCCCTACAACCTGGCTGGATAGTTTTCAAACGGGTTGTTTGAAGAGATGCTGGTTCAGCTGTATGTGATGAAGCTGCAGTTGTTGCACAATAATGTTATCCTTATGTGGAACAAAATAATTTATCTTTATTATACAGAACTCTTACTGGGCTGTTTGAAATTTCCTAGTAAAAGTTGATTTCCTTTAGAGAAATAGAATATTTAGCAAGCTACACAGAGGCCTGTTAGCTTTTATTCTTTGGCTTCGTAAGCTCTGAACTGTTAGAATCGTAGAATAACATAGGTTGGAAAGGACCTCTGAAATTCCTCTGGTCCAATCCCCAACTCAAAGCAACACCAACTTGGATCAGGTGGTTGAAGGTTTTATCCTTATGAGTAGTAAGGATTTGTCACCATTTCCTTAAACCCTTTTTTTTTTCCCTTCCTGTTTTTGGTGGACCACATTAAGTAACTTCGTATTCAGTATTATTCACTGGGAAAATATTCTACTTAATCATCATATGAAATTTCTCTAGTTTTTTCTTCTATTATATTGGTGTCCCTCATTAGCTTAAGTTGCATACCCTTACGACATGGGACTTTGAAGAATTTTGGCAAATCTGCATATTCCCCCCCCCCCCCCCTACATTCTTCACAGGTTGTTAAATTAATGTCAGTACTTGATTTTCAGCAATGTCTATCTGTCTTTCTCCACAGTTCGTATTCAGGGCTTTTATCTTTCACAGATCCATGTTGCTTCACAGTAGAGAGATTGAGGCATTTTGAAGACAGAATGTACTTGTTAGTTTGTTAGTTAATCTTGTACCTGACTTGGCAAACTGATGTCTTTTTAATTTGTCTTTTGATGTGTTTTGCTGGGAGACCCTTATCTCTATAAAAACATGTTACTTAGTTCTTAAGATGATAGGACTACTGGAGCTTTCTGATGCATTGATCTCTAAAAATGTTTAAGTGAACTGTTTCATAAAGATCGCTATCAAGTATGCAGAGCATCAGGAGTTACTCAAGACTAAGGGCTATATGGTTACTTCTGGAGATAGTAAGTGTAACAACAATTTTAGGTTCCTTTTAAATAACTGGTATATTCTTTCACTGCTATAGGTTTCTTCCTTTGAAGATGGATATGATGGCTATCTGACTTTGACAGAATATGTACAAGACTTCCTAAATCACCTAACCGAGCAACCAGGTTGTTTTGAAACTGAAATAGAGCAGTTTGCTGAAACACTGAATGGCTGGGTCACTGCAGATGAAACTTTGCAAGAACTTGTTGAACTCGTATATCAGCAGGTAGCCTGTGTATTCTGTCTTATAACATGGATGTTATGCCTCTGTTACCTAGTGTCTAAGATAAATAATACTAGTAAGCCTGTTATATCATTGTACCTATGTAGTATTTTAATGGTTTGAATTTTTCTTTTTAGAC
>NW_009647429.1:15007-19611 GCF_000708025.1 Charadrius vociferus | reverse complement strand
AGGGAAAGATTTTTCTCAATAAACTGAAATGATAGCTCAAGTGTGGAATACTTGGCTGGTTGATAATTTCCCCGATTTACTCTGTTTCCTTTGTGTATTTGAATCTCCTGGGTCACATACTAGAGTTAAAATTACAGCAGTTACTTAAAGGAGTTATATTTGAGTTGCTGGATTTATATAGTAGAGACTGAAGAAACTCTTAAGCAATCAGTTGTACATTTTTATTCTATCCAACAAAAATTTCTTCATAATACTTAGATACTTTTCATTCCTTGGTATTTAAAAAAATATACCTACTGTACACATCACCCTCTTCTTCTCTCCCCCTATTAGGGTTGGCTGTGCCTTCCTTAAATGAGAAGCATTGAGTGTTATCAGTCTGAAATATAACAGTTTTATGTGAAAAATAAATCTTAGCTCAGTGCAAAATGCTGTCCTAGTATCCAAAAGCATATGATTTTGGCTTTGTTGTATATCAGGATATGTTAGTGTTTGACTGTCATTCAACTATGCTTATTATTCTTCTGTCTTGAGCTTCTGCTCAAGTATTTATTTTTTTCCTTGTCCTGGTTTATCACAAAACTTCAATTAAAATTGCTGAAGTCTATTTATAAGCATCTGCTTCAGTGATGTTTGAGCAGATTTACAGATGCTATGTTTGTGAAGGAAAAAGGCTAAAATGAAAGAAACCCAAGTCCTGTACAGTCTTCCCTTCATATGGGTATCGGGTATCTTAGCCTGTCTATAAGAATTCATTATCTACTTCCCCCTGTTCTTCCTAATCCATTTATGTCTTGACAGAGTGAAGTGCCAGTTCTTGTTTTCCAAAAGCTGAATGCTCTGACTTCATGGCTTAAGAATCTTGACTGATGTCTAGTTAATACAGTGGATAGTTGCTGTAACAGCAACAAAAATTTCTCAAGATATGTATTTGTAGACTAGCCTTCATGCTTAGATTGTTACTTTTTCTGAGTTGGAGATAAACTGGGATTACCAAGCAACAATAATTCAGGGAAGACGTTGCACTATAATGATTGGTTATTAAGATGATGTGAGGTGGTTTTCTCTGGTGTCTGTGTGCTATCATAATAATACCAATAATTGGTCATAATACACAAAGTTGAATTGTTTCAGTATTTGATGCATCCACAAATACAGACCAACTAATTGGGAAGATAATGGTTTAAAAAAAAATACAGATTAGGTTTGAAAAAGTTGTGGGTTTTGGTTGTGTGGTGTTTGTTTTGGCATTTTTTTGTTGGTGGTTTTTTATTTTTTTTTTTTTTGAAAGAGAAGTGTAATTAAAGTGATGCATTTTGCCTTATAAAAAGGGGGACACCTCTTCTAGTCCAAGCAACTGATTGAACCAAAGCACCAAAAAGCTCATTAGCTATTTCACATGCCTCTTACTGGAAACCAAAGTTGATTTGACTATCTTAATTACTTAAATTTGTTTTATCTTCCAAAGATACCTCAGTTCTTTCCAGTTTTTTTTTTTTTTGGCAGAGCTGTTTGAGTTACTTAGACCAGAGCCTCTTTTCACTGAAGCTGTATCTGAGAAATAATCTCAAATTCAAGTCTTGTTAGAAGAGAGTTTAAAACAAATGAACAGTAATAAATTGCCAAAATAAGGGGATGTTCTGCTTTTAAGCTCTAAGAGAGGTTGAATGTAGACACTAATGAATTCCTAATTACTTTTTCACATCTTTTGGAATTTTCAAGTATCAGATTTAAAGCAAAATATTTTTCAGACAGTGTATAACTTATGTTGTAGAATTTTGTTGCCACCACCTGTTTTTAGTGTAAATGTTCAACAGTAACAGTATTTGTTTTAGTAAAAAGGACCCATCAAGAGCTATTAACTAATGATACAGTTTTAATATCTGAATCAGGAGTTTGCTATTCTGCAGTTTGCTGGAGCATGTACAGGAGAAAGTATTTATCTTTACTTACCACGTTCTTGTGCTCTTACCCTGAGCATTCACTATTGCCAAAAATAGATTCTGGGATAAATAGCACTTAGACTAAAGGTGATTGACTTATTTTAATGCACTCATTGCTCCTTGAGAAGAGTGCATGTCCTTGAAAAAGTGTCTTAATGTCTACTGTTGAATTTTATTAATTTTTTTTTTGTATAAACAGTTTATAAGTGACTTTCAGATGCTCTGGTGTAGGTCACAAGGGAGAAGAGTTGAGGACACATGGCGTAATGGTGGTTGTTTTCTTAAAGCCACAAAATCACGGTATAATGAACTTCTAAGTGCTGAAATGCCTATAATAAAGTGTTGATGAGATACAAAAATTAACATGAGAAATAGTAGTTATTAATCTTCTGCTCTTCAATTGTCTAGTCAACTGTTGTTAAACGCAGTTTTCCAAAAAAGTTTTAAAGATATTTCCTGATAAACTAATCATTACTTTTATGAATAATTTATTTTTTCACTTTTATTTTGGAAGGCCACATCTGTCCCAAATTTTTCCTACATAGGAGCACGGTTGTGTAACTATCTATCTCATCACCTAACCATTAGTCCACAAAGTGGGAACTTCCGACAGTTGTTACTTCAAAGGTCAGTATCAGCATGTCATTTTAAGCCTGTTACTTTCTCAGGTTAAGTGTCGTCTTCTTTTGTATGTAACTATTAACAGAGCGTGTAAAGAGGTACATATTTAAAATAGAAGTTTAGGTTGAGGATTATTAAAGCACAGGTACATACTGGATATCAAATGCATATATTTTTATATTTTTTAATATGGAAATAAGACTCAATTTGGGGTTCTGTAGGCTCTTTTGAACTGAGTATGTTAGACTGATACTGGGTACCCTTTACAGGGTAAATTTGAAAGCTAGTCAACTTTAAAAGTATACTAAATGCACATATATGTACTGTCCTTGTTCTTTGACTTGCCAGGACTTATTTCATTGTGTTTTTTCTTTAATTACTTATCTGACTGGAGTTGCTGTGTAAGGCTTATTCATTGATTGGCTAACTGACTTTACACCTTTGAAGCAGACGCATAAAATTCAGAAGGATAAATTTCTTCAAATTTCAGTTACTACAGAATTTGGGAGTTTACGTTTTAATAATGATTAGACTTCATAGTTGACAAAAATGCAAAAATTTTAAATTGATGTATTTCCTTTTTAATCTTACTGTATGACATTTGAAGGAGTAGTACACTTAAATACTTCATAATTCTTTAGAAATTTGCCTTTTTTTCTTTAAGGACTTTTGGTTTTCGAAGCTTCAGACTTGCTTCTTATTTTAAAAGTGTCACCTAGTCCACCTGTGTTTAGGAGCAAAGGCATGATAAACTTAAAAGATCATCAAAATGCATTGCTGTTAATTGGGAGAAGTACCTTACGGAGAAGCTGGATTTTTTTTTTTTTTTTTTTTTTTAAATCCCAAAGCAGATGAGCCTTTTTGCCTTCAGAATTATCACTTAGATCTTGTTTGTTTTTTTAACTATGTTTGTTACTTCAACAATACCATGAAGGAAATCCCTGTTAATGTTGGATTATCTGATTCTTGGTTTTAAAGCCAACACAATAGATAACATTCCTTTTAGCACCCTGAAGTTGTAAATTGAAAGTTGCTTATGTTTTTATTGCTGATGGGGGGGGGATAAACAAGCTAACAATATGAATACAGAGAACTCCTGTTTCTCAGCCCAAGTTTCTACTTCAAATTTTTTATTTCAACTCCTTATATTTTTCAGTTTCACAGGTATTTCTTAATCTGTTAATAACCATTGAGAATACATTGGAAGTTGCCTTGCTTTTCTTTTTAATTCAAATATTTTTTTAATTTGTTTTTGAACTGCTATGTAAACTTGTATACTTTTGACACAGTTGTTGAATACTAGAAAATTACCTCACTGCCATGTTATCTTAATCCTCAATATTTGCATTTATATCTAAATGATATTTTAAGTGATATGCATCACTTAAAATGATGGGCTAAAGAATTTATTGAATAAGTATAAAGGCATCTAAGACAATGTGGGCACCACCCTGAAAGGGGGAAAATGTCTTTCAGAGTATACCCACTTTATTTCTGTTGATGTTTGGCTGCCTATGTTAAATTTTCCAGACTCGTATTCTAATATATTAACTGTGTAACTGTCTTTTAATTCTTACACAAGGCAATTTGCTCTGTTTCATTTTGCTGTCTCAGATATTTCAGTACTTGAAAACACAATCATGTAATCACATGTATTCATCTAGAAGGACAAAAATCCACATTGTCTTTGTGAAGTCCTCTCGCTTCCTTCACAAATCATACTTCTAGCATTCAGCATTTAACAGTTTTAATGCAGCGAATAAGTTCTTAGTATTCTAGTAGCACGTTACGTATGTTGGCATGTCTACAGATTATCTGATTTTTGTTTTAATGTTTTCAGGTGTCAAACAGAGTATGAAAACAGAGATGAAGCTGCCAAAGGAGATGAGACTACTCGAAAACAATTTCATGCCTTTGTGTTGTTCTTAGCTGAACTTTACCTTAACCTAGAGGTAAGAAGAAAGTTGGGTATCATATGGTTCTTCATTAATTTTGGTTGTGTTTAGCTAAACACTAAAATGGAATATCGTTTGAGGTGCG
>NW_009647429.1:4521-14915 GCF_000708025.1 Charadrius vociferus | reverse complement strand
CCAGCCATAAACTACCTTTGGAATGAAGCTTTTGGTATTTTCTTTCATCTGGTAAAACCACCAAATTACTACACTTAAATAACATAGGAAATGTTACAACCTAGCAGAAGCAGGTCAGGGTCAATAACCCATAATTCAGTATTCAGCCACTAATAGGAGCTGTTATCAAATGCTTGAGGAAGGCGTGGGAATCTTCAAAATGAGCAATTAAAAATGTAGACCTTAAAAGAGTTTTCTTCTCAAGCCAAGTCCTTGGCTTATGCATGAAGCATAAAATCTTTTATTTAGATCATATTTTTTTGTATCTGATATGTACAAAAAAGTGTACGTACACATAAAAATTCTTTGACTCTTATCCCTGTGAGTTCAGTATGTTCAGACTGCTGTAGTGTCCTTAAAAAATATATTTTTCACTGGATTGTTTCAAAGATTTGATTTAAGCAGCTACTATAAAAATGTTCTGGCATGAGGAAAGAAAACTGACTCTTCCATCTTTGTTCTTAAGTGGGCCTTGAAATCTAATTTTCACTTGCTAGAAGTAAAAAGGAAGCTTTCCAAAGGGTTTGGGGGAGGGGGAGTTGCACAGTTTAAACTGTTTATTTTCTAAACCTTTTCCTATAATTTTTAAATATTTAAAGAGTTCCTTCTAGAGGAAAGCTACTCTACAGCTGTAGAGAGCCCATAACATAGGATTGGAAAGAGCATGGGATTTTGAGAATTTGGGATGATGTGGACCGCTTGCCAGGCATTTTGCAGCTTTTCTTAGCATTTTGTTTCTTTGCTAATAAATTGCTAGACAAGCATTGTTTATGTATATGTCAGAATTATAAGGATACTACTCAAAATATGTGTTCTAGAATAGTTACGGTATTGGGCATATTCTTCCAACTGAAGAGCTCAACTATGTTAATCGCAAACCAAATCATACAGCATTCGAGAGAGAAAACGTGACTAAATTAATTTCAAAAACTTAAGTCTTTTAAATGTGGTTTGGTTTTGGTTTGTTTTTTAAATATATTTTGCAGATTAAAGGAACAAAGGGACAGGTAACACGAGCAGAAATTCTTCAAGAAGGCCTTCGGGAATTACTGAATGTGCTCTTTTCTAATCCTGTGGATGATAATTTGATATGTGCGGTGAAACTGCTGAAGGTGAGACAGTAGTTTTAAAAGAAGAAAAAAAGGGAAGCTCATGAGCACTACTTGTTTATATGTAGCTCATAATATATTTTAAATACAAATGTTAAGATACTTTGTTTTTTTCTTCTTGAGATGTTTTTGTCATCTGGGATAAGTAAAAAATAGAGTACATGACAGCTGACAGTGGAAAGTGAGAAAAAAGATATGGTCATATATGGTTCCTGCTGGTGAACTGGTAGAAAAAAAAAATAAGAAAAATGAAGTGAAAGCCTATTTCTTTGTGCCACAGGCTAGAATGGATTCCTGGACCACAGATTCAAGATCTAAGCTAACAGAGCTAGGCACATCGCACAGTTACTTCTGTAGGTCGGTACTATACTATGTGGTTAACAGCTATAATTAAATGATGCAATATGGAGAGGTTTCTAATTATGGGTAATTAGAAATTCAGAATTTATTAGGCAAAAGGAGGGAGGGGGAGTGTTTTGTCTCTTAATCAGCATGAACACTATTGGAGTTAAGCAACTGTCTGTCGCTCTTGGATGTCCAGCTCATATGCTTCCATGCCCTGTGAATGCTTTAACTGGATGCTTCAAAAGAGAAATGAGCAATGCATAAAGTAAGTGGGTTGTGCTTTTGGAACACAAAGTGTAGGTGACAGTCTCTTATGAAAGTATTTCTTGTCAGAAAGATGAGAATTTTTGCATTTCTAAATGAAGTGCCTGAAGATTGGGAAGAAGTGGAGAGGCTTTGGATAATGGGAAGAGTGTGGTGGTTTTATTTTTTTTTCTCTCTCAAAAAGTCCTACTAGACAAGGAAAGGTATGTAAGGAGCATTATGGTTCTTTTTGAGACAATGGATGTACCTTTGTACCTTTGGGAGCAGTGGAGGAAACAAAACTGCAAATGAGGAAATATACGGGGTTTTATGTATTACATTATTAGTGGAGCAAGCTGTACTTTTTTTTTTTCTTAGTACCTTTATGAAATTGAGCAAACAAAAAAAGTAAATTACTACTCTAAAATGCGAGGCCATTTGTGTACATATAAGAGCAGTAGAACTGAAGCCAAGGTGCAAAGGAGTAAGCAATCCCTTTCAATCCCTTTAGCTTTCTTTTTTTTTTTTTTTTCCTCCACTTCTGGCATGGGAGAAAACTGTAACCAACTTGAATGAATTGTGGGGTTTTGGGTATGTTCTCTGTTCTGAAGGCCACTCAGCAGTTAGGGTTTATCACTTGAGGGTTTTTTTTTGCAGCAAAAGGTTCTTTATATCAGTTATTTCTTACTGTATTGTCTGCATCATTACTACTGTAGAAATATATTTCTCTTTCATGATGAAGACAAGCCTCTCTGCTCTTAAGTTTTACTTGGAAAAAAAAATGTTAGGCTTTATGCAGGGAGAAACTCTTATCTTCACAAGCTGTGGTTATACTCATAGTTGGGAAAACAGTTTATTTTAAGAATGAAGGTCAAAAGCTAAACAGTATTTTTGTGGAGTTTTGTTTCTGTTTTTTGTGGTTGGTCAGTTTGTTTTTCCTCATTCTTCCTCCTTCCTCCCACTTTATAATTTTTTCAGACTCTTCTCTTAAATTCCAATTCTGGAAGCCTCTTTTGATATGGTGAATAGGGAAGAGAGGTTTTACATCCTCCAATTTAAACCCTTCAAATGAAGTTTGGATATTTTAGCAAGTTGCTTTGTAGCAAATGTGGGGTTGTGTTCAACGAGTATATTCACTCCTGTGGTCAATCCTTATGTTGAAAGTGCTTCCCTGAGGCAAGGCCCACTGAAGGACCTTTCAAAAAGACAGTACACAAATCGGGAAGCTTTCCAGTGCTGCTGTGTTTTCTGATTGTTCTCCTAAGAAGATGGAGGGCTCACTGTTTCTGTGAATACTCACAGAAATATTTATTTGGCTTCAGTGTCCATTCCAGAATAAAAGACAATTTTGTGAGTGTGTTTTTGTTTTGTTTTTTTAATGCAAGTGTTTTCTGATGTCTCAAAGTACCTATAAATATTGGAGTGTATCTGTAGCTAGACTGAGCCACCTCGTGAAACTGTGGTTTCATTACTGAAATAATAAACATCTCCTGTTGTCCTTTCCACTTAATATAGTGATAGATACAGGTGTTTTTCACCTATTTGCTTTGCAATATATTTATTTTTAATTAAACCTTGGTGCTGTTTTCTAATTACCTAGGATCAAGGCAGGACCGCAAAAAACTAGGAATGTGAAACAAGTGCTGACCAAGATGTTTGCTTTTATCTTTGCATTTTATTCCTTTGTATTATCAGATGCCATTCCAAGCATTTTTGGATCATGTAATATTTATGCTGAGTAGATCAGGAATTGCTGTTAACTTTGACCATAGTGGAAATCTTATTTTTCCTAGTTTAACTCTTATCTCCTACTGTGCAATTATTGGGCAATGAGGTATCTGTTCTTAAAGGAAAAGGCTTTCATCCACAGCAGTTATAGACTGTCTGCTGCTAAAGCTCTCAGCAACAGCTTCCGTCTCACAGATTTTATGTATTAAAACTGAGGCTGGCTTGGTCAGATAATTCTTGACTCCTCTTGTGTATACCCAGATGAAATTCCCTGGCATGTCTGATGCTAGGTATGTTGACTCAAAATCTTTCTAAAGCTTACTAACCTATTGTTATTCTCAGGTAAGCTTGTGGTGGCATCTGTAAAAATATGTTCTCTTTTTTCATAGCATGTGCTTAAAGCAATTAAGATCTGACAAATGCTGTTAGTCCTTTCAAACAGGATTCAGAATGTTGCAATATTTCTGTGTCGGTGTGACCCAAGTAACAGTATGGTCAAATGCAATCTCCTTGTCAGACTGATGCGTAACTTCAGAAAGAAGATGTATAACGATTTTTCACAAGAAATCACTGCAATATTAAAAAAAAATTACATGTATACATTTTTTTTTGTAATGTGACTTTCACAGTGTAATTAAATCACTGGAGAGTTGTTTCAAAATCATGTCTCAGGACTGAAAGGAGGGAAGTGGCTGTGAACTTCTAGGCAATATAAACATTGGACATAAAGTTACCATATTGTCTGGAGTCTAAAATAAACTATTTACAAGATCTATTAATCTGTCTAGCTAAAAGATGTAGGAGGTTGAGACCTTCAACCCTCAGGTAGTTGTGCTATGCATCTAAATGTTATGGATTGTTACAGAATCTCTTCTGTTGACAGTTTCTTAAAGTTTTATAATTTGCTTAAAAAAAAAAAAAAATTACTAATCCCTTGTCTTTAGCTGACAGGCTCAGTTTTAGAAGATGCCTGGAAAGAAAAAGGAAAGAATGATATGGAGGAAATGATTCAGAGAATTGAAAATGTTGTGTTGGATGCAAACTGTAGCAGGTGAGAAGCTAAATTCATGTGCAGTGTTTTGTTTTTATATTAAACAGAACACCTTAAAAATCTTCAAGAATAATGAACACTTCCAAAGCATTACCTTAAAAACTTTCATTTATGAAAAGTAAGGTGATGTTTGGGTCTCTTCCCATGTAACAAAAAGTAATTTTCAATTGGGGGTGTGTGTTTATTTAATTTTTGGTTTTGTTTGGTTTTTTATCTTTTACTAGAGACGCATGTTCTACTTAATGAGATCATGGTGGTTTGGGGGGGTAGGGGTTTATTGTTTTTGTGCTGCTTTGTGTTTTTTAAACCTTTAGGTGTTGAAATCTCTCAAGTGCTTTAGACTCTAAAAGCACATATAAATACAAAAATACAACAGTGGCAATATCTCATAGTTAATGCTGTTAAATTCAGATTTAAAAGTATAAAATATAGTATAAAATTATATTAAATATAGTATATCGCTGTAAATGTAAGGGCAAAACGAAATATGGTTGGATTTTGTTTGTTGGGATTTTTTGGTTTTGTGTGTGGTTGTTTTTTTGGTTTTTTGTTTTGTTTTTTTTTTTTTTCCTCTGGAGAGTGTACCTTTTTGGCAGGTTCTTATTACAGGCTGGAAAAGAACGAGTGGTTGGCTAATGTGTGTTGTTTCTCAATTTGCAATCAACTGCATGCATGAGGTTATCTTATTCTGCTGTATTTCATCCTTATTCTTGCAAACTTCTTAAAAACCTATAGAGGGTTCAGACATTGTGACCTGATCTATTGCCATTTGGAGGGAGGATAGCAGGTAGCTGGTATCATCTGTTGGTTATAATTTAGCTGCTTCACAGGGAAGATGAGGAAAATCTTGCTTCAGGAACCAGAAAAAATAGCAAAAAGCTTGAGACTTCAAAGACACAGAAACGTGAACTTCTTTTAATAGAGGAAACTGAAGATTTTATTATTCCCCCCCTTAATGAGACTCACTGAACTTTTCTCCATGGATTCGCTTAAAAGAAGAAAGCAATTTCTCTTATTTTAGGGATTAAATGGGTGGTGGCATTTAATGTATCGGAGACATTACTTTTCACTGTTGACTAGAATTTCAATGTGATTTAGAGAGCTAAAGTTAGGAGCATAAATTAGATGATTAAAATACAATTTTAAGATCTCCCCCTATTTTCCTCGGTACTGTCCTTTTCTTATAAAAAGGATTTGTTCCTCAACTTGTGCTGTGGGTTTGGTATCTTGATTTAAAAACTATAGCACTTTCTATTTCATATGGACTCCTCACTTCACCACAGAGAAGTGGAGAGAGTGAGTGTCTCATAATTGAGGGACACGTAAAGCATCTAGACTTGGGGGGGAGCTAACTCAAAATTATCTGCAGACTGGACCAAATTTTGTCCTTTTTGGAGCTCTTTTTGAGATTTAGCTATCTAGTATATGCAATATATAGAATGTTTTGTGCTAAGCAATAATCAGCCTAACTTTTGTGTTGCTTCTGTTATTTCAGAGATGTGAAACATATGCTTCTGAAACTAGTGGAACTGCGATCTAGTAACTGGGGTAGAGTTCACGGAACTTCTACGCACACAGAAGCTACCCCTGAAAATGACCCAAACTATTTTATGGTAAGAATGTACTGATACTTCAGTTCCTTAATTTAATGTGAATTTAACATAAGTCATAGACAATCACATTGCTGAAAGCTGCAAATAGCTGTGTCTCTGAACACATATAACTTACTGTATAACTTTATTCTTAGAATGAACCAACATTTTATACTTCCGATGGTGTTCCTTTCACTGCAGCAGATCCAGGTATGTCACAAGCTTAGTATGCCTGTCTTCTCAATTTTCTTTAAAAAGTTGTAATTAAGTTTATGTCCTGTTGAAGTACATAAAAAGTTCTTAAAATATCTGAAACTCATACAACTTAAAAGACAAAATTACGTCTGAATTCCTGGCTTTGTGTAACACGTGCTTTATTCTGTATTAAAAGAAGGTAAATGTTTGAAATGGAGAGCATGCATTTGAGTTCATATAGTTCAGAAGAATTTGTGCCATAGTCCTCAGCACTTGGTCTCTCCAGGAAGCCAGAAAACTTCAAGTTGTCTTTTGTTTGTCCATTGTTAGTAGCAAAAGGGTTGGTTTGTTCCTTGGTTTCTTTGTTTTCTATAATCTGAGCGCAACATGGCATGACATCATTTGAGGTAAAGACATCTGTGACTACCTTTACAGTTCTCTGGGGAGATAGGTATCATTCTTAGAGGTTGATTGATGTCCTGAGAAAACACTGTAAGCAGGAGTTTTTTCTATAATATGTTTCATGCTATTTATGGTTTCATTAAATAGGCTATTTTCAAACTGTATAGATGTGTGTTAATTTAGAGGACTAGTCTTGTATTACTTGGTCTCATTTTTACTATGCCAGATTACCAAGAAAAATACCAAGAGCTGCTTGAAAGAGAGGATTTGTTTCCAGATTGTGAAGAAAATGGAACAGATTTATCAGGACCTGGAGATCAGTATGTTTTCTTTTTGAGTTATAGTTGGGTGTTGGTTGTTGTTTTTAACACTGGTTATTTTTACTGAAGACTTAGGAATCCAATATTGACAAAAATGAAACTAAATAATATTATTTAGCCCTACAATGGAAGTTATGTATTTGCTTAGGCGTAAGTTGGTTTGTAGTCACACAAGTTTGAAACAAATTTTATATTTATCCAACTGAGTAGGGCAATTAAATTTCAGATATTTTTGCACACAACATACAACCATACTCTCTTCTGCTTTTTAAAAAAAGTAAATTTGCAAGCAAAATGAAGCACTGGACCTTCAAGTGTTGGTAGCAAGGCAACCTGAATTCATTCGATGGATGCGCATACACATCCTAGCTAGAGATAATTACAAAACTTTCAGTGCCTTTGACACAGCAAATTTGAAGAGTGACATGTGGAAGACTGTGAATCAACCTTCATGCAAGGTGACTGTGGAACCTACTTTGAAGGCTTAAGAAAAGCTTAGACAAATCTATCCTGATCATCTGTCAGCTATTTCTCATGAATGACATCAGGAAGAAGGGTTCGATGTTGAGTTCCTTCTCAAGTCTATACTCCTACAGGAAAGGAGGAACAAATAAAATCAATATGTAGACCACTTCTTTAATGCACATGCTGATTCCCTTGTTTGGAACGAAGGCACAGAAGATAATAAACTGGGCACCTGAAACTAATGCACGCTTCTTGAGAGTCAATAGCTGTTGACTTTTTTTTTAAGGCTGTATAGAATTATATACACTATCATGTTCAAGCTACAACTCCATTGTCCTAGTTTATGGTGATGAACATTCCAGTTAAACCTAGAGAAAACAAGGAACACTCAAGTTACTTCCCAGTAACTGTGAGGAGAAAGCAAGCTGTTAAGTGATCCCTATCACTTTCCAAGCTTTATTTTGAAACTCTGTGGTAGCCTCCACTCTGCACAATACTGATTATCATTAATGTGATTCAGTCTTTTCTCTGACTTAAATGAGACAGATCTTTTCTGAAAGACTGGTTACCATGTAATAGAAGGTAATATAATGCAGATGCAAAAGGGAGGTGAATTAAGGTTGCCTTCTTTCATATATCAACAAATAGGAATACAAGTTTTCTATATAAATATATTTTTCTGACTAGTGTGCAACCAAGATGCAATATTTAAACTAGGATGTTAACCAACCAAATTGTGTTAATATGATGCTAATTATGTTTTTTCTAAATACATCAGTGCAAATGCATTATTAAATTTTGGAAAGCTTGTATTTCATTATTGCATTTTTCTATCATGGAAACTGTTTCTGTCTTTTAACCTGTGGACAGTATAAGATGATCTAAAATAGTGACAAAGACTGTAGCAATTTGTATGTATCTATGCTGCTTGAGGTTTCTGTTTGTTTTCCCTAGTACACATAACTTTCTTCCTTTGTCCCCTTTTATAAATGTCATAGTTAACTACTATTTATAAAGCTCTGTTTTCTTCTGGACATCTACATAAATATTTCACCTATTTACTGTTTCTGAAAATCTGTACATAAACTTAACATTTTTGGTGATTGTATTTTAAAATTTTTTTTTTAGGTATTTTGATGACCTTGATGACAAGATGGATCCAGAAATTGAAGAAGCATATGAAAAATTCTGTTTAGAATCAGAACATAAGAGAAAAAAGTGAGATGTTACACATTGATGTTAGTTTATTAAACCAGTTTAGGTATGGCTAAAATACAGGGGGACACAAAACATTTGTACCAAAATAAGGAAGTTTAGTTTCTTCAAGTACTAAAGTTAGACAATTTCCATTTTGTTAAACAATCTGCCAAAAAATGTAAACTTATGTCCTGTAACTTAAAATGTTGTGTATATATTGTAGTTTATTTTATGTACAGGTATAAGAACAATGTTTTGGCTGCAATAAAATTGATTTTAAAAGTATCATAATGGAAATCAAAATTTAATGGGGAACCATCCCATAAAATTTTCTGGGGGGGAATAATCTGATCTAAATTTAATTGCTTGCTTGGTTTAGTATACATTAGGATTTATCCTTTTTACCAGATACAGATATTTATTTATTAAGGAGCATATGATCCAAATATCATAGAATCGTAGAACGGTTTAGGTTGGAAGGGACCTTAAAGATCATCTAGTTCCAACCCCCCGCCATAGGCAGGGACACCTCCCACCCTCATAGTGAAAAATTTCTTCCTAATATCTATTCTAAATCTACCCTCTCCCAGTTTGAAGCCATTACCCCTTGCCCTATCACTACATGCCCTTGTAAAAAGTCCCTCCCCAGCTTTCCTGTAGGCCCCCTTTAGATACTGGAAAGCTGCTATAAGGTCTCCCTGGAGCCTTCTCTTCTCTAGGCTGAAGAACCCCAACTCTCTCAGCCTGTCTTCATAGGAGAGGTGCTCCAGCCCTCAGATCATCTTTGTGACCCTCCTCTGGAGATGCTCCAACAGGTCCATGTCTTTCCTGTGTTGGGGACTCCAGAGCTGGACACAGTATTCCAGGTGGGGTCTCACCAGAGCAGAGGGGCAGAATCACCTCCTTTGACCTGCTGGCCACACTTCTGATGCAGCCCAGGGTATGGTTGGCTTTCTGGGCTGCGATCATGCATTGCCAGTTCATGTTGAGCTTCTTATCAATCAGCACCCCCAAGTCCTTCTCCTCAGAGCTGCTCTCAATCCATTCTCAGCTGAGCCTTTATTTGTGCATCGGATTGCCCCAACCCAGGTGCAGGACCTTGCACTTGGCCTTGTTGAACTTCATGAGTTCACCTCTTCAGCCTGTCCAGGTCCCTCTGGATGGCATCTCTCCCATTCAGCGCATCTACCTTGCCAAACAGCTTGGTATCATCGGCAAACTTTCTGAGGGTGCACTCGATCCCACTGTCTGTGTTGCCAACAAAGATGTTGAACAGCCTTGGTCCTAGTATTGACCCACAAGGAACACCACTTGTAACTGGTCTCCACTTGGACATTGACCGCAACTCTTTGAGTGCAACCATTCAGCCAGTTCCTTATCCACCGAGTGGTCCGTCTGTCGAATCCATGTCTCTGCAGTTTTACAGACCACAGATCAAGATATCATGCAGGACAGTGTCAAACGCTTTGCACAAGTCCAGGTAGCTGTCATCAGTCACTCTTCTGTTGTCCACTACTGCTTTAACTCTGTCATAGAAGGCCACCAAATTTGTCAGGCATGACTTGCCCTTGGTGAAGGTATGCTGCCTGCCACTGATCACCACCTCTTTTTCCATGTGCCTCAGCAGAGTTTCCAGGAGGATCTGCTCCGTGATCTTGCCTGGCACAGAGGTGAGACTGACTGGCCTGTAGTTCCCCGGGTCTTCCTT
>NW_009647429.1:0-4507 GCF_000708025.1 Charadrius vociferus | reverse complement strand
TAGTGGCTTAGCAACTTCATCTGCCAGTTCCCTCAGGACCTGCAGATGCACCTCCTCAGGTCCCATGGACTTGTGCATCTTCAGGTTCCTCAGCTGGTCTCGTACTTGATCTTCACCTACAGTGGGCGGTTCTTCATTTTCCCAATCCTCGCCTTTGCCTTCTGCATCATGGGTAGTGTGGCTGCAGTCTTTGCCAGTGAAGACTGAGGCAAAATAGTCATTGAGTACCTCAGCTCTGTCTCTGTCCCAGTTGACCAGGTTTTCCATTTCCTTTCAGAGAGGGCCTACATCTTCCCTAGTCTTTCTTTTCTCACTGACATAATTACAGAAAGATTTTTTTTTGTTTGTCTTGATGTCCCTGGCCAGATTTAGTTCTATCTGGGCTTTAGCTTGCCTAACCTGATCCCTGGCTGCTTGAACAATATGGTTGGGTTTGTTTGTTTTTGTTTTTTTTTTCTGTAGATCACAATCATGAAATAGTTTGTGAAGGGTTTTTTGGGGTTTGGTTTTTTGTTTTTTTTTTTCCCTTTTTCTTCCTCTTCCAAAACACATATGAGTAAGGTCTGCACTCTTTTTCTTGGAATAAACATGTTATGTGTTGATATGTGAAAAAGCAAGCAGTATTTATGAAGTCGGATGCTTTCAAGACCTTTGGTTCAGGTAAGCTTATTTTCAACTTTTACAAACAAAAACTATCCTTTAATTTGCTGTGTTCTTCAAGACTACATGAATATAGTTATGTTTTAACCCATGCTTCTCCAAGAGTATGTGCAGTGCTTGATGTATTTTTGAAGGTATCTAACGTTCCAGCAACCCTTATAACTTTCTCCATTCTTCTAGTTATTTTATTCTTCTAGTTTGTTTTAATTTTGTAGTTTGAGTAAATTCATATATTTCATAAATGTTAACATCCTGAAGCCAACTGTTCTTTCTCGACCCCATATAATTATGTTAGTCTTCCTGGGATACACCTTTTTTTGTTGTTGTCAAACTCAGTTGTACTTCTTCCTGTTACCTGTTATTGGTTAGACTGAGTAGAACCCCTTACCAAAAACAAATGGGAAATATTTCCCAAAAGGTAGCTACTGTAAAGAACACGTTGTAAATAATTCTGTTATTTGTTTGGTGCAATAACTTGTGTGTCTGCTAATACAGCGAGCACTGACTGTTTTCTGGACGTTTATTTAACATACTCATGTTGGAGTTTTGGAAAAGAAAATTTAACTAGCTTTGTTTCCTTTGATATAATTTCCACTATCTTGTATTTTTGCTTTTTAAAAAAAAAGATTTTTTTTTTAAATTTTTTGCATTCAAATATGCATTATAGTAAGGTAATAGTGTCTTCAAGGGACTCTGCCTTATGTGTTTAGTTTTGCATCTTTTGTACGGTGTCTTTTTTTTTTTCTCCCCTGAAAAGTAGCTGTCAGAGTCCAGATGTACACTCTGTTAGCTTGTGGAGATAGTATGTCTTAGATGTAGATAAGAAATATGCTGTCATCCCATACAAAAATTTTGGGAACTAGGAATTGTATATTTAAGGCAATTCAGATCAAGGTTTGCAAAATAAACTTTTTTAATCCACCAGAAATACTGAAAAATCAAAGTGGGACTTTTGCTCAAAAGAGTGGAGAAGTTTGTGGTGTCTGTACATATGAAGGTTTGTAAGAGCTTTAAACCTGTATTGCAGTAAGAAAAAAATGGTTTTAACTCTGTCTTCCTGAGTAAGGAAGATAGGATAATCTTTGCTTTAAACGTTTAACAATCTGTCCTACGTGTCTTAAATCTCAGAGAAGTCTAATGCCAAATTAGTGATGGTGAAATGAGACGTGAGAGAGCAAAATAAAGAAGTAGGTTTTGCACTGTCACAATCACCACTTGCTGCTTCTCTGCTCACTGTT
Organism: Charadrius vociferus; assembly: GCF_000708025.1. NCBI lineage: Eukaryota > Metazoa > Chordata > Aves > Charadriiformes > Charadriidae > Charadrius > Charadrius vociferus. The sequence continues at coordinate 2,609 of NW_009647429.1, read as the reverse complement.
AACTGCCAGTAGTTCTGTGCATGATAAAGGTGAGTCTTGAGAGGTTTAAAGATGATTTCACTTGAATTTTAGCATTTACAAATCTTAAGTGCACTGTGTAAAAGTGTTTTTTCATCTACAAGTTTCTGAACAATAACTTACAGATAAACAACCCTTTAAAAATTTATTTTCTTTGTGTCCAGTGAAGGCACAGAAGTATGGAAAGTAAACTTTAGGGGAGAAGTAAAAGCAAACTTTTTTAGCACTGGTTCTGAAAAGAAACATCCTTCGCATTCAAATTCTGGCACATGAACAAGCTTCACACATCAGAAAAAGTATGCACAGTATTCACTACTCTTGACAAATCAATTGTGATTCAAGGAAAATGTTTAGTATTTGAAAATGACGCTTTAAGTAAAGTTTTTTTTTCAAATTGGGCTGCAAGAGGGTGCTGCTTTACATGTGGTTTGCTTATGAATGAGAGTTACATAGTAAGAAACAAAGTCAACTTTTTCTCAGTGATTTCAAATCTGCTAAGAACTTGTTGCTATTGGCCTATGTTTTATTTATTTATTAGGAAAACAGGCAGTGACTGGGGTTTTGAATGTTGGTTTTATTTCTCTCTGGGCCAGCATTTCATTATCACATTCTGCCTTTCCTTCCTACTGCACAAAACTCATTCAGTTAGTGATAGTTCAAGCTTGCAGCTTCTCTCTGATTCAATTATAGTTCTAATCATCCAGTTTATGCCTGTGGATCCTAGTAGTTGATATAGGAAAAGAAAATTAAATTCTGGGCAGAAGTCAAGGAAGGTACTGCACTGTTTGCACTCTGTGAATTGCCACATCAACTTCAGCCTACTTGACCTACTTTCACAGTTCCTATGCTTAGGGTTCTGACCATAGTAGTGAAGTTGCCAGCAAAATATAAAGCCTCTTCCATAAATAATAAAAAGTAATAAAGCAGAGAAGTACTAGTATTTGTATTTTTGATGGATAAAATACAAATACTTCAAAACTCAGCCAGGACTAGAATGTGCATTTCTGAACCCTAGTTCAGTCCTATAAACGTTATACTTTCTTGCTTTAAAACCAAGTATCTCTATACTGCTGGATTTACATACAATAAAAGTTATAAAATGAAGATTCATAATCACAGAATCACAGAATGGTTAGGGTTGGAAGGGACCTCTGGAGATAATCTAGTCCAACCCCCCTGCCAGAGCAGGGTCACCTACAACAGGTTGCACAGGACAGTGTCCAGGCGGGTTTTGAATGTCTCCAGAGTGGGAGACTCCACAACCTCTCTGGGCAGCCTGTTCCAGTGCTCCACTACCCTCAAAGTAAAGAAGTTCCTTCTCATGTTAAGATGGAACTTCCTATGTTCAAGTTTATGCCTATTACCCCTCGTCCTATCACTGGGCGCCACTGAAAAAAGACTACTCCCATCCCCCTGGCATCCTCCCTTTAAGTATTTGTAAGCGTTAATAAGATCCCCCCTCAATCTTCTTTTCTCTAGACTAAAGAGACCCAAGTCCCTAAGCCTTTCTCCATAGGAGAGATGTTCCAATACCCTAATCATCTTTGTTGCCCTTTGCTGAACCCTCTCCAGCAGTTCCCTGTCCTTCTTGAACTGGGGAGCCCAGAACTGGATGCAGTACTCCAGATGCGACCTCACCAGGGCAGAGTAGAGGGGGAGGATGACCTCCCTCGACCTGCTGGCCACACTCTTCTTGATGCACCCCAGGATGCCATTCGCCTTCTTGGCCACCAGGGCACATTGCTGGCTCATGGTCATCCTGTTGTCTACCAGGACTCCCAGGTCCCTTTCCACAGAGCTGCTCTCCAGGAGGTCAGCCCCCAACCTGTACTGATGCATGGGGTTATTCCTCCCCAGGTGCAGTACCCTACACTTACCCTTGTTGAATTTCATCAGGTTTCTCTCTGCCCAACTCTCCAGCCTGTCCAGGTCTCGCTGTATGGCGGCACAGCCTTCTGGCGTGTCAGCCACTCCTTCCAGTTTTGTGTCATCAGCAAACTTGCTGATGGTACACTCTATCCCTTCATCCAGATCATCAATGAATATGTTGACAAGACTGGGCCCAGTAATAATCCAAATATATACTTTGAAACTTGCTTCAGGCAAGTACTGTGCAGGTTAATAACCATTAAAAAGGGTATTACAAATAGAAACAGATTTCTTTTGATGCATGGCTGTGTCTGCAGCCACTTGACTGAATGTTGACTTACCCTCTACTTTACTGAGAAAGCAGTTGTAGAGAATGGAAATTTGTACTAAATGCACTCCTTCCATGATTGCATACTAATCTAAGAAACCTGTACTTCTGTAGGTAAGGAATGAACGTTACAACTAGATGAGACCATATGATCTAGTGTGGCCTGTATAGCAAAGGATCTTGAATTACATTTGCTTAGTGCTTTAAGCAGGAATTGATAATAAATTGTCACTTAACTGTAAACTGTCAATCCACTTAAAATAACTTTGATTAAACTGTAAATATTGGGGGGTGGGGGGTTATATATCTTCCAAAAAAGGTAACTAGGCTTAATTTTTAAATTGGCCTTTCAGAAATTGATCTTACAGTCTGTGAAATGTGTTCACCTGATTCG
>NW_009647428.1:392414-394218 GCF_000708025.1 Charadrius vociferus | reverse complement strand
TAACCCTTACCCTAACCCCTAACCCTAGCTGCCCTAACACCAACCCTAACCCTAACCCCTAAACCTAACCCTAAACCTAAAACCTAACCCTAACCTTAACCCCTAACCCTAACCCCTAACCCTAACCCGTAACCCCTAACCCTAACCCCTAAGCCTAACCCCCTAACCCTAACCCCTAACCCCTAACCCTAACCCTAAGCCCTAACCCTAACCATAAACCCTAACCCTAACCCCTAAACCCTAACCCTAATGGCTGCGCCCTAACCCTAACCCCTGACCCTAATCCTAACCCTAAACCCTAACCCTAAACCCTAACCCTAACCATAACCATAACCCAAACCCTAACCCTAACCCTAACCCCTAGCCCTAACCCAAATGACCCTAACCCTAACTCTAACGGCCACTAACCCTAACCCCTAACCCTAACCCAAACTCTAACCCTAAGCCTAACCGTAACCCCTAATCCCTTATCTTAACCCTAGCCCTAACCCCTAACCCTAACGCCATAAGCCTAACCCTAACTCTTAATCCAAACTGCTTACCCCTAACCCCAACCCCCTAACCCTAAGCCCTAACCCTGACATCTAACGGTTCTAAACCTAACCACTCTAACCCTAACCACCGTAACCCTAATGGCGGACCCTATCCCTAACCTCGTTAACCCTAATGGCGGACCCTAACTCTAACCCTTAGCTTTACCCTTACCCTTACCCTAATGGATGTAACACTAACCATAACTCTTACACCATAACCCCAATCCCCTGACCCTGACTCTAAACCCTAAGCCCTAACCATAACCCTAACCCCTAACCCTAATGGCCCTAACTCCTAACCCTAACGGTCCTAACACTAACCCTAACTCTAACGCCATAACCCTAACCTTAAACCCTAACCCCTATCCCCAACCACCTAACCCTAACCCTGACCCATAACCATGACCTCTAACGGCCCTAACCCTAATTACCCTAACCCTAATCACCCTAACCCTAACGGTGGACCCTAACCCTAACCCTTACCCCTAACCCCAACCCTAACCCAACCCTGTCAAAAGGGAAAATGGGGGACATTGGACGGGGGAAAGAAAGGCAAAGGGGGAAAGGAACAACGGTGTGGAAGATAGGGAAAGGAAAGGGGGGACATGGTATGGGGGAATAAAGGGAAAGGAGGAAAGGTGGGTTGGTAGGAAAGAAAGGGGAAAGGGGGAACTGGGGGACACAGGGAAGAAGGGGGAAAACAGGGAAAGGGAACAGGGAAGGGTGAAGGAGAAATGCAATGAGCCATCCCATCACCTGAAATACACTATGCCTTATGTCCCTTCTGCTTTCTTTAAAGCTAGTGAAACTCCACATACAGACACATACAAGATGCTAACCCAAACCCCTGCTTAATACACTATGACTCATGTCCCTTCTGCTTTCTTTAAAAATACTGAAACTCCATCTACAGACAGATACAAGATGCTAACCCGAACCCCTACTTGATAATCTCATCATCAGCCCTATACAGAGAAATTATATCAGCAACTTACACAGTATACAGCAACATTAGTGAAAAACACAAATTTCCATTTTCAGTAAAGTCAGGAATTCGTCAAAATGGAATGGAAAAAAAAAAAAAAAAACCAACATATTATTAAACTCCTCTCCCCCGAGGCTTCCCGGATGTGCGATGGCTCACACATGCAGCTGACACAGGCACCTACGTCCCAGCACTGTGAGCTGGTGGTTCGCGCTGTCAGGGATGGCTGGGAGTGATCCTTCCTCACCGTGGGGACCATCCATTCCTCACTGGTGGCAGACGCCTG
>NW_009647428.1:381399-392269 GCF_000708025.1 Charadrius vociferus | reverse complement strand
CTTTGCACCCAGGGGATGCAAACAGATCCAAGGGCACAGAGGAGACAGGAAAAGTTTATTCATTACTGTACATAAGAAATCCCAGCACTGAGTCGACTACAAGGCTCAGTACCCAAACGCAACAGGACAGAGGGAAAAAAGCCAAGAGAAAAGCGGGAGCAAGGACAGAGAGACATAGAGAAGAGGTGTGAGACAGGGAGCCAGAAAACAGGACGCTGCAAACAAACAGGGACGGGGAGTAGGACAGCCATGTAGAGAGAGGAGAGCGGAGAGACTGCACAAAGAAACAGGGACAGAGATGGAGAAACAAATAAGAGCGACAGGGAGCAGGACAGAGGCCAAAGGGACCGGCAGGACAAGAAGACAGAGACAAGAAAAGGGGCAGGGAAAATTTCTACGGTGATGGGGGGGAAGAAATATTGGCAAGAAATAAATAACAATGGGGATCTGGACAGAGGAAGACAATGAAAGAAAATTTTGAACAGCAATATCGTACAAGAAACAGACAAAAACTAACAAATAGGGACAGGGAGATGTAAAAAGAAAGTGAAAAAGAGTGACTGGGTGCAGGACAGAGAGGGAAGAATTGGGATTTACAGACAGGGAGATGGCTAGAGGGAGATGAGGACAGAAAATTTTGAAAGCAATAGGATACAAAAATCAAACACCAGAATTCAAACCTAGGTACGCAGAGCTGTGTAGAGGGAGATGTAGGAAGACAATGTGAAAAACGATATAGTACAAGCCACATGGGAAAGAAATTAAAATTAGTTTGGGGAAACAGAGAGAGGGAAATGTTGGAAGACAAATTAATTTAGCTTATTGTTAATCAAATAATGACGAATAAGAACAAATCCAAAAAACACCTTCCTGCCACCGCTCCCTCTTTCCCCGGGCTCCTCTTCTCTCCTGACTTCTCTACATCCCACCCCTGACCAATGCAGGGGGACATGGCACAGGGGTTGTGGTCAGTTCATCGCACGTTGTCTCTGCGGCTCCTTCCTCCTCACGCTCTTTTTCTGCGCCACTGTGGGGCCCCTCCCACAGGACCCCAGGTCCTTCCAGGAGCCTGCTCCAGCACAGGCTCTTGGCTTCCTTCAGGCACAGCTACCCGCTCCGGCCTCGGGTCCTCCACGCGCTGCAGGGGCATGCCTGCTCCACCCTGGACCTCCATGGGCTGCAAGGGGAGAGCCTGCCTCACAATGGTCTTCACCACAGCCTGCAGAACCTCTGCTCTGCTTCCTACCAGCGCTGCCGATGGGCTCAGCTTTGACCAGCGGCACATCCGTCTCAGAGCTGGAACTGCTGTGCCCAACATGGGACTAACACCCTGTGTCTTCTCACAGAACCCACGACTGCAGCCCCCGCCCCAGCTAACGACACCTCGCATGGTAAACCCAAGACAACGGCGATGGTCTACAGGGCAGAGAAGGGGGGTTGAAAAATAGGCAGAGGGAGCCACAAATGCAATAAAACTGCAATGAACTACAGGCCAGGAAGGAGGAAGCGACAGGGAACCAGACTGAGAGAGATGGAAAAATAAAACCAAAAAAAAAGAACGATCGGCCACAGGGCAGAGAGGGAGGAATTAAAAAAGGGGACGGTGAGGTGGACAGAGATAAACTGAGACATCCCAAAAAACCTTGATGAGCTGAAGGGGAAAGACAGAGCAATTAAAGAATAGGGACGCGGAGCCAGACAGAGAGAGAATGATAAAGGGAAAAATGGGATATGGGACACATCTTTTTAGATTCTAAAATCCTTTATATAATAGAGCAGATGAAGGTTTTTATTTTGAGCTCCTCCTATATATATGAATATTATTTTTCAAAATATAAAAAAAATAAAGATTTTTCTCTACTTCAAGGCCTCACGCTTATATTTACAGATTTTATTTTTTTAATCCCCCCACAAACTGTCTGACATTTCTGGGTGTGACCCCCCTATCCCCCAAGCACCTGCTCCTCTAATGCATCATCACCCTCCCGGTGACATTTGGGTGCCCCAAATACCATCATCACACACCCCTTTTTATTCCCCCCAAAAAAGGCACAAAGTCACCGCACCCAGAGCTGGCCCCTTCCCCTCGGGGCGCTGAACCACCTGCAGGCAAACCTGGGCAGGGGGGGCGTCTATTGAGCATCGCCAGACCCGGACAACCAGACACCTGAAAAACAAAAATCCCCAATTATATTTCATCATATTAACAAAGAGCACAGAAGAAAGCAGAGGAATTCCCTCACACTGAGGGATGGGACAGCAGCTCAGCTGCAGGAGGACTCCAGGGAAACAGCTCAGCACCAAATACATCACGGCTTTTCAAAGCCAGAGTGACTGGAACTCTTCCAGTCAGTATTAAGACTAATTGGTGCCATTCTGAACACATTCTGAGCAGGACAGTAAACCCTCTGGCTCTCCCTGGGAAACACCTCCTCCCTTCCTCATGGGGCTGCTGTGGGGACACCCCCTGCCAGGCTGCCACACAGGGCTGAGCCGTGACCAGAATCAACGCTACAGACTCCCTCAAGCAGCTACAGTCCTTGTGCTGCTGCTGCTGCACACCTTGGTCAACAGAGCCGAAAGGGCAGGGTAAAACTCCGGAGAGGGCAATGAACAAGAAGGAACAAAGCTCAGTCATTCAATTGACGCAGAATAGGTGTGCCTACGTTTATATACACCCAATAAAAATAGTTATACTATGAAAGTATTTGACTTGCCTTTGGCACTAATTGAACTTGCACAGCTGTGAATCAATACCATTAATCTATCTCTAAAATACACAGTTATAATTTGACTGGGTTTTTTTGTGTGCTACACAATTAGGAGGGTCACAAAGGTCACAGGACTCTGTTCCCCCTGCCACCCTCAGGGCGTGCTCAGAGCACCATCCCTGCCCACACCCCCCAGGGCCCCCTGTTCAAAAGGACCAGCCACCCCCTAGAAAAGCTGACCTGGAGCCCCAAAGGAGGAGCTGGCCTGGGGAAAATCTGACTCGAGCCCCAGAAAAGGAGCCAGCCTCTGGAAAAGCCAACCCAGAACCCCAAAGGAGTAGTTGGCACCCAAAAAAACCCAACAATTTGAAAAGTGATATAGTACAAAATGCCGTTGATGGGAGCTTGGGGGTTTTCCAGGGCCACCCACACTCCTCTCTGGGACAGCAGCTGCAGACACCTCTCCTCCATGCACACACTCAACACTGACCACAGAACCTCACAGTAACGCTTGGGATGGCTAGGTCCCCTCTGGGATGGGTTTGTCCTCCCCTCTGGGATGCTTCTGCCTTCTTAAATCACTCTAATTCACTTTATTCTGGTATTATACATCCATATAAGTAATCCACCATCAGTATATTTGCTGCTCTTTTGAGGATAAGTTCACTCCCTAATAAGTTTGTAGTAACCTGCAACCAACAGTATGCACCTACTTGGTTGTAGCTGTTCTATTGATTATTGCCAACAGACTGCTTGTTGTTATATGACTGGTTGCTGCTCTTCTTGACTGTTGCCATATTATTGATTATTGATTGATGCTCTATTATTGATTGCAAAAAGAAACGGGAAGCAGGTCTATGCTGTGTAGCTGCCCAGGACTCCTCACAGGCATCTCCCAAAGCATTTTGTCCTGCTGTGGAGGGACATGAAGTCCTGGGTAGCCACCCCAGACCACCAGGGTAAATACACCTGCACTTGGCATATGTTTGAGGCAGGTCCAAGCCCAGTAACTTTGGAACTCCTTCCAGGAATTTCTCTGTCTTTTGGTTTCCTCTAGAGATTAGTAAATCCCCATGTAGCAGTCCCAGAATAGTAGAATCATAGAATGGTTTAGGTTGGAAAGGACCTTAAAGATCATCTAGTTCCAAACCCCCTGCCATAGGCAGTGACACCTCCCACTAGACCAGGTTCCTCAAAGCACCATCCAAGCCTGGCCGTGAACACTGCCAGGGATGGAGCCTCAACAGCTTCTCTGTGCAACTTGTTCCAGTGCCTCACCACCCTCAGAGTGAAAAATTTCTTCCTGATATCTTATCTAAATCTACCTTCTTCCAGTTTGAAGCCATTACACCTTGTCCTATCACTAACATGCCCTTGTAAAAAGTCCCTTTCCAGCTTTCTTTTAGTCCCCCTTCAGATACTGGAAGACAACTGTAAGTTCTCCCCAAAGTCTTCTCCAGGCTGAACAAACCGAACTCTCTCAGCCTGTCTTCATAGGAAAGGTGTTCCACCCCCTGATGATCTTTCTGGCCCTCCTCTGGACCTGCTCCAACAGGTTCAAGTCTTTCCTATGTTGGGGGCTCCAGAACCAGATGCAGTACTCCAGGTAGAGGGTCAGAATCACCTCCCTTGACTTGCTGGCCACACTTCTTTTGATGCAGCCCAGGATACAGTTGGCCTTTTGGGCTATGAGCATACATTGCTGGCTCATGTTGTGCTTCTCATTGACCAACACCCCCAAGTCTCTCTCCTCAAGGCTGCTCTCAATCCATTGTCTGCCCAGCCTGTATATGTGCTTCTCATTGCCGTGACCCAGGTGCAGGACCTTGCACTTGGCCTTGTTGAATTTCATGACATTGGCATGGGCCCACCTCTCAAGCCTGTCAGGGTCCCTCTGGATGGCATCCCTCCACTCCAGCATGTCTACCTCGCAACACAACTTGGTGTCATCAGCAAACTTGCTGAGGGTGCACTCGATCTCACTGTCCATGTCGCCAACAAAGATGTTGAACAGTACAGGTCCCAGCACCAACCCCTGAGGAACGCCACTCATCACTGCTCTCCACTTGGACACCAAGCCATTGACTGCAACTCTTTGAGTGCAATCATCCAACCAGTTCCTTATCCACCAGTGGTCCATCCACGAAATCCTGTGTCTCCAATTTACAGATCAGGATGTTGTGCAGGACAGTGTCAAACTCTCTGCAGGGGAGGGGAGGGAAAGTGAAACAACCACATGAAAAGCCTGCCTGGTATTTATGAAGTGTACTAACATTACAAGAACTACAGGAAGATTCAACCAGGAAACTACTTGGGAAGCAAAGTTATATTTGATAATCTTTCCCTGTAAAATATTTCGCAATAACTGACAGGCTCAGTTAGTAGCAGTGCTCAAGAAAGAATTCAGGCACATGACCAACCATGTCCTCTACAGCCATCTGAGGAAGAGTAAGGAAGATCCACACAGAATAAATTTCTGACTGATATGCCACTAAGAGAAGTTTGAAGATTTTGCTCCTAGCTGATGAGCATGTGTGCATATACTGGCTTGTGAACTTTGTATTCAGATGTCAAGACCTTGAGAATATTAACAACTTTGCCACTAATTCCATGGGAAAGAACTACTATACAAATTCACATGCTCCTCTCCATTCTTGGGATATTGTGTGATTTTCCTTTTCTAATAGGAGAATTCAACTGAAAGAACAGCACAGTACTTACAGTATATAATGAACAAGACAGAACAAAGGATATTTCTAATTTTCTAAGAGAACAGCCATCTACCTCATTTTAGTCAACTGACCTGCTCAGATCGTGTAGTAACATGCACAAATGCACAAGATTTGGCTATTGATACAAAGGTCTCCTTATCAGCACAGGCAATTTCTCACTTATTTTGGAGCTTTCCACTTCAAACATTTATTTTCTTGGATCTTATTAACTTGATGGTTCCCATGTACTTGGGACAAAAGGATGCGTTGTGCAGAACACACTTCTGACTGATAAATTCCTTTGACATTCCTTTGAAAGCAAATATTGTAGATCCCCACCACAAGTCCAGGAACACTAGTTTTAGGATATCATGCCTCTGTTATAGGAATGCACGTCTCTGATGAGAGTACTATTCTGGATGCTGAAAACAAACCGAAACCAAAGCAAGAATATGAATATGCCTAGGCTTGGAAGAAACACTTTTGTGCTGCTGTGACCCAAGTTATCCATTAACATTAAAAAAAAACCCAGATCCAAACAGAGTTTTTAATAGCAAAAAGAAAGGAGATACGTGAGATTTCAAGAGAGAAATCTCTTGAATTCACAATCCCCAACCTGATAAAGTGGACAAGTGTGCAGGTAGAAGTGGAGCAGGCCATACGCTAAAGTAGGTAACTCTGAAATAAGTTAATGGTAGTAATACGAATGTTCCATGAAATATTCAAAGCCCCTGTTTCCACATACCTATTAAGAGGGAAATAGCATTCAAGTGTTGTAAATCAAAAAAAACAAGTCATGGGGAGTTTAACTTAATGTGTCTACAACAGAGTGGGGATGAGACTGATTCCCAGCCATCCACAAGAATGTTCTGTCCTTTACGGGGGTTAATTGCTGTCATGGAGGCTTTGAAGAGAATTAAATTAGGCAGGTGATAAACTCAAAATAAACTTTATTCTAACCAAACAACTTTATGCTAACCAAACTGTTTAAGACTCCAACAACATAAGTAAACCACAAGTTCAAGGTGTAAAACAGAATTAATACTACACATCTGACTTAAGAATTCTGAAGTTTTAGAAAGGAGGATCCAAAATGTGCAATTACTCATCACATAAGGCAATGACTTGCAAACTGTATAAGAGTAGATGATTGACCTCAAAGAGCAGCAGGCATCTGAGGAAGAAGATCATGATAATGATGAAAATGTTAACTGTTAAGAGAGAGGCAGGGAGACCACTTGTCTTCAAAGATTTGCACCCTAACTCCAGTCTCGTGGATGAAGCAGCAATGACATTTCAAGAACAGTGACTCACTCTAAAAACAACCCAAGTCATCAGGACATTGCAAGGTTCCATCTGATGTTACACTGATCTCAGTCATCTGGTGACTTTTATCTTTAAAAGAAATGAGCAGCTTCGCTGCCATGAAGCCAGTGTATCCAGAGGCAGTCCTGCTCCTGCCTCTCCATCTTCAACTCCTTATGCCCCTGTGTATTCAAACTACGTGTATCACTTAGGGGTTGGAAGCATGCATACCCGCTATCCTGCTCCCTGCCACTTTATTAATCCACAATTACTTCACTCTGTCAAATCCTTGCCTCACTTTTCAGGAATTCCTGCTCAGTGGAGGGCAGTGTTTGGCTGTATGTATGCTATGTGCCTCCACCCACTTCATCCCACTAAATGGGAAAAGTCCCAGTTATCTGCAGTAACCAAGAGACATTTCAGGATAGGATTTAATCATTTATCTTGTGGATACATTATAGGTAATCTGGGATTTTAAATTGGTAGTAAACATCTATGTTTGCTAGAAAATGGCATAGAAGTCCTCAGCTCAAAGCAGAGTGGTTCAGATTCATTGCTGGAATAAAGAAATTCCACTATTGCTGAATGATGTTAATGATTTTAGTTTTAAAATGCACCCTCACCCTGCAAACCGGTATGCTCCCAGCCCCTGCAGGCTCCCTTGCAGCCCCTCTCCCATCCTTTTACCCAAGTTGCAGGGTGATCTAGTAACATCCATCCACTTTCCAGTTGGCTCCAGCCACTCCCAGCTTTCCAAAGGCATCCTTCAGCTGCCTGATCTGGTAACAGTGGTGGTAGCAGAGTCAGGTAATGGCCTCCCATGTTGCCCCAGCACAGGGGCACTTTGGCCGCACTCTCCCTGTGGGGACTGCTGCCAGCTCACCTTCCCCCTCTCATCCTGCAGGTCATTGGCCAGGCCCTGCAGGGAGGCCACCCAACCACGGAGGGCGATGCTCTCCTCATCTAGAGGGACATGGTACAAGGAGACATGACGTCAGTGAGATGGGCTCTGAGCCCAATGAGCCCCTGACCCAGGGTGTCCTCACACCAACACCCTGTGTTGACCTCCCTCAACCTCCTGGTCACACTCTTCCTTATGCAGCCCAGGATTCCATTGGCCTTCTTGGTGACAAGGGCACATTGCTCGCTCATGGATAATTTACTATCTACCAAGACCCCCAGATCCCTCTCCTCTACATGTCTTTTAAATACCTCCAGGGACAGTGACCCAACCACTTCCCTGGGCAGCATGTTCCAATGCTTGACAACTGTTTTGGTGAAGAAATTCTTCCTAATATCCAATCTAAACCTCCCCTGGCACAACTTGAGACAGTTTCCTCTTGTACTATGATTTGTTACTTGGGAGAAGAGACCGACCCTCACCTCACTACACTCTCCTTCCACGGAGTTGTAAAGAGCAATAAGGTCTCCCCTCAGCCTCCTTTTCTCCAGACTAAAACAACCCAGTTCCCTCAGCTGCTCCTCAGAAGACTTGTTCTCTAGACACCTCACCAGCTTTGTTGCCCTTCTCTGGACACAACCCAGCCCCTCAATGTCTTTCTTGTAGCGAGGGGCCCAAAATTGAACACAGGACTCAAGGTGGGGCATCACCAGTGCTGAGTACAGTGGGACAATCACTTCGCTAGTCCTGCTCATCACACTATTTCTGATGCACGCCAGGATGCTGTTGGCCTTCTTGACCACCTGGGCACACTGTTGGCTCATATTCAGCTGGCTGTTCACCAACACCCCCAGGTCCTGTTCCACCGAGCAGCTTTCCAGCCCCTCTTCCCCAAGCCTGAGTGCTGCGTGGGGTTGTTGTGACGCAAGTGCAGGACCTGGCACTTGGCCTTGTTGGACCTCATACCTTTGGCCTCGGCCCTATCGATCCAGCCTGTCCAGATCCCTCTGTAAGCCCATCCTACCCTCAAGCACTTTGACACTCCCACCTGACTTGGTGCTGTCTGCAGACTTACTGAGAGTGCACTTGATCCCATGCACTAAACAGCATTCACAGCCTTTCCCTCATCCACTAAGCAGGTCACCTTGTCATAGAAGGAGATTAAATTTGTCAAGCAGGACCTGCCTTTCATAAACCCATGCTGACTGGGCCTGATCACCTGGTTATCCTGTATGTGCCACATGATGGTACTCAAGATGATCTGCTCCATAACATTCCCTGGCACTGTCGTCAGACTGACAGGCCTGTAGCTCCCCAGATGCTCCTTGCGGCCCTTCCTATGGATGGGCATCACATTTGCTAACCTCCAGTCAACTGGGACCTCCTGGGTTAGCCAAGACTGCTGATAAATGATGGAAAGTGGCTTGGAGAGGACTTCCGCCAGCTCCTTCAGCACCCTTGGGTGGATACCATCTGGGTCCATAGATCTGTGTGTGTCTAAGTGGTGTAGATTGCTACCCATTTTCCGTTGGATTAGAGGGTCTTCTTTCTGCTCCCCATCCCTGTCTTCCAGCTCAGGATACCTGGAGAGCAACTGGTCTTACTATTAAAGGCTGAGGCAAAGAAGTCATTAAGTACCTCAGCCTTTTCATCATCGTTTGTCACTATGTTTCCCCCTGCATGCAATAAAGGATGGAGATTCTCCTTAGCCCTCTTTTTGTTATGAATGTATTTACAGAAACATTTTTAATTGCCTTAATGTTTGTCATGGGTTTAGGCTGAATCAGCTACTGGGGATGTGGGACCCTAGATTGGACTGACAGATGCTCCCCCCTACCCCTCTTCTATGAGAGAGGCAGTAGAAAGAAAAAGACTTATGAGTTTAGAAGGAACTAAACTACTTTAATGAAATATTAATAATAAAATAAAAGGAAATAATGAAATACATACAAAACCATATCAATCTTGCAGGATGACAATCATGACACTGACTGGTACTGGGGAAGTCCCACACTAGATTCAGTGATGGACAGGAACTGGATTTCAGATCTGCATTTAGGATCAGGATCAAAGGCATACAAACAGCCAGAGTCCTCCTCAGATGTCAGCCATTGAAGAAAGAGGGCGCTGACCCTTCGATCCCTCAACTTTTATACTGAGCATGAGGCAGATGGGATAGAATACCCTGTCGGTCAGTTTTGGGTCACCTGTCCTGCCTCCTCCTCCCTGCATGTGGGACCCCGCTATGCTTTTCTGCTGCCGACCCTCAAACGGGGCAAGTAGAGTTGCCTGAGGACTGGAGGAAGGCCAACATCATTCCAGTCTTCAAAAAAGGCAAGAAAGAGAACCCAGGGAACTACAGACCTGTTAGTCTCACCTCTGTCACTGGGAAGGTAATTGAGCAACTCATTCTGGATGTCATTTCCAAACACGTTGAAGAATAGGAAGTTATTGGAAATGGTCAACATGGATTTACCAAGGATAAATCACGCTTGACCAATCTGATAGCCTTCTATGATGTCATCTACCTTGACTTCAGCAAGGCTTTTTTTTTTTTACACTATCTCCCATAACATCCTCATTAGGAAGCTGTGGAAGTGTGGGCTAGATGAGGTGACAGCAAGGTGGATTGAGAGCTGGCTGTGTGACAGAACTCAGAGGGTTGTGATTAATGGAGCAGTGTCAAGTTGGATGCCTGTAACCAGTGGTGTCCCCCAGGGGTCAATACTCAGTCCAATCTTGTTCAATATATTCATCAATGACCTGGATGAGGGAATAGAGTGTATCCTCAACAAGTTCGCTGATGATACCAAACTGCAAGGGGTGGCTGACACTCCAGAGGGCCACGGCGCCATCCAGCGTAACCTTGACAGGCTGGAGAGCTGGTCAGAGAAGAACCTAATGAGGTTCAACAAGAGCAAATGTAGGGTTCTGCATCTGAGGAGGAAGAATGCACCAATATAGGTTAGGGGTGGACCTGCTTGAAAGGAGTTCTGAGGAGAAGGATCTGGGGGTCCTGGTAGATAGCAAATTATCCACGAGCGAGCAATGTGCCCCTGTCGCCAAAAAGGCCAATGGAATCCTGGGCTGCATAAGGAAGAGTGTGACCAGTAGGTCTAGGGAGGTCATCCTCCCCCTCTATTCTGCGCTGGTGAGGCCACAACTGGAATACTGTGTCCAGTTTTGGGCTCCCCAGTTCAAGAGGGACAGGGAACTGCTGGAGAGAGTCCAGCGAAGGGCAA
>NW_009647428.1:379224-380537 GCF_000708025.1 Charadrius vociferus | reverse complement strand
CAACTCCCCTGCTAAAGCAGGATTGCCTAGAGCACATTACTCAGGACTGCATCCAGGCGGGTTTTGAAAATCTCCAGAGAAGGGGACTCCACAACCTCCCTGGGCAGCCTGTGCCAGTGCTCTGTCACCCTAACTGTAAAGAAGTTCCGTGTTGGAACGAAACTTCCTATGTTCCAACTTGTGCCCATTGCCCCTCGTCCTGTCACTGGGAACCACTGAGAAGAGTCTGGCTCCATCCTCCTTCAACCCACCCTTTAGATATTTGTAAGCAATAATGTCTCCCCTCAGCCTTCTCCAACACATATAAGGCCACACTCTCCCACCCCTGACCCATACCAGATGTTGCCTCTGCTCCTCCACAGTGAAGGGAGGCAGGAGCTGCAATGGGGTCAGGGGGTTGCCGCCCCTCGCAGAGACCCAGGGAAGGAAACTGCAGTGGCAGCAGTGCTCGGTGGCTGATCCCTTCAGCCACCCCATCCCTTGAGCCATGATGCAGGATAAAGTGGATGGCTTGCAGTCAGATCACACATGATGGAAAGGCAGGCATGAGGCTCCTTGTGACCAAATCTTTCTTTGTTCCTTGACAAATGAGTCTTGGGAAAGTCACCCACTATTCATAGAATCGCATCACAAAATGGTTTGGGTTGCCTGGGACCTTTAAAGGCCATCTAGGCCAATCCCCTGTCATGAGCAGGGGCACCTTCACCTAGACCAGGTTGCTCACCATGCTGTCCGTGTGGTGCTCACATGGTCGGTGACCAAGGCTTGAGCCTGGTCACCAGGGCTGGTGGTGTCACCCTGTTCCTCAGTGGGTTTCCAGAGACCAGGTGGAACCAGAGGATTTGCAGCCACAGCTCAGGCCTCCCCCTCATCTGGAGCCTGCACAAAACTGCCCTGGTCTGGCCAAAGCGCCCAGCGCATCCAGCTCAGCCCACCAAGAAATGTATTAAAAACCCAACGTAAAACACCCCCAGGAAATCAAAATAAGCCCTGCATGAAGTTTAAAAAAAAGGGGGGGTGAAAAACAAAAACCACTCCAAAAAGTCAAAAGACAAAGACCCCAGAAACAAACAAACAAAAAAATCAAAATCACTGCCAAGAGATTTAAGAATAAAATAAATAGAAAACCAACCCCCATAACTTTAAAACAAACAAACAAAAAAAAGGGCAAGAAAATCCAAACCAGGCAAAGGGACGGGGACGGAGGGAGAGCGGGAGAGCAGGCTGGAGGCGGGGGGGAAGTAGGGCTAGCGGGAAGGACCGAACTACTCTGCGCATGCGCCACGGGGTGGCCAGCGCGTCCGCCAGTTACC
>NW_009647428.1:368107-376855 GCF_000708025.1 Charadrius vociferus | reverse complement strand
CAGGCTGGTGATGTTATTTTTTGGGGGAGCTCTGAGGGTTTGGGGGCTCAGCCCAAGGAGGTACTGGGATGGGTTGGAGCAAAAAATGTTTATTGATGGTATGTGCTGGGAACAGCAGGGCCTGTACTGGTAGTGCTGAGGCCCATACTATGAACACTGGAGGAGCACTGAAGTCCATACTGGCAGTGCCATGGGAGGCTTGGGCCCAGTATTGGGAATGCACTGGAGCTGCACTTGGAGTCTCGAGGCCCATACTGGGAGACTTAGAGTCTGTACTCAGACAAATGGCAGCTTTGGGGACCACACTGGAAGTGCACCGGAGCTGCACTCAGGGCCCATACTGTGAGCCTTAAGGTGCATACGGGGAGCACTGGGAGCCTTGGGGCCAATACTGGGATCATACTCGGAGAGTTCCAGCCCAGGCTGGCACTGTACTGGGAACACTGGGTCCATATTGGGAACATTGGGGCTCATACTAGGATCTTGCTTTAACTGTAGCTTATGCTGGCATGATAGTCGGGGCACTGGAGTCCATATTGGGGTCTCACTCACAGATGTGGCTCAGGCTGGCACTGTCCTGAGAGTCCTGGGCCCACACTAGGAATGTTGGGGCTGTACTAGGAACCTACTTAAAGAGCTGTGACTGAAACTGGCACTGTACTAGGAGCATTGATGCTGCACTGGAACAACTGGGCCCATACTGGGAATGTGGCAGCCCGTACTGGGATTGTGCCTGAAGACCTGTGACTTAACCTGGCATGATACTGGGAGCGCTGGTGCTATACTGGGATCATACTCTGAGAGCTGTAGCCCAGACTGGCATGGTACTGGGAGCATTAGAGCTCATACTAGAACACTGGGCCCATACTAGGATCGTGCTTGAAGACCTGTGGCTCAGGCTGACGTCATACTGGGAACAGTGGGCCCATACTGGGATGGTGGAGTGGCGTGTGTGCGATACTGGAATGTGCTGGGCCATATCGGTGTGCTCAGGGGCTGGTGAGGTCCTGATCACCCACACCATCAGCCCCAGCCCCTCCATCAGCACCTCCAGGAACTCCAGGTCTGCCCCATGGTTGCCCACGAAGTGCCCCACATTGCCCCATAAGTGTCCCCCAGTTTGCCCTCAGCTACCCCATAGCTGCCACCCCCACCCCATAACCACCCCTAGATTCCCCCTACTGCCCCATTTTTCCTTTTTCCCCATTTTGGCACTGTTACGCCCATTTTCACGCCATTTCTTCCTATTTCTTCTTGGTGTTGCCCCACTTTTTGCTGTTCTTCTGCCCATTTTCCCCCGCTTTTGTCCCATTTGCCCTGTTTTGGCATATTCCCCCTGTTCTTGCCCCAGTCCCCATAACTGGGTAGTTTTGCCCCATGTTGCCTCAGTTTTGCCTTTTTTCCCATGGTTTTGACCTGTTTTGCCTTGTTTGTGTCCCTTTTCCTCCCTCCTGTTTTCTGTTTTCCCTGTTTCTCCATTTCTTCTCTGTTTTCCGTTTCCCTCCCTTTCTCTCTAGTTCTTCCATTTTTACCTTGTTTGCTCCATTTCTGTTTTTCACCACCCCCACCCCCCATTTCTGACCCATTTCCTCACATTTTCTCCCCAAGTTTTCTCTCCTGTTTCCCCTGGGTTTTGCCTGTTTCTGCCCCATTTTCCCATTTTACCCTGTTTTTCCCCCCATTTCTCTGATGTTCTAGTTTTCTCCCCACTTTTTACCCATTTGTGCCCCGCTTTTCCCCCCCATTTTTCCCTTCCCCCATTTTCGCTCATTTTTGCCCCTATTTCTTCCTCCATTTTTCCCCCAGTTCCCCCACTACACCCCATTTACCCATTCCCCATGTTTTTCATGTTTCCCCAACTTTGCTCCCATTTCTTCCTGCATTCCCACATTTTCCTGATCTGCCTGTTTTTCCTGTTTTTTCCATGCTTTTTTCACATTTCCCCGCTTCTGTGTTTTCTCCCATTTTTGTCCCTCTTCTTCCCCCATTGCCCCTGGTTGTCCCCCCACTCCCACCACCAGCAGCACCAGCCAGCTACCCGCTCCTCATTCAGCCACTCCATTGTGTCTGCGGTGTACATTCCCCCTCCCCAGCACCCACCAGTAAGCACCAGTACACACTAGTGCCCACTGGTGCCCCCCCGCCCCAGCATTTCCCCTCCCTCATCTCCCAGTATGTCACAGAGCCTCCCCATGCTTCCCAGCATAGACCACAGCCCCAGAGCCCTCCTCCCCACTATGCACTAGTGCATCCCAGCTCCTTCCCAGTATGGCCCAGGACCCTCCCAGTATGGTCCAGAGCCTCCCCCTGCCCCCCAGAATGGCCCAGAGCCCCAGATCCATGCTTCCCAGTGAGTGGCAGTATAGTCCAGCACCATCTCAGTATGGCCCAAAGTCTCCCAATGACTCTCAGTACAGCCCAGACCCCCAGACCCTTGCCTTCCAGTATGGCCTAGTGCCCTACCCAGGACTCCCAGTGTGATTCGAGGCTGCACAGTGAGACCCGGTATGGCCCTGAGACCCATACCTGTATATCTCACTGCTGCCCAGTACACCCTACTGCCTGCCTGGTGCTTCCTAGTACACCCCAATGCCTCCCAGTGCCCTCCCAGGCCACCCCAGTCTCCCCAGTGGCACTCACAGGCTGGGGCCCTGGGACAGAGCGCCTCCCTCCTCCTGTGCACTGGGGCCTTCGATGGGGGCCCCCTCAGAGGGCCTCCCTCTGACATCAGCAGTGGGGGTCATGTATGATGCCACACCTAGTTACAGCACTCCTGCTGTGGTGCATCATGGTGTGCCACCACATATCATGTCCCTCCTTCCCACCTGGGGTGGGGCCATGCATTAGTCCTGGGTCCCTGGCCCCTCCCCAAGTGTGGTATCATGTGATGCAATGTGATGTCATGTCATGCCCCATGCCCCCTGCCATGGGATGTCATCATGTGTTACCGTGTCATATGTCTGTGTGTTCCTGGACCTGGGGGCACATGGCAGTCCCAGGTCTCTGTCTCTCCCAAGTGTGATGTCATGTGATTATATCAACCTGATGTTGCAGATGCAAGCCACATTTGGCATAGCATCTTTAGCACACACTCGTAAGTGTACACTGAGTAGGAGGCGATCTCTACTGCAGGTCTGGCCCTGCCTCACCCCACGACCCCACCCATTGTTCAACGGCCCCACCCCAGCAAGACAACTGCCTCAGGGCCTAGGCCTTGCACCCTCCTGTCTCGCCCGGCGCTGGTCCATGCCCCCTCCCAACATGGCTGCCCCCACCCCCAGAATTCCTCCTCCCTCCCTGGGTGGTCCTAAATGAGGAAGCACAGTGCTCAACCAGTTCTTTCTGCCCTGCCCCTTTCAAGATGGCCACGCCTCCCCACAACCCATCTTCCCTCCTGACTTGCTCTGGCAGATGAAGCCCTGCTCATTCACTCACTCGGCCCTACTCACTCCACCAGGCACTCCAAGGCCTCCCGTCATTAGGCCCCGCTCACCCCTGTAGGGCACGCCCATTTCCCCAGGAAGTGTTTCCCCAGGTGCATCACCCCCCACACTCTCACCCTGAGGCCCCGCCCACTTAGCCATGGTGCCGGTTAGCTACACCCATCACCTAGCCACGCCTCTTCCGTGGCCCCACCCCCTCCCCTCCAGCCTTTTCCTGTTCCTGCAGGCTTTCACAGGCCTGGGCCCTGTCCTGCCCCCTCCCTGCCAGGCCCCGCCCCTTCCAAGCTCAACCCCTTACAGGGCCCCTGCACCACCAGGAGCATCCAACAGCCCCCAGGGCAGCAGAGGTGATAAAGGCAGCGCTGAGGAAGGGGTAGAGCCCCCACAGCTCCCCCTGCCCCAGGGCCCAGGACCCCTGACAGTACAGCAGGGGACAGCCTCCTGCCACGCCCACCCACGATGTCAGCAAGGGATGGGACGGGGGATGCCCCTGCACTCACCACAGTCATGGCCATTGGTGGTGATGGTGCTTAGGGACACAATGGTCAGCACAGTCTGGAGGGGGGTGATTTGACCTCTGACTCCCTGTGACTCCTGACACCTCCCTGGTACCACCAAGAGTGACCCTGCCTTGACCCCAGGCCTGACCTGTGACCTCCCCCAGGGTCATTAGGTCAGTTCTGTGCCAATGACACCAGATGAGGTCACTGGGGTCCATGTCGGCAGGTGGCACGGTGCATGTTGCAGTAACAGTAAGTTGCAAGAAGGTGCGGGGGCCTGGTTGTGGCAGGGCCCAGCTGAGCAGCACTGGTGCACAGCAGTGGATGCTGATTCCTCCTTCCCAGACGCCTCAGGAGTGAGTCTTCAGTTCACAAATAGCAATTCTCCAACTTAGTTTTTACTGTTTGGGTCAAAGTTCCTCCTTGAGTGTGTGGTAAGGTAGTTATTCCTGATTCATTAAACAGTATGTTCATATGACTGCATGTTTCAGCACGAGTGATGCTCCCTCAGTGACGGGAGCTCCACAGTGCCACCTCTGCGCATGCAATTCATTGTGCTGGCTCTTATTTTCTATCCTGTTCTTATTCTATATTTGCCTGTTGTCTCTCCCCAGTATTATTACCTGCATTCTTGCACCCATTCTTTTCACCTCTTGTATGTTTTTCCTTACAAAAGTACTTGCCTTCTGCCATGCATCCTTCCAGTGATGTACAGTCCCTCCTCCCACTCCCCCATTGACTGGGCTATGTGTGGGCATGAGCATTTTCTCCCCTTCTCTGCTCCTCCCCACTATTTCCCATGTCTGTGCCCCATTTTTCGCTGAGATGGTTTACTTCGTTACTAGAAGCTGCTGCAGTGCTGTGTTTCGGGTGTGGGATGGGAAGGGTGGAGGTAGCACACTCTTGGTTTTGGCTGTTGCTGGGCTGTCTAGGCCTTTTCTGGTCTTCACACCAACCCACCAGCGAGCAGGCTTGCGGGGGCACAAGGAGTTGGGAAGAAACACAGCCAGGACAGCTGACCCTGACTGGCCAAAGGGATATTCCATGCCATTCCACGATCGGTATATAAAGCTGGGGGAAGAAGGACATTTGGAATGCTGGCATTTGTCTTCCCAAGTCACTGTTATGTGTGATGGAGCCCTGCTTTTCTGGAGATGGCTGAACGCCTGCACGCGTATGGGAAGTAGCAAATGAATTCCTTAAGCTGTTTTGGTTGTGTGCACAACTTCTGCTTTACCTATTAAACCGTCTTTATCTCATCCCATGTGTTTTCTCACTTTTCCCCTTCTGGTTCTCTCATAACACCCCCTGGGGGTAAGTGAGCAAGCAGCTGGGGGGAGGGAGCTTAGCTGCCCACCAGGTTTAAACCACAACAGACCCTTAAATATATTGGGTATGAATGTTTTGAAGTCACAGGCTAGTAAGACTGTTAGGCACTTGGGTGACAAACCGTCAGACCCAGAACTCCTTGGTCTCTACAGATTAAATACCAGCGCCGGGGCCTACTAGTTTCCTGTTACAGGCTGTACCTAAATTACCTAGAAGTGCCTTAATTCATGTATGACAATATCATACTAGCCCTGACGCAACACTAGGCATAACTACTCTTATTCAGGATTTAGAATGATGAGATATTATTGTCGTGGTTTAGGCCAAATCGGCTACTGGGGACCTGGGGGACCCCAGATGGGACCGACAGATGCTCTCCTCTACCCCTCTTCAGAGAGAGGGGCAGAGGAGGAAAAAGAGACTTATGAGTTTAGAAGGAACTAAACTACTTTAATGAAATATTAATAATAAAATAAAAAAAAGAAATAATGAAATATATACAAAACCGTATCAAGCTCCCAAGATGACAATCACGACACCGGCTGGCACCGGGGCAGGCCCAGGCGTCGGCCATTGCAGGAAGAGAGAGAGCTGACCTTTCGATCCCTCAGCCTTTATACTGAGCATGAGGCAGATGGGATGGAATACCCTCGTTGGTCAGTTTTGGGTCACCTGTCCTGTTCGCTCCTCCTTGCACGTGGGACCCCACTATGCTTTTCCACTTCTGACCCTCCAATGGGGCAAATAACAAAGTTGGTTGGCCTTGGTTGTTATAGCAATAAGTATAAGCAAGGTCCTCTCTGCATACCATGCCTGGGCATCAACTATAAACATAGGTCTTATCACCCTGAGAGAGTGAACATTGTCTGCACAATATGCTGTTAATTTCAGTTGTTAGAAAGGCCCAGCTTAGAAGGGAAGTTACTGACCAAAATTGGTTCTGTTTTACCTCAAACCAGGACAATTATTCAGAAAACTCATTCCCCACATAACTCCCACATGTGGCCGTCCATAAGCCTACCAGTACTCAGTGTTTGGCAGTAGGTTATCCTCAGCTGAATGAAAATACTGTACCCTTATACACTGCCACCCTACCTATAATGGATCTTATTTTTTCTATAGAGTGAACAGTCTATCCTTGGCTGGCTGCCCTGTATATAAAAGATATGTTTTTCATGGTTCCATTACAACCTGTGGATCAAGAGAGATTCACTTTTACCTGTGGCAGAATACACTTTTACCTTATTACACCAAGGATTCAAACATAGCCCTACATTGTCACATCAGGTTTAGGTAAGGAATTAAGAACAAGTCCCACAGGAACAAGGGGTGATAGTATATCAGTGTACAGAAGGCATTTTAGTTGTAGGGGATTGTCCCAAGAAGGTCTGAAGAATCTGGAAGGCAAGGGGATTACCATCCCTGAGGCTAAATGATAGGGATCTAGCCAAAAGGTTCAATTTTTAGGCATAATTTGGCAAGGTGGCAGATGGTATATTCCCTCTGGTACCTTGCAGCAAATATCCAAGTTAAATTCACCCTTTGCTAAGGAGTTTCAACAAGTCCAGGAACATTAGGATTCAAGTAAGCTCACATCCAGAATGTAGCATAATTGCCTGAACCTTATGCAATCAGCTTCAGAGGTGTGGTACCTGGGAATGGACAGTTACTCATGATGAAGCATTTCATATTAATACGCAATGCTTTAGAATATCAGCCTATGGGTCTGATAATAGCAGGGGGCCCCCTTCAGCGTACATAAAAAGCATTTAGCTTACAAAATCCCTTTCAGAGAAAATAATCACAACCCTCTTCACACACCAATCTGCTTCTCTAAGGAAATGCCCCCTATTTTGCATAATACAGCATAATCAGTACAAGGTAAGAATATTGCAGGTGGCCTCTGAGTAAAGTAACACTTCTGAAATACTGGAACACAGCACTTTTTCATG
Source organism: Charadrius vociferus (assembly GCF_000708025.1). Classification (NCBI taxonomy): domain Eukaryota; kingdom Metazoa; phylum Chordata; class Aves; order Charadriiformes; family Charadriidae; genus Charadrius; species Charadrius vociferus. The sequence goes on along the minus strand of NW_009647428.1, from coordinate 369,631 downwards.
GTAAAGAGAGATCAATTCAAAACATGACAAAACACTACAAGTACTGGCATGAAGCAGTAACAGGCACTGTAAGAAGTCTGCTGTGGCTAAAATTCAGTTAGCAGCTCACAGAAGAAATATGGTGCTGCTCCTGCTTTGCAAAAATTCCAAGATCCAGGAGTTTCTAATTGAAGTGGAAACTGCCACAGCCCTATTGGATAAAGCTGGGCCGCCCTTCCCCTTTCTCTTCCTCTGTTCACGTTCATGTTTTACAGCTGAGTTGTACACATTTAGCAACCTGAAAAACCCATCATTGCCTTGTCTTTTTCACCCTCCTTTTCTTTCCTCAAAACAAGTTGCTTTTAAAGGTTGAGGAGAAAGCAAGCTTAAAACATGAGCTGGGGAAATAATATAACCAGAAGACCTCTAGTTTAAGTGATGCTTATTAAAAATAAATCACTACCAGAGTTAAGTGATACAACTGCTCTTCCATTTATTTCAAATCAAACTGTTTGTGAACTGGATTCATTAAAGACTTCATTTTCCAGACAGACAGGTTCAGTAAGGTTGATAGTCGTAGCATGTGGCAGTTTAGAGGAAGCCGCACAACAAAGCAACTTGCTAGCACTTAACACTTCGTACAAAATGGAGATGGACTTTTTTTTAAATGGTGCAAGAAATGTTCCATCACAAGTCATTGCTGATGACACCAGGAAGTATTCTGCGAACAGAATTCATCTGCAGGGACAACAGGCATCTTCCCCGTACTCCCAACTAGGCTATCACTCTGAGATCAGACATATATAAATGAAACATTTTATAACCATTTAGTATCAGATGTCTGCCTCTGGCACAACGTTTAATTAACAAACAGGGGAAAGCAGCTACAGTCCATTTTATGTTTTCATATACTGAGTTTTCTTGTGTTCATATACTGTCCAGCTTCTTCAGGATGAAAGGAGCTAAAAAGAAAAAATAAAGCAGCATGAACGTAACACAGCCGAAGATAACAAGAACTCTGCAGTGAGTCTGTGATGAAACTGCAGCACATTTACATGGCATATAATAGTCATACTCTGGGTGAGATTCCACCCTCTGCCTCCCACATAGTCCTTTCTCTCCCTGCACGATTGCTTTAACAGGTGAGGCAGCATGATTCATGGGGGAATCGGGTATGCCTGCTTCTGCTGCAGGTCACAGTTTTCGACACTACCAGGTGCAGGGTGGGAGGGGGTTAGACACCCAAACGTGACTTTTTATTTACTGAACAGAAGGGCACCCTGGAAAGTAGAAAGCCTCTGATGCAACAGTGTAAGGAACTGCCTGCAAGACAGACAGCGTGGACCTGTTCTTTCATGCTTTAGAAGAGTACGGCAGCACTGCTGCTCGCCCAAGCCTAGCACTCCAGGCGCCTCAGGGAACGCCGCGGGGACGCCTCTCCCGCTCCCCCAGGGACGCGACCGGCCACCGGGACGCGGCTCTTCCGCAAGCTCTCCCGCAACGCCTCCGCGGGCACAGCACCAGCCAGAGCCAAAAACGCCCCGA
>NW_009647428.1:358467-367772 GCF_000708025.1 Charadrius vociferus | reverse complement strand
GCCCGGTGGGGTGGTCGGGGCAACAGTGGTTCGCGGACCGTCTCTGCCGAGGGGCGCTGGCCACGGTTGCACCTGCTTGTGCCAGGCCGAAAGCACAGACATGGAGGCTGACTGGGGGTCGGGGAGCTGCAAGGGTCCCCGCACAGAGTTTCTCTGTCCTGCCTCCAGCAGTGTGTTCGTCTTTTACACCTGCTAGGTTGCAGGCAGTAGTGTGCTGTTCTCGTGGCAGAGATGAGTCTGTGATGGGGAGCTGTACCACCCGAGTCACTGCTCCTCCGGGGCTGGAAGGCAGCTCTCCCCACCCTGGGCTTAAGGCTACAGCAGAGCGGCCTTGAAGCTGCCTGGTCTGGTTGCCCTGAGGGTGTGAACTTGGGAGCCTTTGTGCAGGCAAAACACTGGCATGTGTGCAGGGAACAGGAGTTCGAGTTAAGCATAGCTGTCATGGAGGAGAGTCATGCAGCTTACCAGGAACCTCCCTCCTCAGCTCAGTGCCTTCCTGTAGAAGGCAGAGAGTAGGGCACAGAAACAGAACGGCCCTACATAGTAAGGCACAGAGAAACTGTACGATGCCTGTCAATTCTTGCAAGTAATAGTGCTTGGAATGTCTGTTACCAACAAGGTCTGTGACTAATGAGGAGCCAGAGTTATGTCTGAGCAATGGATATCAGATGCTTGTCTTGGGCTTGGGCATGCATCATATGGCTCTGTCTAGGGCAGATGGACACAGATGAAGCAGAGCCTGCTTTTGTAGATTACACCTCACGACGCTTAAAAACATGTCATAGCACAACAGCTTCAAACTCAGCAGCTCTGGCCATCACAGCCCCTGCTGCAAACCCTGTTGGCTTCCCAGTCTGTGAGGTGTGCATGACAACACAGCCCCGAAGAGCAAACTACTCTTGATGTGCTTGATCACTGGGGACACAGGCTTATAGCCACACCAGGGAGGAGCAGAGGTTGCCTTGCTGGCCCGTCTGAACGCTTCCAAGTGCCTTCATTCTGGATAATCTATTTACAATGGGACTTAATAGATGTCTGTTTTTCTCTAATTGCAGTAGAGTTCATGTGACTGTGTGTCAATCTGTATCTGGCTCTGCTAGTTTTCCTGAATCATGCACTCTCTCCTGAATTAGGCACCACTGTCTTTGGTACCACTGCTTGACACACTAGACCTAAAGGCCTCAACAAATTCCTCTTATCTGCTACGGTCATTTTGTCTATAAGCTGTGTCTGAAGCAACATATGGCATGCACGCTAGGAAGTGTGATCCCCTGTGCATCCAGCACTGCAATAAAGAAGGCTTGTCTTCTAAAACTTTCTAACAAGTCTTAGAGGGTTTTCTTTGACCGAGTTTTACGGTATCATGCTGATCTGCAGTTTGTTACTCCTTCAGCTAGTAACTGATTTATCTGTGCTGCTTCGTTTTGTACACAGGAGCCTTCACCCCAGCACAGAACCCCATCATGCAAGATCTTCTACAAAGGCAACCCCCATTCCCAAACAAGTCCAGGGAGACTGTTGGAGGCCAGTAATATTTAACAGGTACAAAGAGGCTGAGAGGGCCAGGAATCATGGCTTTGGAGAGGCACCATGCCAACCACAAAGCCCCCTCTCTGGGAGCTGGAGGTCACGGGAAACTGGACCGTGGGTGAGTTTCAGTCAGAATAATGGATGACTGTGAATGCTGACTTGAATTGTGCCCTTTTTAAGGACAGGAGCTGGTTCAGGCCTGAGACCTGTCTCACCTAGAGAACTGTGTATGCAGCCCTCAGTCCTCACTCTTGAGCGCCGTCTGCACCATATGGGCTTCAGCCAGTCAAGCCCATGGCAGGCAGCCAGCAGTGCTTTCAGGAGCACTCTTCAAGTGCCAGGAATACCATCAGAGATGGACACAGGTACTAGTGATGCCTAGAGAGGATCAAGCAAGCATGCAGTGTCTGGTGCGTCTCCCTACCTCCCCCTCAAGATATCTGGGTTCCACAGCCCACACTGCTCTGCCTGTGCTCGATGGGATCAGGCAATGCACAGTAGGCAGATAATTAAAGAAAAACGGATTTCTCTCAGCCAAGCTGCCCGTGACCTGAGGCAAAACCAATTACAGAGAAGCTGCTTTCATTGTGCCGGTGATTACCAGCGCTAAATGCATCTCCCACTGGCTGGAGGAGCTTTCCTGCCTTTCTGAGCTACCTCAAGGGCCCTCCCTGACTTTGCAAAGATGGCCAAGGAGGAATGTTCCCAAACCACTCTACTTCCAGCACATTTGCCAGACATTCATTCCCAATCCCCAGTGCAAATGAAGGAGCAACCTTATCTGGTCACGGAAGTTGTAAGACTGCTCTCTTGAGAGCTTTATAGCAAGGTCCTGGAGAAAAATAAAATGGAGATCTGCTGCTGACTAGCCTCGTTCTGCTGGCTTCCAGGAAATCTTGTTGATTTACTGAGGGAGGTAAATGGTCTTTCTCTGGTCTTTGCTAGCAGAAACAGATTGGCAGGTCCCAAGCCCATCTTGGCAGAAAAGGAAGGAGTCTCATCCTACATTTCAAGACTGTCGGTCCTTCCAGTCTTGGTTTGTATTTGGAAAGCAGAAGTAATGCTCTTTTGCCAAGCATTGCTCTGGAGAAGCTAAACGACCTTGAGCAAATCTGGGCCAAGCTGACTCAAATATGACCCAGTATTGAAAGAGACTGGGGCAAGGTGAAGACAGAAAAATGCTGTTAGGGAGCAATGTGAGTGAGGACTCTGACAGGACATTGACTGGAATGTTGTTGCCCAACAAGTTGTTTCACTGTAGCCACCCCATTCTCCTTGTCCTGTTGTGAGATGGGGGGATGAAAAACATTTCCTTTGGGAGACATCTACATGGGATAGGCAGGAGGCTTCAGGTGTGGCGTGACTGGCAAGGAACAGAAGCCATTGGTTTGGGGTTTTCACAGCAGCATGAACAACTTCCTGACCTGTCCTTGAAATGTTTGCAGCAATTTTCCAGAATTCCCTCAAACCTCTAAGCTGCGTAGTTTTGACAGCTCATACCATGTCCTTAGTTTTATTCAGTCCTGTAAGTGCATGAGAATTTTACTTTTCATTTCCTGGGGCTGCAGGCAGGTTACTAGGCACTGACTGGGCATTGGATTGAGGTTAAGGTCTCTGAACAGAACACAGACGACTGCAAAACATGTTATGTGAAATGGCCATGTATGGCAAGTAACAGTGTGAAAAGCTGACAAAGGATGCTGATAATGCCACCAGGGACAGCTGGATCTCCCAAGTGGTTATGGAGCAGCGATGTGAGGAAATGTCAAACTTCACAGGTAACTGGACAGAAGCACTGGGGTCCTTCTGGGGCAAGGCCAGCAGGTCCTCAGTAACTGTGTCAGTAATAGCATGTAATGCCAAGATTACCGAGGTAACAGTATCAGAAACACTGAATTGGACACAGATGTTAAAAAAACCAAGCAAACCAAAACACAACACCAGTGGGGAAAAAGTAGTTAGAAGACAGTTGTTCCTTTGGCAGGAGACTGGGAAGTACAAGGATTGTGAAACAGAGGGTGGAAAAACAGGAAAAAGGACTACCAAGCTGCACAGATGTTGTGACCAGTGCTGCATGGAGGAAGTGGCCGAGCAGTCCTATGTGTGATCATCATTGCTAGAGCAGAATCTTAAACCGAACCTGTTGTTTTGGCCACAGCATGCATATCAAGCCTACTGTCTTGGTCAGGAGGATGAAGGAGAAGGCACATTGTTCTCCCTAACTGACTTTAGAACACCCAGGTGAATGGATTGAACTTCCCGGTATTACCATGTAGATGCATCTTCTAGGCGTGATTGCTTTGGCAGCTACCTATCACTTTCTAACATTGTTTAAAAACAGGTTCAGCTTTTTCTAGCCTGGCTGATAAAAGATTGACAAGGTGACACAGAATATGAATTTGCATTTGCTTACATGCCAACTTAGCAAGGAAACCAGTTCACTCCACATGTCAACCACTTAAGGTCCACATAAGCCAAGGTGCATTTCATGGTCCAAGGATAGGCATGGTCTGGCTGCCTCTTTACCCTAACGGCAAAATCACCCAGAAGCAGGCCCAGGTCCATGCACCCTCTGCATGCACAATAAAGAAAGCAACATTGCCTTGTGCCTGTGATTCAGATGACTTGTTTGTACGTGAGTGAGGAGCTTTGGTTCTGGCTTCTTCTTGCCATTGCTGTGGGTGGGCAGAAGCTGTCTGGAAAACTGCAGGACCTAGGTGCAAACAAGCTCTGCAGGCCAAGGAACAGAGACTCCAGGTCTGTGTGCTGGGTGGGAATGCAGAGAAGAGGTTGGCTGAGCAGGGCTGCCCAGGGACCTGAGCTAGGACTCACTAGAGAAAACTCAAACTTCTTTCTCCAGGGGTTCTCCCCCTCCCATGAAGTGCTGGCCCTGGCACTGGGGCACAGCTAGTGCAAAGGGCAGGCAAAAAAATAGTGCTCAGAAATTAAATCTGCCCTTTTTGAGAACTCAGGCAGGTTTGTGGGGCAAAGGAGCTCACCAAGATGGCTTGATCCTCATTGATGAAGATGGTTTGTGAAGTGGCCCTCCATATGCTGTTCTGGGGTGTTTCTCCAGGGCAGCTCCCAGATCCTGGAGGTGGCTCATCAACCAGCTGAAAGGACAGCATGCGTTTCCCTTAGGCAAGGAAGCGTTAGCCTGCCCTGGCCCCTTGAGCATCTACCAGTAAGATTCAAAGTGCCAGAAAGCTCCACTTCTGGAGCTGGATCAGGATGTTTATCACTGATGCATATCAAAGGCATTTTAGAGGCCCAGGGGAAGCCTTGCAGAAGCATTAGGAGTAGGCAAAGTAGATAGTGCTGGAGCCTTGGTGCTACCTACCATGTTGACCTTTTCACCCCATCAAAAGAATCAATATTTATACATACACTAATGGCAGCATTTGCGTTTGTGAAAACAAAAAGACTTTCTCTTTGTTGGCCAATAAATTTCAGCTTGCCATTCTCTAGTCTCTCTTTATTGGCATCACACAGTTGGTCAGATTGTGCAAAGATACATTTTCTGGGCTTCATCAATGCAGCCCAAAAAGCAAATTAATGTGACTGCCAATTCAAGGTGAAGAGACAGTTCCTACCCACCCCACTGATGCCTCTCAGCTTCTCAGGCCTGATGCCATCTCTCCTGGTGCATTGGTGCACAAATAGCATGCATGGGCCTTGCTACTGGAGTCTGGTGCTCAGTGCATCGGCTCCCCAGCACCTTGCAGCTGGAGCGTCCTTACTCACTACTTTCAGTTCAGCTGCTCTAAAATCAGATGTGGCTAAAGACCAAATGTATGTTGAGCCTAGGACAGATGCATCTACTGCAGGTGGTAATGCACAGGCACATGAAAAGGTACAGGTATCTAACCCAGGCTTAACCAGGGCAAGGAGTGTCTGAGTTAGGCTGGCTTAGGCCAGTTCATTTAATTCAAGGCAGTCTCCCTTATAAAGAAGAATGCTCTGGCAGATCCTCCCAAGCAGGACTGCCCTGGCAGTTTTGCCTGTGAAGCTTGGTCTGCCATTTCAGTCCACAGACTGTTTTCTTTTGGGACAGTCAGTTGTGAACAGCTTTTCTTTTTATTTCCTGTGTTTTTCAGCCTGGATCTGCAGCCTCTGCTGTGAAGGTCAGGAAATAAGACAAGGGCTGTTACATACGATTCTGCAAGTTTTCAGAAAGTTTGTCTACTCAAATGGTCCACAGCTAAATGCAGCTGTTGTACATGGTGTCTGGGGCAGCTGTACAGCAAGATCAGTGCCCATTGCTCGCTCAGTAGTCATATCGTCCAGGGCTACGGTAACAGGCACCCAGAGATGGCATGGTCTTCCACACATTTAGCCCCTCTCCTCAGTTCTGAGGTGGGTAACATCATCCCCATCTCACTGAAGAGAAAAACTCTGCAAGATAGGCATCTGACTATACACAGTTAGAGCCCTGCCTCTGACTTCACCAGATCTGAAGTCTTTTCCTTTCAACTAATTCCAGGCTGAAGCTGCGGCTTAGATTGCAGCTAATGGCAGCTACTTAGGGCCAGGGAAGTCAGCAGTGCCAATCACACTTTTCCAGAAGAACTCTTGGTGTCTGTACAAGGGGGAGGACTCTCTCGCACAGATAACTTCATTGCATGACAGACTCCAAAATGGAAACTGCATCTACTCCTTCTAACACTGTGCTGTAGCAGAGCTGTCAACTGGATGGCTAATCCAAAGGGGAAGCAAAATGGCATGGAGCTTAAGCAGAGAAAGATTTTAAAAAATACATTGCACTAGGAATAATGTAGGAGACTGAGTAGCTTCTCATGCAGGGTTACATTCAGCATAGTGCTGCTGGGTAGAGTGACATCCTTAGCTGACACTAGGACTGTGGGAGAGACATTAATTTTCTGCATAGCAAGCAACAAGAAATAAGGCAGTGTTCAGGCCCATAGGGTATCCTGGGGGTATGTAAACTGGGTGATAGAAAGGGGCAAGACCATACCACAGCAGACACTCCAGCGATGTAAATCCACATAGTTCTGTTAAAACACAGCAGAACAACTCCAGAGCAGGAAGACTCATGCCCTCACCTCACCTCTGTATTGCTGTGAGCACAGTGAAAAGGCACAGTGGGGCCCAGAGAGACACAGTGTGAAGAGATGGTGCCAACCACATGAATTGCTGATTCCTTGGGGCACCTTGGCCTGGAAGCCTCCCCCTTCACAGCAGTGTAGTGTTCTAGCCAGGTCCCTGATCCCCTTTGCTGTGGGTTGTATCTCTGTAGCAGCACTTTGGAATGCAAGGCAGATAACAGCATTGGGATGGACCTGAGAGCAGTTAACGAGCCTGAGAAACAGTTAATGGGTCTGAGAAACAGTTAAGTTAAGGAAGACATGATAAGAAGTAGAACTGGATCTCATCCAGACCATAACAGGAGCTCACATGTACACAGCTCTGTGTGTGTGTTGTATATGGGAAAAGAGCACGACCAGAATACTGGTTGTGCAGGGTTGGATGTTGAGAGGAATGAAGAGTGCGAAGGACGTAAACAACCTGTTTGGCTGCATAGATGAGATCCGTATCTGTAACTATATAATAGCTGCACATGCTAATAAACTTTGTCTTGGTTCACAACACTGAGTCCATGCATTCAGTTGGCTGCATATCTGCCCAGCAGCCCCACCAGCTACATCCTGCTTGATGGGGACCTAGGGCAGGAGGACAACCCATGATGTGTAGCAGGCAGAGAAGGAGAAGCAGGACAGTGCTCACTCAGACCACTGGTCTGGCCTCTGGCCTGGGACCCTTGCATGCACACCACATCTCTGGACACCAGGGGCTTGGCACCTCAGGGGCCAGAGTGTGACACAGAAAACCACAGGCTGGTTTTCTATGATAGGATTTGCTTTACCATCAGAGGTCACCATCCCACCATTCATCCCCAGGCCAGCAGCCTGCCAGCCCTGTTCCCAGTGATGGTAGACTGGCAGATGACAACGTGGCTTTAGTCCATCCCTTTCTGCACTGCCTGCATCGGCAGGCGGGCTAGTGCTCAGGCAGCAGAACTGAGTTTGCTCCTCCCAGAAGGAGCACACCTCCGACAAGGGGTTCTTCTGCTTCTCCTGTTGCCTCCATATGCAACACTCAGGCTGCCTCTGTCTCCTCTGTGAAAGCCTGAAGCTGTTCCTGTGGTGGTTGCTCCCCAGAGCTGGAAGGAGACTGGCACAGCAGCCTTAAGCTGCAGCATGGAGGGGGATAGTAGTGATGCTCCAGCCTCCCCTCTCTGCTTCTGCCAGACTGCTGGAACTGGCTCACCGGTGAAGAAATTATCTTTGACTGCTTCGTGTCAGGGGAGGCTGGATCTGGCAGCGTGGGAGAGGCAAGGCTGCTGTGCCCTGGCCCAGCCAGGAGCGAGGATGAGCAGATATGAGCAGAAAGTGCGTGTGCACACATGCACACCCTTACAGTACACAAGTACGCATATATACATGGCTGTCTACACACACCAATGAAGACAGGCACCCAAAGCACTCACTCAAATGCAGACAGAAGAAGCAGCCTTGACCTGCTCCCCTTTCTGGCCAGAGACCACCATGAAAACACACACACACTATAGAGAGTCCCTCAGGAAAACTGCTAGAAGCGTAGTTGAATAAAGTGCAGAACAGACTGTGCTGACCCAGCGCAGGGCATAGCCAGACAAGCATCGCGACCAGAAAACGGTTTATGTGCTGCCGGCCCCTTTTATCCCCTTATTCCTCTGTTTTCCCACATTTGTTTTCCCCAAACCGTGTCGATGCCTGTGTTTCCCCACATTTGGTTCCTCCCCTGGACATCCTGTAATAAGCCTTGTGCAATCCTAAATGCTCTTCTCCTGCACCCCGCAGTGTCTCCGGTACCCGTGGCCACGACTCCTGGGGCTGTGAGGTGCTCAGGAGAGGGTGGGTGCCCCCCAGCCCATGGGGCTGAGCTCCCCTGAGACTGGGAGGAGCTGGGCTGGGGCTCGTGGCTCTGAGGGTATCACTGGGGACCTCCTGTGGCCCAGGGCTCTTCTTGTGTGTGCAGATGAGCTTTTCATTACCAAAGTTATCATTCCCAAGCTGTGATCTTTCTTCTTTGCGAGAAACAATACTGAAAGCAGTGTTATTTGACCAGTCATATTGGAATCTGCCTCAGTCAGCCCATGTGAGGCCAGATAGTTTGAAATCCCCCATCAGTTCTCAATTCAGGCTTCCCAGGGATGTCCCCAAGACTCCAGATCTCTTTTATCACCCTTCAGCCAGTCCTATTGTTCTGCTGTGGTCTGGTACAAATCTAATACATTTGGTAACTTGGCATGAAGCTCTGAGTTCTCTTGTTAGTGGATACCACTTTGCATCCCCAGGAAAGAGAACTATGGCTTGGTTTCTTTTCTAATTAATCTTCTGCTTCCTGTGTGGATTGCTTTGAACATACCATCCAGGGGCACTGGTAGGAAGGGAAATGTGATGCAGATTGTCCAGGAAAGCTGCATTAATCAGCGGTTGATGCAAAACCTTTTCCTGGGCACTGTTTAATGTTATATTAATTACACAGAATCACAGAATCACAGAATGGTTAGGGTTGGAAGGGACCTCTGGAGATCATCTAGTCCAACCCCCCTGCCAGAGCAGGGTCACCTACAACAGGTTGCACAGGACAGCGTCCAGAGAGGTTTTGAATGTCTCCAGAGTGGGAGACTCCACAACCTCTCTGGGCAGCTCCAGTGTTCCACTACCCTCAAAGTAAAGAAGTTCCTTCTCATGTTAAGATGGAACTTCCTA
>NW_009647428.1:354146-356750 GCF_000708025.1 Charadrius vociferus | reverse complement strand
CTCTTTGGGATGCACTGATCCTGAGCTTGGAGGAGGTGACGCTTAAATAGCAGCCAGCTCTCTAGAGCCCCCTTACCCTCTAGAGCCCTCTCCCATGGGATTTGCGCAAGCAATTCTTTGAAACGATCAAATTTAGCCCTCCTGAAGTTTAGGGTTTCAACTCTACTTGTCATTTTGTCTATTCTACACTTAATCCTGAACTCTATCTTCTCATGATCGCTGGAGCCCAGTCTGCCCCCAACCTTTACATCCTCCACCAGTCCCTCTTTGTTTGTCAGTATCAGGTCCAGTAAAGCACCTCTCCTTGTAGGCTCTTCCACCACCTGAGTCAAAAAGTTGTCATCAATGCACTGGAGGAACCTCCTGGACTGTATATGCCCGGCTGTGTGGCCTTCCCAGCAGATATCAGGGTCACGCCCCAACCTCATTTTTATTTAAGTTCAGTGACCACAAATTAGTACTGATAGTGAAAGGTGCCAGACAACCTCAGCTTTTACATCAGCAGAGAAGAAAAAAAAACATAGTTTCTGTGGGTGAGTTGATTTGGGAGAAGAGCAGTCCCTGAAAAAGGAGCAGAAAGAACAGAAAGGTAAAGGCAGAAGGACCCGCAGTGCAGAAATATTCTGGCTAATTAGGGAGTATGAAAGAGCAAAACCAGAAATGCACAAAACAGAAAAAATCAATACCTTTCAGTAGGTGAGTCTTCATTTCCTGACCAGCCCTGTGCTAAATAAAGAGCTGCAGGCAGTCACAGAGGAGTTTAAACACAGAGCAGGGCATTTTTACAGCAAAGGCTGGTGTCAGAGAAGGAGAGGAAGAGCTGACACAGTGGATGTGGGTTTCTTTGTCCCCATTTGCGCAGTGCCTAATGAAAGTCATACAGTGCCAGGCAATCTCCAAGCAGCCTTGCACCCACTTTCTTTGTCCTTAGCACCACCAAGCTCGAAGTACCAGGAGCAAGAGCACTGCACGCTGTGTTATGTGATAAAAGAGGCTCTGCACACCCACAGAGGAGCACAGAGTGGCAACAGCAGGATGGGAAACCCAAATAATACCTTGCACTGTCTACTCCCATACAGGAGTCATCAGCCCATCAGAGGCCCACCTCCACGAGCTCAGAGGAGCACAGGGGCACAAAGGCAGTTGGGAACAGAAATTAGGGACTCAGAGGAAGGGAAATCCTGTCCAGGGTGCTCGCAGGGCTGTCCCAGCAAAGGCTCAGCCCCACAGTCCAGGCATGAAACCTATCAAAAGAAGTCAGTGTCTGAGCACCCTTGGGACCCAGGAGGTCCCTGCTATTAAGATGGGACATGCTATGGGGTGCAGGAGAAGACCATTCTGGGATTGCACAAGGCTTATTACAGGACGCCCAGAGGAGGAACCAATTGTGGCAAAACGCAGGTATCGACATGGTTTGGGGAGAACAGACGTGGGAAAACAGAGCAATAAGGGGACAAAAAGGGCTGGCAGCTTATAAATAGTTTTCTGGTTGGGATGCTTGTCTGGCAAAGCCCTGCCCTGGGTCAGTGCAGCATGTCCTGTGCACTATTCAGCTCCACTTCTAGCAGTTTTCCTGAGTGAGGGACTCTCTATCTGGGGTGTGTGTGTGTGTGTGTGTGTGTGTAAGAGTGGGCCATGTGTCAGTGGTGCAGCACCTGGAGCGGGGTGTGTGTGCAAGCGAGTGTGCAAATGCTGATGATGATCCAGTCACACAAGCAGTGAGGAGGTGATGTGGCCAGGGAGTTGGGGAGTGTGGGTCTCTAGGTGCCAGACTATTGGAGGAGCTGCTTGCTGGGGGGAACAGGGCAGTCCTGGACAGCTCTGTATGTCTGTGTGTCGGTGCTGGTGTGTGCAGGAGGGTCTGGTGCAGCAGCTGGAGTGGGGCCATGGCCTCAGGGACGTGTATGTATGTGCTTGTAGGTGACAGCAACTGGGGAGACTGGATATTAGCATCTAACAGGCTAATATCTGTGCCTGGCTGCTGGAGGGACCCATATTGTACACACACACATACACATGTATAGATGCACATTTCCCACTAAGGGAACATTTATGCTTGTGGTTTAACCCCAGCTAGCAGCTAGGATGACACAGCCGCTTGTACAGTTGTCCCCCTCCCCCCCAGCAGGGTGGAGAGAAGAGAGAGGAAAGCAGAGGAAAGGAAAGGGGGAAAAACGCCTTGTGTGTTGAGATAAAGACTGTTTAATAGAACAATATCAGAAGAGGAAAATAGCAATAATAGTAGTAATAGTAATAACAAATAGTAAAAGAATACGCAAGACACAAGTCACTTTCACCACCTGGTGAATTGCTACCTTCCCAAACAGTGCTCACCAATCACCCCAGCTAAACCCATTTATATACTGACCATGACATCTATGGTATGGAATATTCCACTGGTCACTCCATTGTTCTGTCTATATTCCCTTCTCAGCTTCTGTGGGAAGCTGGAGTCCTTGAAAAAGCATAAACATTGCTTAGCAGCAACTAAAACAATATGCATTATTGACATTCCTTTCACAGCAATCACTAGAAAGAAAATTAACACTTTCCCATCTGAAACGAGATGCTGAAATGGGGTGCGGGGTCAGAAAGAGCCGGGGC